>NW_022589737.1:19186071-19560427 GCF_004348235.1 Phoca vitulina
TTCTGCATGGAGCACTGGGTGTTATGCACAAACAATGAATCATGGAACACTATATCTAAAACTAATGATGTAATGTATGGGGATTAACATAACAATAAAAAAAATTAAAAAAAAAAAAAAAAAAGAAATGACCTCGTTGGAAGTCCACTCCTCAAATCTACTATTGTTCTTAACACCCTCCTGGATCCCTAGTTAAACTACGTAACTATGTAATTCTTTTTAAATAAGGATGTATATCATTGGTTCCTAATTATTTATATATCTTTTTTCTAACTCTAAGGATTAGCATAAGTGCTCAGTAAATGTTTGCTCAATTTATTTCGTGGACCGTTTTGAGGTAGAGTAAAGCAAAAACTTCATACAATGAGGTAGCAAAACAGGAGGAGAATTAAAACATTAGGATCAAAGACAAGGAGATGCTGCAAAAATGCCAAATGGACGGTTCAACATAATTGCCTGAGTTTCAATTGTGGGTCTAAGCCTCCCAGAAGCCAATAGGAAAAAAAAAAGAAGGAATTGTCTTTGTTCTTATCAGAAGGAGGAAAGCAGAACAGATCTAACAAAGTTTATTCTTAGCACGATTCCGAAAGATAACTCTCAGCAAGGGATTCTATAAGGAGAAATGCAATCAGCATTTCACAAGAATGGCAATTGGAAATTGCTTCCAACTGTGCCTTCCCCTCAAAATGGTGATGGTCATGTCCTTTATCTCTAATTTACTGCAAACCAACAGCTGATCAACAAATGCCATCAGTGTTGACAATCCTGGTTCTACTCCCATATTGAAGCACAAAATCCTTTTCTGAGAACACCCTCCCTTCCATTAGCTTCAGGTTTGGAAATCTTATCCTTTCTTCTAGGCTCAGTTCAAAACTCATGCATGACTTCCACAAAGCCTTCCTTCAGCATGCAGATGTTCTCACTCTGCATCCATGTGATGGATGTGATCTCTTACATATAAGAGATTCACCATTCTTGTCTAAATAGTGCCTTAAGGTTGTTCAGTTAGCGGGCCTTTCTCTTCAATTTGATGGGACGGTACATTAAAGATGGCTGCGATTATTTTTGCTACTTCCGCCATTGAGAGGAAGAGTTAAATTATCCTCTCATTGAATCCGAGCTGGCCTTAGTGACGTGCTTAAATGACAAAATATGGTGGAAATGACCTCATGCCTACTCCAGTCCTATCCTCTCAAACACTTGGCAAGTTCTGTCTTGCCCTTTTGGAACTCGGGGTTGCCATTCTGTGGGCAGCCTAAGCCACCTGGAAAGGTGAGGTTGGTGTTCTGATCAATAGTCCCAGTTGATCCCAGACTTCTACCCATCTCTGTCAAGGACTACGCATATGATGAAGCTGTCTTGGACCCTCTAGATCAGTTTATCTGTCCACTGGACACCACCAAGTATGCTCCACCAACACTCATTCCCAGATGAGTCCTGCCCAAATGCCTCACCAACAAAATTCTGAGATCCCACTCATGAAATGTTAGTTGTTTTAAGCCACTTAATTTTGGGGGTGGTTTATTATGTAACAATTGATAGCAAATCGTAATCATCCTGAGGCTGAAATCGTGTATTCTACTTCATTTACTTCAACAAATCACCTTGGGGTATCTACCATGTATCAGGTGCTATTGTAAGAGCTGGAGATACAGTAAAATGAATAAGACAAAATCTCTGCCCCTTTTAAGCTGACATTCTAGTGGGGAAGATGGGCACCGAACATGAAAGCAAATAACATTATTTTTGTAATATTCAAATTGCCAGGGACAGTGCTAACTATAGAAAGTGACTAATGAATGCTATACTTCTGTGCTCGTACCACACAGCTAAATGTGTCATTCTCAATTTTACCTAAAACAAAACAACAACAACAAAAAACTTAAGGGAATCCAAGTATCTGGAAGACTAAGTTACTAATAAGACAAGTCAGATAAGCCAGAGAAGTTGATAAACAACACATTTCTAGAACAATGGGTAAAATGAAAGGATGTTTACCTGTGTCCCCAAAGCAGTGTCTCTTTTGCCTATGGAGTCCTAAAACTTCTATTACAAAAAAGGGGGCAAAACCCCAGGTTTTCAGGAATGTAGTTTATTCCCTAACCAGGGTAGAACGTATTGCTCCATAAAATGTCAACATCAAAACAATATAGAAAAAATAATTACAGACAGAGTTAGTGTTGTAAGCTGATAAGGATCAGATGGTCTTTTGTATTTATGGTTTTCCTTGTGCATACAAATGCTTTGGGGATCTAATTAGCCTTCTACAAAACTCAAACTGGGTAATTACTATCATTATCCCCTTTTCAAATAAATCTGAAGTCTAAACTGCAATTATGTTTTTTATCTTACATTTGGTATTCACACATTTTAAGAATTGTTCTTTGCCATCTACTTGGAAAACTTCTTCACATGGACTGAAGTAAATAAAGTGCAGGAGGATGATAAAAAACATTTTTAAAAAATGGATCACTCTGTTCGAGGCCAGCGCTGACACCCACTGACGCGCTTTCTTGGCGAGAGTCCTGTTTCTGTCACATTTTCACTCCAATCAAGAATAAAGTCCCATTCCCTGAGACTTTATATTTCCACTTATGCTTTGCACAGCAAAAGAGAAGAACTTCTACGTGGAGGCATAACCAGTCACGCATGTTAGAGAAAGGATTCTCTGCAAGATGCAATGTGGCAGCCGTTTCAATTAACTTCCAACTCTGCCCCCAAAGTGCAATACCTGGGCTGTGGGAAAGTAGCGATGCACATAACAAGGCTGCTATGTCATCTTTATTGGATTTTTGGCCTCAGGACAGTCAAGTCACATGGTAACAACATCTCTGCACTGCAGGGCAAAGGAGACGTAATCGCGTGCCAGTGAACTCATAATAGAGAATTCATCAAAATCTATCTCCAGTGAGAGGTCCGTGAGAAGGGGGGTTAGGAAGTGATCATTTTATTTCAGTTGCAAGGCCAAGGATTAGAGGTTATCGGGGAATACGTGTGTCTTCCTTGACAGGACAAACCATGGGCAGTGACAAGTATCCGGAATCACCTCTTGTGCAACAGCTCCCAGCGAGGAGGGTCAAGAATACGCAGAATGTCTGGCTGACATCTTGAAAGGTAGCATCCTGATGACTGGTCCAGAGGGCAAAACCCAAAAATAGTTGAGAGGGAGAAATCCAGGTGATAAACCGAAGGTGAGGTGGGTGCTTGGCTCTGGGGAGGCACTTTACTACAGAGGGATGCTAGATGTCAACGCAGGATTCAGAGGTGCCCCCCCCCCCGGCCTGCCTAACAGAAGGTAGGCTCTGAGGCTGCTACCGTGGCCCTCCACCCCAGAGACTGCCCTGGGCTGACCTGGCAGGCAGCAGCTCAGGCGCCCAAGGCACTCACAAGGATGGCTGCAAGGTCAGCACGTTTTCTTCCCTGACAGGATCACCATAACTTCACAGCTCACTGACAAGAATCTTGGAGGCATGCACTCATTCTTCCATTCATTCAACAAATAGTTCCTAGGCATCAACTTAGTGCTATGCCATGTGTAAGGTGATTTACGCAAGCTTGGGTGTCAAGAAAACAATGGCCTTACAAACACCATCGTCCGGTTCCCACCGTAAAAGGCGTTAGAGACCCAGCCCAACACGGTGCCAGGGTCAGAGTGCTTGGAGCGGGGCTGATGGCCTGGAAGGGTGTGTGCACAGCAGTGGGATGCTTTCTGCGTCTTGGGCTTCTGGGCCAGCCGGGCGTGCTCACAGCTGCTATCGTGATTGGGGGATTTGTAATGCACCAGACTCTATGAGTTCACACAACTCCTTATAATAGCACTTTAACATTTGTCCAGCAGTGTTTATCTTGTATCTATACCACCATCATCTCTCTTGTTGGAAGCATGGAAGATGGTATTCTTCTAATTTTACGGATGTACAAGACCAATCGCAGGCATTGAGGGCCATGGCCAAAGCCATACAGCAAGTAAGAAGCCTAAGCAGGACGCACACCTAGGTCTTTGCACTATAAACCCAGATTTTCCAGACACTGCACCGTCTAATGGGGGCTTTTGCTGAAGCCTCTGAACAGAAGTTTGGGTGCCAAGGCAGCTTGCTGCAGGGTTTTCTGGCTGACTTAGGCTGTTTGACGTCTCGAATGTCCCTCCTGCTTCTGAGGTTGAAGATCCAGAGCCCAGGAATCTGAGTCAGGGCAGGCCCAACACATCTGCATTCATTAACCGACAACCTGATATAGCAGAAAGAGCCAAGAATTTCAGTCGGCAAGCACAGGTTCAGTCTCAGCCTGGCCCAGGAGAGCTTCATCGCATAACTTAACCTCTCTGGGACTTGGCTTCCTCACAGGTAATCATACCTGAGGGTAGGTAGCAATTGGTAGTAAATCATAAGCACCCTGCTGCTGACATCATGTGATTCGTACCACCCCACAGGGACACTATGAGGATGGAATAGATAACACACAGGTGCAAAGCCTGGCACAGAGTAAGGGTTAGTTTTGTTCCTCTCTCTATCAGACTCTCAGGTGTGTTTTGTTCTCCTCTGTAAAGGAGGAGGACAATGTTTTTAAGAGATCCCCCCATGTAAATATCCCTGGAACTCTAGTCATCTAGGGAAAGCCTTGTTCCGGCTCACTGGCAGGGAAGGTTCCAGAAGGAAATGCCGGGCATAACGAAGTCTGCTGCATCCCAAGGAGTGAAGTGAGAGAAGCCACGGTTCAGGGCCATCCAGACACGTTCAGCCAATCCTCAAAGAGGCAGTACTGCTTCACTGCGTGCCCCTTGTTTAAAGATGTGAAGGAAAGGGGAAAAAATAATAGCAATATGATCAGCATTTCTTGTCGGTTTAAATATAGTCTCAGTTCTCTGGTTAGAATGAAATCCAAATAACCTTCTAACATCCGCTGAGCAGAGTGGGCATCCTGCCAGTCAGGGGGTTGTGTGAGGCCCCGGACAATAATTGAGATGACAGTCCAGTTTTGCACAGGAGGTTCAAGTATCCACTTGTATCAGCTCTGTGTCCTGATGGTGATGCACCCTGTCAACATGCTGGGCTTTGCTGAAAATAACTAAAGGGGCAGGCTGCCCTTGCTCCTGCACGAGGGCCTCTTTGAGTTGGGATCCACATTGGCCCAAAGGCAGTCACGGTATATGATGAAGATGGGAAAGAGGACGAGGTTTACAGCCAGGGTGGATCTGGCAGGAACCTTTTCTCTACCTACATCTATGGCTGCCTCAGATCGGTTCCTGAAGTTTCACAAGGGCAAATCACAAAGGAAGACTCCAGCCCCTGTATCAGATCTATGCATCTCATGCCTTTCTATAGCTGCTCCCACTTGGGAGGACAGACATGTGGTCCCAGCTGGACCAGTGCCTTTCATAAGAATTCAGTCTTTCTCCAAGGACTCAAAGAGTGTGTTTTGTGATCTTCTTCAACCCCATGTTTTTCAGATCTCAGCATCTTAGTAGTAATCAGTAGAGTTGAGACACTTTTTCAGCCAACTTAACAGCTATCATCTTGTTTGTGCTTTAATGTTGTAGTAATACACGTCACTGCCAAACTGAACACAAATGAGGCTTATAACAGGTATGAAGAATGGGTTAGAATGTGGATATATTAGGTTGAAGGCTGGGTCCCCAAAAGTTAGGTCCATATCCTACCCCTCAAAATCTGTCCAGGGGACCTTATTTGGGAAAAGAATCTTTGCAACTATAATTAAGGATCTTGAGATGAGATCATCCTGGCTTACCTGAACCCTAAATCCAATGAAAGGTGTCCCTATAAGGAAAAGATAGAGGGAGATGCGAATCACAGAAGGAAAGGCCGTCTAAGAATGGGGGTAGAGATCAGAGTGATGCAGCCACAAGCCAAGGAGTTCTGGGAACCATCAGAAGCTGAAGGAAGCCAGGGAGAATTCTTTGCTAGAGCCTTCAGAGAGAACACGGTCCTACCACACCTTGCTTTTAGACCTCTGGCCTTTAGAACTATGGAGATTAAATTTCTGGTGCTTTAAGCCATCAGATATGTGATAATTTGTTACAGCAGTCCTTGGAAGCTAACATAGTATGTTTATAACATTTATATGTTTAATCTATATTTATGTCTCCATCTTTGTCTGTCTATCTAGTATACATGTGTATTATATGGTGAATGTGTTGATTTATCACATAGGATATAAATTCTTCATCACCTGGCTTGCATGAGGGGCTGAAAAAGAAGAGGTTGTATCCCACTGACCAACCACATTCTACAGCTGAGGCTTACATGGGGGAAAGAACTAATTACCTTGGGCCCCTAAACTGGGAATGGAGTAGAAAGAAAATAATATGGACTATCTTTCTTTCAGAAAGAATCATTAAATACTAAACTAGCGTAGGCTACCTAAAAGAATTTGAGCTAGCTATATTAATAAAATATACATTCAAATGCAAAGGTGCAGTATGCTCAGTATTCAAAGAGAGATGTGGCATGAAACATAGAGTAATGGTTCATATCATCTATTTTGCAATCCCGTGTCCTTATTTTATATAATGAATGAATTTAGAGTAAAACTTTCTTATATATTTCTAACCTGTTCTATAAATAACAATAAAATAAATAGCCATAATGTTTATAATTAATAATCACTGAACATTTACTATGATTTTGGCACCAGGGGAAACCATTTATGTATATATCTCGTTTACCAAGTCCATATAGAATTCCCGCAAGGAGTGTATCATTATATCTGTTTTTCAGATACAGAAGCAAATGCCGTGTTTAGTGGGATGAAGGGACTCATCCAAGCTGGTACTTGTTATAACAAGTACGAGTGCTAGGCATCTGCCCCTCAGCTGTTAGGCTCCAAAGCTCCTGACCCTAACAAGTACATAGCAGGCCTGCGTGCAGGTAGAGCTTAAAATCTGTTACGGAATTCTCTTGTGCACTCATAATTGGTGACAGACCCTGATGTGGCCTCTCCAAACTCCCTGTCCCAATTTATCTGAAGACAGAAAAGGACAAAAAAAATCACAATACTAAAATGAAGACTTCCAGGAATGGGGAGGTATTAAAGAGATGAATAGGGTTTGGACAGGGTGAGTGGTGGAATGGACATTCCAAGAAGGAGGGATATGGAAGTGGAGTGTGCAGGCATGTTTGGGAGTCTGTCCTGGCATTGACCATGGAAGCTTCCAATGCCAAAGTCATGAGTCTGAGTGTAGCCAGGTCCTTTCCTAGAAGATGATTAAACTTCCACTCTAGAAAACACACTTGTAAAGTGGATAAGTGTGAGTAAAATCCATGTAGCTCATAAGGCAAAGTGGTAATTCTCAACAGCAACAGAGTCTACCTGTAAATAAACACCACTACTGGCTGATAAAGAACTGAAGAGTGTAATACATTCAGAAGCAGAAGTCCCCCCACAACCCTCCACCTCCAAGGCCCTCAAACTCATGCTCCTTTCTGGTAGAGAAGATTCACACAACTCTTAGACATTTCTGTTGCAGGGTTATTTCTATATTCAGGTATATCATCAGGTACCATGCCCTGCCATCAAATGGCTCCCAGCACAGTGGGGAGGCCAGGTGGGCTAAGGAGGGAGAGGGAGAGAGAGAGGAAGGGGGATGGGGAGGGGGAGAAAGAGAGAGGGAGAAAGAGAAGTGATACTGATTTAATTTTTTTAATTGTTTTAACTTCCAGTTAGTTAATGTAAGTGTTATATTCATTTCAAGCGTACAATATAGTGTTCAACCCTTCCGTACATCACCCGGTGCTCATCACAGCAAGTGCCCTCCTTAATCCCCATCACCTATTTCACCCATCCCCCACCTACCTCCCCTCTGGTAACCACCAGTTTGTTCTTTATGCTTAAGAGTCTGTTTCTTGACTTGCCTCCCTCTCTTTTTTTTTTGTCCCTTTGCTTGTTTGTTTTGTTTCTTATATTCCACATATAAGTGAAATCATATGGTATTTATCTTTCTCTGACTTATTTTGCTTAGCATTATACTCTCTAACTCCATCTGTGTCATTGCAAATGGCAAGCTTTCATTCTATTCTATGGCTAAATAATATTGTGTTGTATGCACGCACATGCGCGCACACACACGCACACACACACGCACACACACATGCACACACATTTATCCATTCATCAGTTGATGGACACTTGGGCAGCTTCCTTATCTTGGCTATTGTAAATAATGCTGCAATAAACATAGGGGTGCATATATTCCTTTGAATTAGTGTTTTTGTATTCTTTGGGTAACTAGTAGTGTGATTGCTGGATCATAGGATAGTTCTATTTTTAACTTGAGGAATCTCCATACTGTTTTCCATAGTGGCTGCACAAGTTTGCATCCCCACAAACAGTGCATGAGTGTTCCTTTTTCTCCACATCCTCACCAACTCTTGTTGTTTGTTGTATTTTTAAAGATTTAACTATTCTGATAGGTGTGAGGGGATCTCTCATTGTAGTTTTGATTTGTATTTCCCTGATGATGGGTGATGTTGAGCACCTTTTCATGTGTCTATTGGTCATCTGTATGTGTTCTTTGAATAAATATCTGTTCATGTCCTCTGCCCATTTTTAATTGGATTATTTGCTTTTTGGATGTTGAGTTTTATAATTTGTTTATATATTTTGGATACTAACCTTCTATTGGATATGTCACCTGCAAGTATTTTCTCCCATTCTGTAGGCTGCCTTTTAGTTTTGTTGATTGTTTCCTTTGCTCTATAGAAGCTTTTTATTTTGATGTCATCCCAGGAGTTTATTTTTGCTTTTATTTTCCTTGCCTCAGGAGACATAACTAGAAAAAAGCTGCTATGGCCAATGTCAAAAAGGTTACTGCCTATGTTCTCTTCTAGGATTTTTATGGCTTCAGGTTTCACATTTAGGTCTTTAATCCATTTTGAATTTATTTTTGTGTATGGTGTAAGAAAGTGGTCTGGTTTCTTTCTTTCGCATGTTGCTGTCCAGTTTTTCCAGCACCGAGAAGTGATACTGGCTTTTTCACAACCACACTGCAGAGCTATTTGCTGAGAACTACAAGATGCTGTGATGCCATGTGAATTTCAGGAAGAGGCCTATCCATCATTCTGTGTATTCATGATCCTTAGAGTAGAATTTATTAGATCAGAGCAGTTAGGGTCATTTGTTCCCCAACACAAGGAGAACAGGGGCAACATTAAAGACAATGTCAGGGAATCTCGCTCTAGAGTAGCAGACACTAAATCTTAAGCTCCCGAGATTCTGTGATGGCATTGCTGTTACTATCTCTCATCCTCATGTGCATACGCTGATTCACATATTAGGAGGGTGGATTACAGGACGAGAGGGGATTTGATCAGGAAGATACTCTGTGCCTCAGGCAATTAGCATAAATATATTTACCATGTTACAATAGCTAATTAATGAGATAATCTGAAGAAACTGGGTACAGGGGGAATAAAATGTTGTGTTTGGGAGTATAAGATCTGCACCTTCTCAATTTGACATGGCTTATGTCCTACTAGTTGGGGGTCTAGGAGATTAATAATGAATCAATGAGCAAGTACCATTATAGTCTGAAACATACTAATGTCACTACCAGACCAATCATCATTGAGTTGCTTTAGTGTATCAGGTTGAACTTTTGGATGAAGGATTAAGGAGTATTGGAAACCAGGTATGCTGTACACAATTGGTTAAGTTTCCCTTACTCCTTCATGTAGATAATCCAGGAAAGCAAAATTCACATCAGAATGTCTTCATGACTTCTGAAAACTGTTACTGACACTGACATTTGTGGTGTTGCATGTTAACAGGTTTCCAATTTAACTGCCAAGTCAACAGTGGGTCCAAATGTGTACAAAGAGGTGGAAGAAACCAGACTTCAGAACTCATGTTTGCTTGGACTTACACACCACAGTGCAGAACATCACTTTCCTTATTTATAAAATATGAACTCCATGAGGCATAACTTACTCCATTCAGTTAGAGGTAAAGGGAGAATCACAGAGATGTTATCAAGGCTGACAGTCATCATGGGGCACACTTGAGATCTTAGCACAGGCAAACTGACATGGAAACAAGAGTTAAGAATGCTCAAGAACCAAAGTTCTGTGTTAGGATTCTGATTACCTTATGGCATTGAGGTCAAGATCATGTTCAATAGATCATGAAAAGACATAGGAGTTCAGGGTCATATACATGCCTATTTGTTGTCCATATTATTTAATGTAGCTTAAATTTAATATGCAAATAGCCACCCTATCACCCAGTCAGATGAGTACCTCTCAACCTTTCAGAAAAGCATTTTAGTGATATCAACTGCAAACTGAAGACAATAACGAGATTCCTATTTTCACATGACTGTGATCTGTGCCACCAGATGTGCCAAACATCACATGAAGCACATGGGCTTCCCAACCCTCAACACTACCTGTCACCTGAAGGAGGAATTTGCAATATATTAAGGGAAAAAAAGGTAATATTCCTACAACATGCAGCTTTTTTTTTTTTTTAAATTGCAGCTTTTGCTCAGAGTCATTTATTTCCAGTTGCTTCCTATCCCTGACATGCTAGTTCATTTATATTAAAAACAAAAGCTCCATGTTCAATAAGGAGATACCATTACCCAGACACATAATAGAGTCTGAATTATTTCCGTGGTATAGAAAATATTCAGAAGCTCAGCAAGGTAAGATAAACCCCATTATTCACAGGTACCTTGCTCTTGTTTTCTTGGGAGATTTTCATAACCACATGGAGGTGAACACTCACAAAATGCCTACAGCTCTTATGGTGCTTAACAACATATGCTGATACCAGGCAGTAAGTTACTCGGCTCCCCAGTGAACATGAAAATTGTGTTGTTATTTGTCAAGCCCTGCTGTGAGGAAAGCATTGGTGACCCCAGTTCCATTCGTGAGAGAGATATCATAAGTCATCATCATTTTTTGTGATGATTCATTGCAAAAGTGAGAGAAAGTAACAATCTTTCCAGCAAGATAGGAGGCAGGGTACATGGTCCTTATTTTGTTGTTAGTAAAACAAACGTCTTTACTCTCTTCTAAGATGACAGGACAACAGATTTGGATGCGGCTTTAAGAAGAAAGGACGTGCAAGAAGTTTGGTATTTTGTCTTAAACTAGGATTCAGGGAACGTTGGTTGTTCGATCGAGCATTCCATGCCTCACACCACCTACTCAGCAGGCTGCCAGCTTCACCAGAGCAGGGGCTATCTTTTCCTTTTCATGTCTCTTGTTTGGTGCCCTATCCCTTTTCTCACTTTCGTCCTGACTCTCCCAACATCACACCTGGCACTGAATATGTGGAATCAGTAAGGGTTTGCTGTAGCTGAAGGAGAGATCCTTTGAATGCTGACAGAAATGGCCAGGTTGGAGAAATCGCTCTGAGGAGAATATGTGAATGGGTTGGCACATGTGGAGTTTGCTGTGACAGCCAGATGCCCAAGTAGAGAGGCTAGACAGGACCACCACTGAAGTCCTGGGTGATACTGATATTTGTAGCCAAGATAACTTAATTTTACTCAGGAATGGTGAGTAAGGCATTTGAAGAATGAAAAGGATACAGCTGGACTGTCATTGTGGTTCTTCGACAGAAAAAGGCTTATGAACAACCCAGTTTGCAACCTTCACACAAACAAAAGGAAGAGTTCAGAAGCCTGAAGTCTGTCCGGTTCAAGCACAGTCTTCAGTGAATTCCAAATTGTGCTATCAATAGAAAGCCCAAGAGCTGTGCGATTCTTGCTGACTTTATTATTTTTTTTTTTATAACTCATTGATTTCACCTTTATTGTTGGATCTTTGTTTCTCAGAAACTAGTACATGCCCAATGATGCTTGTGAGAGCCACTAAGACTCACTGCCCAATACTTAGGATGATCTAATTGTCTCAATTCTACCTGAACCTCTCAAGCCATAGTTGTCCCTGATGCAGTAAGTGCTTTAAGAAGATGTGATGACTGAAAGGAATGGTAATTTCTGAAGAACCCTGACAGGAATATGGATTATGGATAAGGTAATGACAAGCCTCTGATTTATAAAAAGAAGAGTCTCTGGTTATAACTTAGCTTCACCTTCTGCTGCTCAATCATGTATCACGACCAAAGTCAAAGGACACCTTTGCATCTTTCAAGAACAAAGAGTCCTCTAGGAACCGCTTAACATCTGTCTCTAAGGCTTTGTTACCAAACACCCGGTGACCCAATACACTTTTCCTAACGAAATTATAGCCACTTAATATTGAAATATTTATTTTGAGCTGTAAGACAGAACACTTTTCTCCGACGCTTTAATCTTCCCCAACACAAAAGACTGTAAGTATTTAAGTCACTCCAGTTACATCAAAAGAGAATAATCAGTTTCTGTTCGGTACTAGCTGAGTTAAATAGCAGCTCTGTTTCCAGAAAGATAATAATGTCAAAAATTAGAGTGAAAACAGCAGGCATTCTGGGGAATTCAACTGTTGAACAAATGGCTGGAAGGTGCTTCAAAGTCAATTTAAATAAATTTTTAAAATTACACCCTGACTCTTTTTCTCCATATATAATTAAAACATAATGCTGAAGACTTATCAGACAGTGATTCCTGATATTTTAATAATAAAGTAGAATGCCCTCATGATATGGCTTACTATGAAATACATGTGAAGGGACTTTGGATTAAGCCAATTCCAGTGGAAAACTAATGGCAGCATCCAGTAAGCCTGGTTCAACGAACTCTTCCATGTGATGGATTCCTCAATATCAATGACATGAAAATGCCCTGCTGAATATTTTGTCTTCAATAGTCTGCTGGGGAAGTGGGTCAGAATGACAGGGAGAAGAAATCTAAGCATCACGGTAGGCTCACTCAGGGACAAACTCTGTGAGGGTCGAGGCACAGACGTGCGGTACAAAGACTGCCCAAGAAGTGCTTGTATCTCCCGCTCAGGCTGCCATAAAAGGACTGCAGACTGGATGGCTTAAACAACAAAAATGTATTTTCTCACAGTTCTGGAGGCTGGAGATCTGAGATCAAGGTGCTGGCATGGTCCGTTTCTGGTGAGGACTCTCATCTTGGCTTGCAGATGGTCGACTTCTCACTGTGTCCTCACATGGCCTTTCTCCAGTGCCTGTGAGTGGAGAGAGCACAAGCTCTCTGGGGTTTCCTCTTATTAGGGTATTAATTCTACCAGATCAAGACTCTACCTTATGACCTCATTTAACCATATTACATTCTTGAGGCCCCACCTCCACATTGTGTCACATGGAGAGTAGGATGCCGACATATGGGTTGTGGGAAGGCACACACATCTAGTCCATAATGCTGCTCATCTCATTCCTGTTCTGTGTGGGGTGCCAGGTCCTCGGAGTGTGTATGACTGGCTCCAGCTGGAGAGGGCCTGGGAAAGATCTCCCCTGGCTTGCTAAGGTGCTGGAGAGCCCTGCAACTCTACTCCCTGGAGTTGATGAGCAATACACAATTCAAGGATTAGAAAATGAAACTTACTTTTTTTTTTTTAAGATTTTATTTATTTATTTGACAGAGAGAGAGGAAGGAGAGCACAAGCAAGGGGAGCAGCAGACAGAGGGAGAGGGAGAAGCAGTTTACCTCCTTCTCAGCAAGGAGTCCTACACGGGGCTCGATCCCAGAACCCTGGGATCATGACCTAAGCTTAACCAACTGAGCCACCCAGGTGCCCCAGAAAATGAAACTTATGAGGAAAGATCAAAGGAACACGAATTGTATAGCTGACAGAAGATGGAGATGATTGCTAAGCTTCAAACAGGAAGAGATACCATGCATAGAATTCTGACCAGCAATTCTCTACTGCTATGGGGGGGGGGGGGAGCCAGGAGAAAATAGGCGTAAGCTACAACACTGGTAGAGATTTAAATGAGATATAATGGAGAGAGTCCTTGACAGTACAAGTTTGTTGCCTGACCGTGAGAATTACGAGGTAGGAAAACAGATCATAAAGGGGGACTTGAGCTCTCACGAGGTGTAAGAAATAGGCAGGGGTCCAGAATGGCAAGAAGAAATAGTGGTAGGTCAGAAACAAAACAGAGTCTGTTATGCCAGCTCTTGTCTAAGACACTGTCGTACTGAAATGCTATCCATTTAAGACTTTACTGTTAGGATCTCGGCATTTCCAAATCTTTCCTGGGCTGTGCAGGGCTGCCGTGGTCAAGAAGATGGCTGTTGATAATATTCTAGAAAGCAGGGGACAGAGGGCCTCAATTCCTTGGCAGAGGAATAAAAGTTTATGGGTATACCATGATCATTACATGCTCTTGTACCCGTCTTTGTTTTAGTCCAAGCTCCCTGAGAGAAGGAACAGTTCATTTAATGCCTGTATTCACAGCACTTGGCACAGTACTCCATATATCCAAAGATAAATCTATCTTTCCCTCTGGGAGTAAAAATAGTGACCCCTACAGGCAGAGGATGAACCCAACTGAACCCTGACATGATCAATTTTACTCCATTTTTAACCTTGCAGATTGAAGATCTCTTTGGGAAAACACCATTGGAAAGGAGATCAGCAGATCAAACTCCTATTTATCAAGTGATATATTTCCTTGTTTACCTCCAAGGCTAATAAGCAGCAGGATGAGCAAAAGTCTGATAGAACATGGTTTGTTGACCAATGTATTCTTTAGAAGGGGGAGCTATTCATTGCCTTTCATCCTTATGCCTAAAAATTAAACCTTTTGTTCTCCTTCCCCCATGTCAGTCTCCCGAATCTGGGCACACAGAGAAAGAATGACACACTGTGGAATCATTCAACGTTCTATAGACTACATTGTCCCTCCACTCAATCGTTGACATTTGTAGAGTTCACAGGGGCATTATCCTGATTTTTAGGATGCTGGAAAATGAAGAATGCATTTAAAGTCACTCTCTGAAAACATATTTGGCTTATCTTGGCCTGGAAAATCTAACCATCACATTGAGTATTATCTAGAAACACCCATCAGACAAAAAATGGCTGTCTGAGACCACATGGAGCCACAACTCCCTTATATGCAACCTGTAGAAACTCTCTCTTTTAGATCAAAAACTCTTGACTCACGAGGGATTAAAACCCCCTCAACTGTCATCCTCTTATGAAGTGAAAAGTTCCTTTTGTTCGTGAAGCTACTTATGTATAGAGTTGGCGACACTGAGTCTAGCCACAAATGTGTCATAAAGTATCAGAGAAAGAAAGAAAATAAGCAGGAACATATACAACTAATTTATTAAGTAAACCCAGTAAATTGTAAAAACAAAGATTTCAGCTAATTACGATCAGTGAAGGCAGTAGGGTCAAAATAAGGAAGAATGTGGAGAGGATGAGCTGGTAATGTGCCCTAAAACATGAGACACTTGCTCAGGGGCAGTACAAGTAACCGCACATACTTAGCAGGCCGCTGCTACCATGTGCTCTATGACATGTGTTTCTCCAAAGACTGAGGAATAAGCACTTGCTTTCTGACCTTAGGCCCAGAATAGGAATTAACCTCTGATTACACAACCACAGTGAAATTTGGAAGAATAAATTTACAGGCCCGAAGGTGAAATCCCATCAAGGCTTCTCTGCCTCCTGCCTCTGAACCCGTAACACATGAAACTTCCCTTATGACACTGATCGGGGCCGTGTTCTATTATAGGAATTTGTGTACAGTTTTGTGTATGTCTTGTTTACCTTCTCGACGTCTCTCCTCCTGGGTGCCCCTGACGGAACCTGGCTCTGATGAGGCCTCAGTTAACGCCTTGCCGAACAGAAGCGACTGCTTCGCTTTCAGGAGCAGTCAAGACGAGTTTAATAATGCTTTTTGAAGCCGATTTTCAGGAGCTGATTATCTAGCTGTTGCCTTAGCTCATCCCCCAGCTACAGCTCTTTCCCCAGTAACCCGCCTGCCTCTTGGCCATTTTGCCTCTCATTAGCACCTTTCATGAAAGCGTACTGGGAAGGAAGAGAATGTGAAATTCAAATGACTGACGATTTGACAGCAGGAAAAGATAGATAATACTGAGTGACTCAAGATTTTTATATTATCTGTAGGTTTAAATTATCCATACCATGCCTAGTCCTCATTAGCATGGATAGTCAAGGTCTTGCTAGAATGGTTCTATTTACAACATGGCAGGTAATGCAGCAAACTATCCTACAAGTTTTCACAGATGTTCCACATTGATGATCTTTCATAAGGAGTGGCCGAAACCAAGAAAAATACTGAAAATAGAATCCTAAAAACAGCAGCTGTAAACACAGACTTTCAAATGTCACCCATCACCCATGGCTATACTAATCATCACTTACTCTGGTTGGCATATTTCCTCCAAGAAACTACAAATGCTTTTATACATAATGTAGCTATCCAGTGAAGGGCCAGAAAAGCCAGCAGGTTTTACCGATGGTGACATGGAGTCAGAGGGAAGCTGAGTGGGTTCCATAATGTCGAAAAAGAAGATGGAAGCTGTCAGTGCTCCCAAGTCACCAGCGGATCGGGCAAATGCCTACTGCCCCGAGCTCTGCTTTCCGCCTGTGCGTGATGTATGGCAGGAACATGGAGTGACGGCTTTTAATTTTTCTATGATACTTTATTACAGCAAGTATTCCTACTTTTTGAAAGATCCAACAGGAAAATCAGAGACTCACTTGAGGAGACTGCCATAGTGACCCTTTGTGACAGAGAAGGCCCAAGCCACACTGAGCAGGCCTGCGAGTCACTGCTAATCTGAATAGGGCAGGAGAGAATATACAAAACTGTAAGGCGGAGAGTGGCGGCAATGAAGCCACACTTTCTCTGAAGTGAACTTTGTCACTTTTAGACGAAATAGCTGGCTCTTTCAGTGGGAAGGAAAGATCCAGTAACCTAGTTTGGTGCTGAAGACCTAAAGGAGGGAAATAAATTGCAAAATTCTCAGCGTAATACCAATACCAACCTGGTTGCCAGCAATTTGGGGTTTAAACACTCTAGCCCTCAAGCTCACTGCTTTATATGTTTGATCTGTAAGTAAGAATTTCCAAAGAAGCTGTGTGTTGGAAGGCTCATGCTTTCATTTATCTCACTCTATTGATCACCTGCCAGGCATTCAGCTAGATGCTGAGAATAGAGCATGAAGAAGCCATATTTTCTAACTTCACGGAGCTAACCATCCAACAGGGGTAGGGAGAACATAAATTTCTGCTAGCTATCTGGGAGAACCTGTTAGAAGATTGTCACAAGGGGTAATAAAGGGCTGAAGTCTGGAGGAAACACACACACATACACACACATATGGAGAAAAATTGCAAGGATTTGGTAATATTTAATGTCAGTGGTAAGAAAAATTATATAAGGGCGAGTTCAAGTTGTTGGCTTGATTGACAGTGGGATCTCACCTGGAAGAAATGCTGTGCAAGGTTTAGTGAGGAAGACAACGGGTTCAGGTTTGAACAAGCTGAACGCAAGGAGCTTACAGGGCCTTAGGACACAAGTGTCCAGGACATAAAGGTATCTGTGAATCTGAAGCTTAGGTAAGAGATGGTCAGGTCAGAGATACATCAACATATCTGGTACTTAAGCCATAAGAATGGATGAAACCGCTCAGCATCTGTAAGGAAATAAGATTAGAAGGCTGAGCATAATATTCTGGGAAAAACAACATCAACAACAACAACAACATTTAGGCCGCTGTCAAAGAGGCAGGGGGGACTACTGGGCAAGAACAGTGTCACAAGCACCAAATGGAGAGAGAGTTCCAAAGAACAAGTGGCCCACCATGCCCAGCAGGCTACCATGTCACTGAGCTCTGCAGTTGGGAAGGACCACGGTGACCTTGGCAGAAAAACAAAAAAAAACCAAACTTTCACTGACATGAGAGGGATGAAAGCCAGACGGAGGAGGGCTGATGAGTGAATAGGAAGAGAGGGGTAAAAGGCAATGAGAAAAGATGAGTGTTCCAATACTGGACAGCACAGCAGAATTACCCAGGGAGCTTGCTAAAAAAGAAACCAGATATCTGAGCCATACTCCAGATCTTCTGACTCAAAACCTGGAATCCATATTTTATCAGGCCCCCGACCTCCAGTGATTCTGATGTAAAGGTTGGTTGGGAAGAGTAAACTATCCTTTCAAGACACATGGCCCCAAACGGAATGAGCGAGATGGGGCAGGAGTCTAATTTAGACAGGAGCGGGAAGCAGGGGTCAACATGAGAGACACTCGAGCTTCTTTATAGGCTGGCGTCTCGGGGAGAGGAAGGAGAGGTCATGGTGCCAGGAAAGCAGAGGCAGAAGATCCTGGGCATGTGAACAGCTTATCACATAGTAAGAACTCAATAAAATGTTAGTTCTTTCTCCTTTCATTTTCTCATTTGGAGAATGAAATTTCTAGCAGAGTTATGAGAAATTGAGTTCTCTCACAGCTACCACATCTCAATTCATTTCCAGTTACACTGATGAATAAAGAATGACCAGCTTGTAGGGAAAGATCTGGGTGCATGCTACAAATTAATTGGGTCTGCTACAGAGTGCTGCAGTTTTAGTAGCATCTTATGTAAGAAAAGCTGTACATCTTTCCTCTTGTCACTATTTTAAACCTGAATGATTGAGAAGCCAAGCTGTCTGAGAGCAGAGTATAAGTTCGACTAAATTATGAAAAGAAAACCGGATGCACTTTTCCCTTCAAAAAAGTCTTTGATAGGATCATTTCGAGGAAGACCTCTGCAGTGCAGTGTGTGTGTGTGTGTGTGTGTGTGTGTGTGTATGCACGTGTGTGCATTCGCCTCCTCGTTTCAGAAGATCTGGCTGCTAAGTCACCACTTTAAATAATAGCTCCACACACATGACATCATAATAGTCTCCACAGCAACCGTGAGTGATATTACAAACCTGTCTGGGATTAAATGAGAAAGATAAGCAAGAAGACAAGACTGGACAATTTCCTAAGCAACAAATGCACTTTTTCCATGGAAACACCACCTTGTGGAAAAGAGACGGAAACACAGACAATAGACATAGGTACACAATAGTTCCTAAATATAGCATTTCACTAAGCACTCTGTCAATTGCAATTTAAAGAACATTCAACCTGTGAGAATAATCGCTGGAAGAAAAGCTTCCCCTAGTTTAATGTTTCAAGAGAGGCGGGCAGAGGCATTTTTCTTGAAGTTAGTCATCACATATCACAGCTGCTCACAAAAGAGGGCAAATGTGAATGGAGCAAGATATTAGGAAGCTTTCAGGCTTGCTTCACTTTAAGAAAACGCCAAAGAACAGAAACCAAACTTAATAAGCCAGATAAATTATGAATAGGTAATCAGCACTATAAAAATCCCCTTCTGAAGAGAACCGAGCTAGAGTCCTCTGAAAGAGTAAGCTCCCTAGTGAACATATGATAAAATTTAAACTCTAAGACTTATTTAAACCCCAATTTTAGGGGCTTTTTGCTAAACATGCCAGTGACACAGGGCACATTCGTATTACTCGGAAGTTAAAAGCTCACTGCTGATGGCCGGCTAGGTGCAGACACCATGCTGTGCCCTGGGCATCCAACAGCTGAACTATCCCAGTCAGCAACCAAATGAGGAAGAGTGTGATTTAATCCTTGTTATTTACTGTTGATAAATTATTTTCCCACATGGGCATCTCTATCCCTTCTTCCTTCCCTTCTCTTCACCCCTTTCAGCTATAAATTCCTAGAGATTTAGGAGCCATTTTCTATGATAAAAGTTTAAACCCCAGGGAGCAGTTTCACAAAGGACTGCCTTCCACTCTGCTGACTGCTATCCAGGAGGGGTTCAGAGGAGGCAGCTGCCTCTTCCCAGCCCTCCCCAGCCCATCTCAGAGTCGTACCTCTCAGGTTGTATTTATTTTCTCGAAAGCAACAGAACCTTCCCCTCTGAAGCAAGCCACCGACTTTTTTGCTCATCGAGGGCCACTGAAATCACTGTGTCTTCCTCACCAACCTTTATTTTATTTATTTTGTTTTTTAAAAATATTTTATTTACTTATTTATTTGAGAGAGAGAGAGAACATGAGCATGTGATAGGGGGTGGGGAAGAGCAGAGGGAGAGGGACAAGCAGATTCCCGGAGCTGGATCCCATAACCCTGAGATCATGACCTGAGCCAAAATCAAGAGTGGGATGCTTAACCAACTGAGCCAATTCCTTACCCATCTTTATATAAAGACGTTTCTCTTATTAATCTGTGACGAGCACTGATTCATGTTAACATGAGTTACATGCATATCAAAAAAGATCCCAAAGATTCCACAACATTCAATTTTCTCTGAGGGCCTTTAAAAAGTAAGACATCAGTAGATTACCTATCACTAATAAATGGGGATTTGCAGGCTGATTAAAATTCACAGGGTCAGGAAATCTATGCCTGTTTCAACAATGTTGCAGCGTCATTAGTAAAATTCACTCATTTTCTTCTTAAGTATATGTCACTGGGTGAATTAAAAGCGTAGTCGTATCAAGTAACTCTTACCGGGATGGAGAGCATTAGTGATGGGGCGCCCTCCGTACCAAAGCAAGTATCATGCATAGTTCATGAGAAGTAAAATAAGCAACTTAATATGTGGCAGAGCCAATGGAATGGAGGAGATGTGCCTTGACAGCCCTGTGACAACCGTCCCATTTCCTCCACACTCTCCCTAGTGCTTTGTTGGGCTGGGGAGAAAACCCAAACCTCTTCACAATCATCCCAGCTCCTCGTGAAAACTCACTTCATTTCTCCATCAAGAGAAAGTTCCAGCACTATTCCCCATTCATTCTGAAGCTGCCACGTATGAGAAACTTCAGTGTCTTCTGGGATCTAATAATCAGCCCAATAAAGGACCCAAGCAAGTATGAGAAACAGAAGTCATCTGACAAATGAACTCATTAAGGAAAGCCTAAGGTTCTTTTTTTGAAGAACCAAAAAATTGGGCTATGCCATGACAATGTCAAACTTCCTTTTCCTTGACCTAAAAACACTTTCTGCCTAGCCAAAAAATAAATAAATAAATAAAAAAGATACATATACATTCTTTTTTGGGGGGACCTCCTAAAAAGTTCCAGAATGTTCTTTTTCTAAATTCCCTGATCAACTCAGGGAATTAAACCAGGTTACCAAATTAAATCCCAACTTTTGAAACTACTATCTCAATTGTCTTTCTTTAAAATGAACTCTCAATAACAATAATTTAAACAAATACAATTCCAGTGCCTTTTTTCAGCTGTGGAGAAAAACTACCTTAGTAGTTTTTACCTTAGGATGTACCTTAGATGCATACATGTACCTTAGATACAGTTTTTACCTAAGGATATACCTTAGATACATCCAGTTCAGGCTTGGGGGCTGCTCCAGGGGCTATCATGAAAAGAGTTTTCCAGAGTAATACTTGGTCGTTTTCCAAACCTCAGGCATCTTCCAGCTAATCCTCCATTAGGATGTCATTTGTTAGGTTCACTTCAAAGCTCTAACTCCTTTTTGGATTTTTCTGAAAACAAGGAGTTATCTGTGGAAATCATTTTGTCAGGTAATTTGGCAAGTCACTTACCAATGCTCATCAATTTCAGTGCTTTGATTAAACCCAGGCAGTCCATCTGCCCGAAGTGATTCTCCTCTTTGGGTCACAGTTCATCTCTGCCTTCAGCAGGACCCAATGTTTCAAAGTGACAGAGGAGAGGAATCACAGGCCTGGGGTTAGCTAAGTATGCCTCCGGATTTGGGCAATACTGAGTATCCTGCTTTAAAACAAAACAAAACAAAACAAAACAAACCCCAAAATAATTGAAGGGCAGATACTTGGTTTATTGACGTAGGGGCTGACAATCTACCCACCCTACCTCGCCCCATAGAGCATCAAATGACCATAGCCAATGACAACACTGGGGAAAATAAAGAATCAGTGTGGTGTCTGAGTATATTTAGCTGCTAAATTTGACAGCAACATCTTTGCTCTCTGGGCTATGGCTCCGGGTTTTGTTGGGGGCTCCAGCTGACAACATGATTGTGGAGAACTTCTAGAGGCTGGTTTTGCTGGCCTCAGGTGTCATTCTCAGCAATGACAGCCACTATACTGAGGAGGGGGGATTTGAAACATGGATTAATGTCATCCAAGAAGAATGTCTCCAACGCCATAGAATCTGACAGCCCATGTGTAAGCTGGACAGCCTGTGGTTTCTCCACAGCACCACTCCTTTAGGCACTGTCAGAAGACTAAGCCAATAAAGCCAGATAAACACAGAAACGAAGATGCTGCGTAGGCATAAAGTAAAAGTCACAAAAGCAAGCAGCTTCTGTGACTACCATACTATAATATATTTAAACAAAATGTGGCATGGGCAGAGTAGCATGAAACCAATTTCATCCTCTTACTTCAGCTCCCACCAAATCCCCTTCTCTGCATTCTCAGCTCATGGCCCCACATGCACTGTTATGGGTTAAATTATGCCCACCCAAAAAAATATGTTAGGGTTTCAGTACTTAATACTTCAAAATGTGATCTTATTTAGAGGTAGGGTCTTTGCAGAGGTTATGAAGTTAAAATGAGGTCATTAGGGTGGCCCCTCACCCAATAGGATTGATGTTCTTTAAAAAGAGAGAAATTTGGATACAGAGACAGATAGACATAGAGGAAAGACCATGAGAAAGGGCAAAAAGGGAAGATGGCCGACTACACACCAAGGAGAGAGGCTTTGAACAGATCCTTCCCTCAGAGCCCTGCTCACTCCTTGGGTTCAGACTTCTAGCCTCCAGAACTACCAGACAATAAATTTCTGTTTAAATCATCCAATTTGTGGTACTTTTTACAGCAGTCTTAGCAAACTAAAACACTCACCAAGCCAAACATTGACATTTCCTCTCTCAAGCACTCTCTCTCTCTTTCTGTCTATCTTGAGTGTGCGCACACATGTGCGCATGCTAACTAGGGGCTAATGATAAGGACAGAATTGCTACTTACAACAGAGCACCTATGAGAGAGAGAGAGACAGACAGAAAGAGAGATTTTCAGACTCCGTTCACTTTTCTCTACCTCACTGTCAGATTTCAGTTCAGACCACATCGTCTTTCCTGTGGATCACCACCACAGGCCTCCAGCTGTTCAGCTGGCCTCAAATCTCACTGTCTTCCAATTCTCTCTGTTGCCAAGGTGGTCTTTCTACAACACAAATCTGTTTCTCAACCTTCAATGCATACCTCCTGGCGTCAGGATAGAGAAAGTGTGCTTAGCCTATATTCTGCGTGCCAGACCCTTCAGGATCTGACTCAGACAACTTCTCCTAGATGTTCGTCTGGCTAATTTTCCCTCTCTCAAATCCATGGGCCCAGCCTTACCTGGTTTCCTAAACCTGCCAGGCCCATCCACCTCCATGCATTTTTTTGTGTTGTTCTCTCTGCAGGGAATACCCTACCCCTTGTTCCTCACCTAGAAAATTCTGCCCAACCCCAGCCAGGTGTCATCGCTTCCGAGGACTTCTTTGGGAAACTTCCTCTGACCCCATTTGGGCTTAGTTCCTACCCCAAACTGTTCCCATAGCACCTATGCCTGGCTCTGTCAAAAGACTTACTAGATTATACAATAATAGGGTCTTGCTTGTGAACAATTTAGGAGTAGGGGGCATGTGTTGTGTGCTTTTGTATCCCTTTTTATGTAGCATGGTGCTGGGCACATAGTAAGACCTTCATACATATCTGTTCCATATGGCAGAAAGTTTCAATACTTAAAAGCAGGTGATATTAATTCTATACCACTCTAAGTGTTATAATTCCAAAATAATCACAGTATCTTTCTCCCCCGCCACAATTTTGTATGCTTTGTAAAGCAGTGATACATTATTTTACTCTCACACAACATCAATATGGCATATTCCCATTCTCTTACAGTATACATAACCAAAAACCCAAGTTCACATATCCTCTGCTAATCCATCTGACTTAAGACTAATTAAGACCAATCTGGTTTAAGTTAATTCAGTGCAATTCTAACCAGCACATATGTACTGTGAGTCCTGCTGTATGTTGTACATTAAGGCACTGGAGGGGGCGGGAGTGAGGAAGGCAGGTGGTATGGGGAAGATTAAAAATACTAAAATGAGTAAGACAAGATCCTCATCTTTAGTAAGCTCACAGACCATGGAGGAAGTGTACTTCCTTCTCTGCAATATTTAATTAGGCTGCTACGTGGAACCATGGAGGGTCAGCGTGACAGAAATGGATTGTATTTGGGTTCTTTTCTACATTTTTAAGATGATGGCAGGGCTGAACACCAAGGCTTTCAAGAGCGAGTAGGGAAAGATACTCAGACTCCCTGGGACAGGCTCGTTATGGGAGGTGCCTTGAATCCAAACTTGCTGGGAGGCTGCTATTGCGGATCACTCTTTCGGTGTCCCACAGATCACAGAACCACCCAGGAACACGGCCATAATTCTTTCGGAGGAAGCTTGTTCCCACAGCAAAGGCAGACATGCTTTTGCCGCCAAAATTCTTACAGGGAGTATCTGGGAAGAAGAGCCTAATTTCAGGCAGAAGATTTAAACTCCTCTTTATTAACCTCGGTGGCTTCACTCTGCAAGTAGTAGGGCTCAAATGAGAACTCTATGTGACCCTGCTCTCGAGAAGCCCTCCCTCCTCTTCTTTTAGCTGATTTTTCACTACTTCTTCCTAAATCTCAGGAAAACAGGTCATGCGTAACTTCTGATGTGTGATGCTTCCACTTGAAGGTTGATATATAAATACACACAGCAGGCCTGCTTCTTATCACAAAGGAAAACCTCAAATGCTCCCAGGAGTCAAGACCGAGGAAGCAGCAAGACGGATTCACAACCAAATCTCACTCAACAATGATCTCACCCTCTGTCTCTCTGTTTGCTTGTGTAAACACTTGGTGTGGTACATACTCTGCTGCCTCCAAAGAATTGCTCAGCAAGGAAGTTTGGGGTATACTGTCTATGACCAATAAATAATATTTATCACAAAAGGTAACTGCCTTCATATGAGATGCCAATCTCAGGAACTCTTTCATACTTAAGTTTTACCAGGTTTTTTAAGGTGCTGGGAGAAAACTAACCAGGGACCACTGATAAGGACATAATTGTTACTTACAATGGAGGACCTCCTCAACAAGCCCCTAAATCCATGGATTAGGAAAATTTCAATACCTGAGAATTATGTGGGTTATTAAAATGCAGATTCCTGGGCCACACACAAGCCAGAGCTACTGTGCCAAAATCTGATTTTTAAACAAGCATCCCAGGGGCTCTGCATATCTAGCTGTGAGAAACAACACCGACTATTCATTCGGGTTGGCTTTTAGTATATGCTCATACAAACTTAACGCCATTCTTATCATATGAACTCAAGCAACTCAAAGAACAGACTTTTGGAATCACAACATTCACAGAATAGCATGGATTAGAAGGATGCAAGTAGAGGAACAATCCTGATCATTAATGGTAAAAGAAAGAAGATGGTCACGAGCTACATGTGTAACTAATGATGAATGTCATGAGCTACAATGTGAAACTAATGATGTTGCAGCAGCATCTGGAGGAGTGAGCCAGATCACACAGGGAAGTTTCTGCCAGAAGTCTTTGTTAGACACTTGATTCTCTCCATCTCCCCAAAAGAATTTCTCTGGTTGAATGGGCTTCAACATCTCAAGGAGGAGGATTTGGGAATGAAATACAAGCCTGAAGGATAAGCAAGAAGTGCTGGTGACTTAATCCATTGGGAAATAGTTGTTTTTCAAAGATCTTAACACTAATTTTTCTTTTCTTTTGACATCTTGCATTAGACAAAGAGTTTTTCTGCTCTTTCCATTTTTCTTTGTTTGGATACTCTTGCTTCCCTGATGAACCTACAGCAGATGTAAATGCATTCTCTGGTTGACTGGGAAGGAGGCATTCTGATAGGGATAAAAGGCAGAGTTAAATTTTGGAACCAAATCAGGAAGTAGTTTTGAAGATAAAGTCTTGATTTAGGATGGTAATTGTTATCGATTGCACATTTGTATCCATCCTCCCCCCCCCCCCCACCCAAACTCCTATGTTGAAACACAAATGCCCAATGTAATATTTGGAGATGGAGCCTTTGGGAGATGATGAGGTTATGAGCATCGAACCCTTGTGATGGGATTAGTGCACTTATAAAAAGAGACACATGAGATCCTGTTTCCTCTCTCTCTATTGTCTACCTTGTGAGGATACAAAGAGAAGATAGCTATCTGCAAACCAAAAGAGGGCTTATGTCACACACTGAATCTGCCAGCACCTCGATCTTGGACTTCCCAGCCTCCAGAACCATGAGAAATAAGTGTTTGTTGTTTCAGCTGTCCAGTTTATGGCATTGTTATAGAAGCCCAAAATGAGTAAAGCAGTGATGGAGGGAAAAACCAAAAAAAGAGAAAAGTCAAAGTCTTTGATGGAAATAAAACCAGTAGACTTAATCTTTAATTAAAAATGTAAGTTGCAAAAAAAAAAAAAAAAAAAAAAATTTTTTAAAAAAAATTGAAAATAAAAAAAAAAAAAAAAAAAAAAAAAATTTTTTTTAAAATAATTGGGAATAAAGCTATAGGAGAGTGTACTGAAAAAAGAAAATGACTAAATTTTCCCTAATTACCTTAGGAGATGGTCTTATTGAAATTTGGTTTAAAAAAAAAGCTAAGAGCTTTGCTACAGGAAGCTACTGGAGAGAAAGGTGAAAAATTTTAAAATGTGGGCCTTAAGTAAGTATGAAATTTATACTATTGAGATTTCTATGTCAAAGCACACACTCCACGGAGCAACAAGGCAAAAGATCAACCAGGAAACAGAAGACTTGAACAACACTATAATGCAAATAGATCAAAGAGACACCTATATAATACTCGGCAACAGATTTCCAGAACACATGGAACATTCTTCGGGATAGGCCATACAAAACTTGATAAATTTAAAAATATTAGAATCATGCAAAATATGTTCTCTCACCAAAATGGAATGAAATTAGAAAACAATAATAGAAGGAAATTTTAGAACTCCTTCTATATGTGGAAAATCACAGGGAAGATTAGAAATACTTTGAGATAAATGAGAGCAAAAGCATAAAATACCAAAAGGTATGAGATGCAGCTAAGGAGTGCCTTAAAGGGGGAATTTATAGCTGTACAGATCAATAACCTAAATTTCCTACCTTAAGGAGCTGGAAAAAGAAGAGCAAACTAAACCTAAAACCAGAAGGAAGGCGACAACAAAGATAATAATGGAAATTAACAAAATAGAGAAAAAAAAACAAATTGTTTTTTGAAAAGAAAAACAAAATGGGCAAACCATTAGCTAGAGTGACCAAAAACAAGAAGAAAGAAGGCTCAAATTACAAAATTCAGGAATGAAATGGAGGCAGCACATTACTATTGACCTTACAAAAACAAAAGAGATTATAAAGGCAAGTTATGAAGATTTCCAAAAAATTTCCAAAATTAAAGAAAAAAAATAATCCCCCAAATAGATAACTTAGAACAAACAAACAAACAAAAATTCCTTGAAGGAAACTACCAAAACTGCCACAAGAGGAAACAGGCAACCTAAACAGATCTATAACAATTATAAAGATTGAATTAATAATAATAATAATTTAAAAAAACCTCACAATAAATAAAAGCCCAATTGCTCCACTGATAAATTCTACCCAAATTCCAATTGTTCCATTGATGAATTCTACCAACATTCAAGAGTGATGTAATACCAATCTTCACAAACTCTTCCAAAAAATATGGGAGAAGGGAATACATCCCAATTCATTCTATGAGGGTATTATTACCCTGATACCAGATCATCAATAAGAAACTATTTACCCACCTCTTTTATGAATATATTTGCAAAAATTCTCAACAAAATACTAGCGAATTGAATCCAGCAAAGTATAAAAGGAATTACGCAACATGTCCAACTGAGATTTATCCCAGGAATACAAGGTTGGTTTAACATCTAATAATTAATTAATAAATACTCTATTTCACTAGATCAAAGAAAAAATATCACAGGACCATCCTAATAGACTAAAAAAAAAGGGGGTTTGACAAAATCCAACAACCCTTTCATAATTAAAACACTAAACAAATTAGGAATAGAAGACTTCCTCCACTTGATAAAGGGCATCTATAAAAATGCCTCACAACTAACACAATACTTAATGGTGAAAGACTAGATGTTTTCTTTCTAAGTTCAGGAGCAAGACAAGGACATATGCTCTTGCTACTTCAACTAAACTTTGTATTGGAGGTTCTAGCCAGAGCAATTAGCCAAGAAAAAGAAATAAAAGACATCAAGGTTGGAAAAGAAGTAAAACTATCTCTATTTGTAAATGACATGATCTTATTTATAGATAACCTTAAGAAATCCACAAAGAAACATTAGCACTAATGAGTTCAGCAAGGTTGCAGGGTACAAAATCAATATACCAAAAAAAAAAAATTCTCTTTATATGCACTGCAAATGAACAATCCAACAAGGAAATTAAGAAAGTAATTCCATCTACAGTAACATCAAAAAGAATGAAATACATAGGAATTAATTTAACAAATAAGTGTATGACTTGTACTCTGAAAACTACAAAATATTGTTGAAATAAATTAAAGAAGACAAACAAATGGAAAGATACATACCGTGTTCATAGATCAGAAGACTAAATATTGTTACGATGGCAATACTCCCCAAATTGACCTAAAGATTCAAACAGTCCTTACCAAAATCCCATCTGGCTTATTTCTTTTCTTTTCTTTTTTTTTTTTTAGAAATTAACAAACTGATCTTAAAATTCACATGGAAATGCAAGGGACAAAAAAACCAACACAATCTTGAAGAAAAAGAACGAAGCTGGATAAATCAGTTCCCAATTTCAAAGCTTACTATATAGCTACAGTAATTAAAACTGTGGTACTAGCATTAGGATAGACTTACCCTTCTATGGAATAGAACTGAGAACCTAGAAATAAACCCTTACATTTATAATCAACTGATTTTCAGCAAAAGTGTCAAGACAGGGGGGTCTTAGGGAAGACGATGGGTTAAGAGTACACTAACTAATGGACACAACTACATAACACTCACATCAGTGTAAATAACCCAGAAAAAGACCTGAAGACTGGCAAACAGATCCTCTACAGCTAAATGTAGAGAACAGGTGGCATAGAGGAAGGCAGAAAGAGTAGAGATGTGGTTGGGGGCTAAATGGACCTACCAGACTGTCCAGGGGAGGGAGGGATGCCTTGGGTGGGGAGAGGGGAGAGAAACAACTTCTTACGCTGGGGAGGCCACACAGGAAAGACAAATCCCCATAACATTTGGCTTTGAAAACCAAACTCCCAAATTTCAGGAGTTCTTACAACCAGCAAACTTAAAACCTGAAACTTTAAAAATCAGCAAGCTCAGCTCAGGAAGAGCCAAGAGGGCAAGAGGAAATTGAGTCTCCACCCTTAAAAGGAGCCCAACAAACAGCCCTGGGGAGATATAACCATAGAAGCAGCACTTTGAAAAATGCCTGGGGCCTACAGGAGGGAGATTTATTTACTAATCTCACAGCCTGTGCTGGAGGGGGAGGGATCTCTAAGAGACTTCTCCAGGAACAAAGGAGCTGGAAGCATTCATTTCTTTCCAACCCCCCCACCCCCACCCCCAGCCTAAGCACAAGGCCTGTGCTGATACTCCTTACCTAACTTGCTGAATCACAGCCCTGCCCTTGCATTCTCCTGTGGACATGCCCCCTCCAGCCAGGCCTCAGCTCCAGGTCTCCTCCCACAGAAGATCAGCTCAACATTGCTAACACCCTGAGGTCTCCCGCATTCTGTGTGCTTCTGCAGATCCACCTCCTCCAATATACTCTTGCCCAGAGCCCATCCCAAGTGGTACCACAACCCCGGCAGTGTGCAATCAGCCGTGACAGTGACCAGCACCACTCCAAAGTGACTCTCACTGCACAGAAAGGGAAAGATAACCATGCATACAAGTCAGACTGTGGCCCCAGTAGTGGGCTGGGGGAAGAAAGCTGTCTGACTGCAGGTCCCACCCACCCATGAAAGTTTCTCAGGGGACAAAATAGGGAAAGCTCCCCGCATTCAGTGTTACTGTATCACGGGCAAATACCCGGTCTGACTCCACTCGAGCCCAAGGTGGTCCCAGACTGGTGAAGTAACAGCACAGGGACCAAACCCTGCCCATAAGAGGGAAGGAGAGTCACTGCAGATGACTGGACTAAAGGTAAAAGCAACTCAGTCACAAAAGTAGGGTGCATGCCACACACATAGGAGATCTTTCTGAAGTGCCAGGTTCTGGGGAACAGGGGACACTGCACTGCAGGGCACTACAGGACCTCTTCTTCATAAGGCCACTACTTTCAAGTGCAGGAGACATACTGACTTTCCTAACACACAGAAACACAGAGAGTTAGCCCAAATGAGGAGAGAGAGAGGGATATGTCCCAAATGAAAGAATGGGACAAAAATCACAGCAAGAAAGCTAAATGAAACGGAGATAAGTAGATGCCTGATAGAGAATTTAAAATAATGGTCATAAAGATACTCACTGGACTTGAGAAAAGAGTAAAGGACGGGACTGAGACCCTCAACGAAGAGATAGGACACATAAAAAAGGACCCATCAGAGAATTAAAATACATTAGATGGAGTAAATAGTAGACTAGAAGAAGCAAAATGGATCAGTGATCTGGAGAAGAGAGTAATGGAAAGCAGTCAAGCTGAACAGGAGAGAAAAAAAATGAAAATAGACTTAGGGAACTCAGTGACTCCATCACTGATTATACATTTATATTTTACATTACATTTACATGGTAGGGATCCTAGAAGGAGAAAAGAAAGAGGGGGTACAACATTTATTTAAAGAAATAATAGCTGAAAACATCCTGAATCTAGGGAAGGAAAAAGAAAGCCAGATGCAGGAGGCACAAAGAATCCCCAACAAAATCAATCCAAGGAGTTCCACACCAAGACATATGGTAATTAAAATGGCAAAAAGTAGTGATAAAGAGAGAAGTTTTAAAAGCAGCAAGAGAAAACAGTTACATACAAGGAAAACCCCATAAGGTTATCAGCTTATTTTTCAGCAGAAACTCAGCAGGCCAAGAAGAAAGTGGCATGATATATTCAAAGTGCTGAAATGTAAAAACTGCAACCATGAATATTCTATCCAGCAAGACTATCATTCAGAATAGGAGCAAAAAATATTTCCGTGATAAACAAAAGTTAAAGGAGTTCATGATGATTAAACCAGGCTTACAAGAAATATTAAAAGGGACTCTTTGAGTAGAAAGGAAAGACCATAAGTAGGAATAGGAAAAGTAGGAAACACAAAAGCAGTAAAAATAAGCATATCTATAAAAATCAATTAAAAGATTCACAAAATAAAAGGATGCGAAATATGACACCATACATCTAAAATGTGAGGGGGAGAGGAGTAAAGAATGGGTTCCAATTGAAGCAACAATCACTTAATACAGACTGCTATATGCTGAAGATGTAATATATAAACCGAATGATAAGCACAAATCAAAAATCAGTAATTGATATGCAAAAAATATAGAGAAAGGAATCCAAGCATATCACTAAAGAAGACCAGTAATCATGAGAGAAAAGAACAAGAGAAGAAAGGTCAGAGAGGAACTACAAAAACAACCATAAAACAAGTAACAAATGGCAATAAGTACATACTTATCAATAATTATCTTAAATATAAATAGACAAAACACTGCAATCAAAAGACATTGATTGACAGAATAGATAAAAAAAAAACTCATTTATATGCTGCCTATAAGACACTCATTTCAGACCTAAAGACACATGCAGATTGAAAGTGAAGGGATGGAAAAACATTTATCATGTAAATGAATATGAAAAGAAAGTTGGAGTAACAATATTTATATCAGATAAAATAGACTTTGAAACAAAGACTATAACAAGAGACAGAGAAGGACACTATATCATAAAGGGAACAATCCAACAAAAGATATAACAATTGTAAATACTTATGCAAACAGCATGGGAGCACCCAGATACATAAAATAACTAATAACAAACATAAAGGAATTGATAGTAATACAATAATAGTAGAGGACTTTAACACCCTACTTACATCAATGGACAGATCATCCAAACAGATAATCAACAAGGAAACAGTAACTTTGAATGATACACTGGACCAGATTGATCTAACAGATACACTCAGAACATTCCATCCTAAAACAGCAGAATACACATTCAAATGCCCATGGGACATTCTCCAGAGTAGATTACATACTAGGCCATAAATCATCTCAACAAATTCAAAAAGATTGAAGTCATATGATACATCTTTCTGACCACAACACTATGAAACTAGAAATAAGCCACAAGAAAAAATCTGGAAAAAACCCACAAATACATGAAGGTTAAATAACATGCTACTAGACAATGAATGGATCAACCAAGAAATCAAAGAGGAAATCACAAAATACATAGAAACAAATTAAAATGAAAACATAGTGGTCCAAAATCTTTGGGATGCAGCAAAAGTAGTTCTAAGAGGGGAGTTTATCGCAATACAGGTCTACCTCAAGAAGCAAGAAAAATCTCAAATAAATGACCTAATTTTGTACCTAAAGGAACTAGAAAAAGAACAACAAACAAAACAAGAAAGAAGCAGCAGGAAGGACATAATAAAGATTAGAGGAGAAATAAATGATATAGAAACTAAAAAAACCCAATAGAATAGATCAATGAAACCATGAGCTGGTTCTTCAAAGAGATCAGCAAAATTGAAAAACCTTTAGCCAGATTCATAAAAGAGAGAGAGAGAGAGAGAGAGGGAAGAGTCAAATAAATTCAGAAACAAAAGAGAAATAACAACTGACATCACAGAAATACAAAGGATTATAACAAAATATTATAAAAAATTATATGCCAACAAATTGGGCAATTTAGAAGAAATAGATAAATTCCTAGACACATATATCCTCCCAAAACTGAATCAGGAAGAAATAGAAAACTTGAAGAGACTGATTACCAGCAATGAAATTGAATCAGTAATCAAAAATCTCTCAACAAACAGAAGTCCAGTCTCCTTCACAGGAGAATTCTATCAAACATTTAAAGAGTTAATACTTACTCTTCTGAAACTATTTCAAAAAATTAGGAGAGGAAGAAAAGCTTCCAAATTCATTCTATGAGGCCAGGATTACCCTGATACCAAAACCAAAGACCCCACTATAAAAGAGAATTACAGATCAATATCTCTGATTAATATAGATGCAAAAATCCTCAACAAAATATTAGCAAACTAAATCTAACTATACACTTAAAAAATCATTCACCCCAATGCAGTGGAATTCATTCCTGAGATGCAAGGGTGGTTCAATATTTGCAAATCCATCAACATCATACATCACATCAATGTGAGAAAGAATAAAAACCATATGATCAGGGGCGCCTGGGTGGCTCAGATGGTTAAGTGTCTGCCTTCGGCTCAGGTCATGATCCCAGGGTCCTGGGATCGAGCCCCACTTCCTGCTCCTGGCTCAGTGGGGAGCCTGCTTCTCCCTCTCTCTCTGCCTCTCCCCCTGCTCATGCTCTCTCTCTCTCTATCTCTGTGTCTCAAATGAATAAATAAAATCTTAAAAAAAAAAGTTAAAAAAAACATATGATCATTTCAACAGACATAGAAAAAGTATTTGACAAAGTACAACATCCATTCATGATAAAATCCCTTAACAAAGTAGGTTTAGAGAGAACATACCTCAACATAATAAAAGCCATATATGAAGAACCCACAGCTAACAACATACTCAATGGGGAAAACCTGAGAGTTTTTCCTTTAAGATCAGGAACAAGACAAAGATGTCCACTCTCACCAGTTTTATTCCACATAGTACTGCAAGTCCTGGCACAGCAATCAGACAACAAAGAGAAATAAAAGGCACCCAAATTAGTAAGGAAGAATTAAAACATTCACTATTTGTAGTTGACATGATACTATATATAGAAAACCCTAAAGACTCCACCAAAACCTACTAGAACTGATAAATGGACTCAGTAAGGATGCAGGATACAAAAATCAATATACAGAAATTCATTGTGTTTCTGTATACTAATAATGAAGTAGCTGAAAGAGAAATTAAGAAAACAACTCCATTTACATTTGCCCCCAAAAGAATACCTAGGAATAAACTTAACCAACCCGTACTATGAAAACTATAAAATGCTGATGAAGAAATAAATTGAAGATGACACAAACAAATGAAAGGACACTCCATGCTCACGGATCAGAAGAACCAATATTGTTAAAATGTCCATATTACCCAAAGCAATCTACAGATTTAATGCAATCTCTATCAAAATACCAACAATATTTTTCACAGAACTAGAACATACAATCCTAAGATTTGTATGGACCCACAAAAGACTTTGAATAGCCAAAGCCATCTTGAAAAAGAAAAACAAAACTGGAGGTATCACAATCCCATATTTCAAGTTGTATTATAAAGCTATAGTAATCAAAACAATATGGTACTGGCACCAAAACAGACATATAGATCAATGGAACAGAATAGAGAGCCCAGACATAAACCCATGACTATATGATCAATCTTTGACAAAGGAGGCAAGAATATGGAATGAGAAATAGTTTCTTTAATGAATGCTGTTGGAAAAGCTGGATGGGTATATGCAAAAGAATGAAACTTGACCACTTTCTTATACCATACACAAAGATAAACACAAAATGGATTAAGGAACTAAATGTGAGACCTGAAATCATAAAAATCTAGAAAACAGCACAGGCAGTATTATCTCTGACATCAGCCGTAACAACATCTTTCTTTATATGTCTCCCAAGGCAAGGGAAACAAAAGCAAGAATAAACTATTGGCACTACATCAAAATAAAAAGCTGCTGCACAGCAAGGGAAACAGCTAACAAAACTAAAAGACAACTTAGCGAGTGAGAGAAGATATTTGCAGATGACATATCCTATAAAGCTTAGTATCCAAAATACATAAAAAACTTATATATCTCAACACCCAAAAACCAAATAATCCAATTAAAAATGGGCAGAAGACATAAATTGGCCATTTCTCTAAAGAAGAAATGAAAATGGGCAGCAGAAACATGAAAAGATGCTCAACATCACTCATTATCAGGGAGATGCAAATCAAAACTACAATGAGATATCATCTCACAGCTATCACAATGGCTAAAATCAACAATATAAGGAAAAAGTGTTGGTGAGGTTGTACAGAAAAAGGAACCCTTGTGCACTGTTGTTGGGAATGCAAACTGGTTCAGCCACTATGGGAAATAGTATGGAGTTCCTCAAAAAATTAAAAACAGAACTACAATATGATCCAGTAATTCCACAACTAAGTATTTACCCAAAGAACACAAAAACACTAATTCGAAAACCCTTATGTTTATTGCAGCATTATTTACAGTAGCCAAAAAAAGGAAGCAGCCCAAGTGTCCATCGATACATGAATGGGTAAAGAAGTGGTATATACATACAATGGAATATTATTCAGCCATTAAAAAGAATGAAATCTTGCCATTTGCAACAACATGTGTGGATCTAGAGAGTATTATGCTAAGTGAAATAGTCAGAGAAAGACAAATACCATATGATTTCACTCATATGTGGAATTTAGGAAACAAAATGAACCAAAAAAAAGAGACAAACCAAACTCTATAGTACACTTTTAACTACAGAGAACAAACTAGTGGTTATCAGAGGTGAGGTGGGTGGGGGGAATGAGTGAAATTGGTGAAGGGGATTAAGAGTACACTTATCTTGATGAGCACTGAGTAATGTAAGGAATTGTTGAATCACTGTATTGTACCCCAGGAACTAATATAACACTTTATGTTAACTACACTGGATTTAACATGAAAAGTAAATAAATAAGTACAATTAATCTCCATATCAGGAAAAAAAAAAGTATCAAGACAATTCAGTGGGAACAGAACAGTTGATTTAACAGATGGTTCTAAGGAACCGGATCTCCACAAGCAAATTAATAATGTTGGATCTCTAGTCACACTATTTGAAAAAAAAAAAAAAAAAAAAAGGAAAAAAGACTCAAATGGAATCTTAGGATAAAATACAGAATTAAATCTTTGTGACCTTGGATCAGGTGAAGCCTTCTTAGATATGACATCAAAAGCACATGTGACAAAACAGAAAAGATAAATTGGAGCTCATAAAAAAATTTTTTTTTAAGATTTTATTTATTTGACAGAGACAGACACAGCGAGAGAGGGAACACAAGCAGGGGGAGTGGGAGAGGGAGAAGCAGGCTTCCCACGGAGCAGGGAGCGTGATGCGGGGCTCAATCCCAGGACCCTGGGATCATGACCTGAGCCGAAGGCAGACGCTTAATGACTGAGCCACCCAGGCGCCCAAGAGATCATAAAAATTTTAAACATTTGTTCTCCAGAGAACACAATCAAGGAAGTGAAAATATAATCTGGTTATTAGGAGAAAACATTTGCAAATCATGTACCTGAACTTGTATCCAGAATACCTAAAAAGCTCTTACAACTCAATAATAAAATAACAAACAATGCAATTAAAAATGATAAAGAATCTAAATTGACATTTCTCCAAGAAAGAAATACATACAGTCAATGAGCACATACAATGACCCTTAACATCATTGGCCATGAAGGAAATGCAAATGAAAACCACAATGAGACACTACTCCAAATTCAGTATGGCTAGAATCAAAATAAACAGATAATGACCAGTGTTGGTGAGGATGTGGGGAAACTGGAACTCTCCTCATACACTTGTTATAGGAATGTAAAATGGCATAGCACCTTTGGAAATCAGTGTAACAGTTACTCAAAATGTGTAAACACAGAGTAACCATATGATCATATCCACTCCTAGGTATATTCCTAAGAGATGTGAGAATACATATTCACACAAAAAAGTTGTACATGGACTATTCGTTATAACGAAAATGTGGAAACAATCCAAATGTCCATCTACTGATAAATGGATAAATATAATATTCCATACAATGAAATATTATTCTGCAATAAAAAGAAATTAAGAGCTGATACATGCTATAATGTGGATGACCCTTAAACACATTTTGCTAACTGAAAAAAGCCAGTCATAGAAACCATATATTGCATGATTCCATTTATATGAACTGTTCAGAGCAGGTAAAAGTATAAAGATAGAAAGTAGATATGTGGTTACTGAAGACAGGGGATTTGAAGGAGGTGGGGAGTGACTGACAATGGGTATAAGGTTTCTTTTGGGGGTGATGAAAATGTTTTAAAACTGATTGTGGTGACAGGTACACAACTCTGTGAATACACTGAAGACAATCAAATTGTACAACTTAAAAAACAAACAAGGCACATACTCTATCATTCATTTTATGCCCAGAGTAGCAATTACCAGCTTCTCAGTGAAGTTGTCTGACTCCTCAATGAAGAAAGTTCTTAGGGAATCAGCTTCCTCATTTTTCTTGGCCAGTTCCCAAACAGAGGCTGAAAGATGGGGCTTGAAGAGTAATCCCAAGGAGTAAAGACAGAGAAGAGTTGGTGCATATTTAAATATGAGTGTATGTGTGTGTGCGCACACATGCTTATGGGGTTTAAAAAAAAATGAATACTGAAAAACACTGATTAAAAGAAGAGTCATAAGCATTTTTATCTTCTCATTGCTTTTAAAATCAATCCAAGTTGGTTTAGAAGTTAACTGCAATATTTGTAAACTCAGTTCATTTTTTTACAGTTCATTACTTTTGGACTCAATGTTTTCATCCTCAATAAAGGAATTTTGAAATGAACTTTCTTAAGTCCTGAACATGATAGCTAGAATGATTCCTGAATTCCACAAATGAGGAGAACTGAAGAAGTCAGAGGGAACAACTGTGAATGAGCTTGTCTGGTGAGTTCCAAAGTCCTCCTGCCCAAAGAAGGCGAGGGAACATTATTTTAAAAAAACAAAAAAAAAACATTTCAGATGGACGGACTAGAAAGGCTGCACATACAGACCCAATTATATACTCAACATGACCTGCAGGAAACTGTCTTAGGATTGAAGAAGGTGATCCTTGACTTTGATAGACTATGACTTTCATTTAAATCACTTTAATGAGTCCAGATTTAGGAGATACTTTCAGTGTGGTAAGGATCCTCTGTGACTCCATCTTACATTTTAAGCTCTATTACTCAGTCTTTTGCTCCCGACTCCTGCATAGTATACATCCATGCTTAATGGAAACATCACTATCCCTCATATGTCTTCCCAACTTTATGCCTGTGCTCACACTATCCCCTCTGTCTGTAGAGATCCCTCAGTTTTATCTTCACCTGTCAAAACCGCATCCATCAGCCCAGGTCCATTTTCAAAGCCATTACCTATCAGGAAGCTTCTCCTGATTTCTCTAACCACTGCCATCACTCCACTTGTGAACTTGACACAGCACTCTCTTTGCACATCTCTGATTTAATTTTGCATTACAGAAAGTATGTACTTCAACTGTCCCTTCACTAGCCTGGAGGTTAGCGAGGGGTTTGGGGATCTGGTTCAGAGCAGGCTCTCAGACATTTGTGAAATGGGAAAGACTGCCATCATGTCTCCAGCATGATCTGCGTCATTTCTCTTCAATGAATCTTTATCAATTCAATGCCCCACATTAAGACAGGCCTTCTGACAGAATTGCATCTAAATCCTGGCTTTTTCAGATAAGAGAAGGCCCTGCTCTCATTTCTTCCTGTTTTTCTTATCCTGCTGTGTCCCTATTCCCCAATTACCCAAAGCCCTGTTAGTCTCCAGCTTTCTCCCATTCCTCTAATTGAGCAACAATTCCACTGGTAAAACTATATAAAATAGCTCCTTGCCACTGTTATTTTCTTAGGTGTGGACCCAGAGTCAATTTGCAAAATGGGGGCTTTTTGTGGGGGTGGGGCAGGGAGCTAAGTAACCAGTTGACATTTTTATGGTTCTTTTGGGACAAAGAAAATAAATGTTTATTATAAAATTGAAATGGTTTTGTACAGAAAAACCCTATGGTAGGTCAAACAAGGAAAGAAAGAGGTGGAGATGCTCTCACTGTGGGTGAATTCTAAATAGCTGGAAACAATACCACAGATAATATTTTTTGAGTGTCCCTGATGGACCCAGTATTGTGTTAATTAAGCACTTTTCAGGTATTATCTCTTTTACTCTTTTAACAATCCTATAGGTAGTCCCTTTTGTTTTCCCCCATTTTGGAGATAAGGAAATTGAGACACAGGAATGTTAAGAAACATGTTGAAGGTCACGCAGTGAGAGCAAACATGCTCCTCAAGCTTTCTCACAGTCTCAGCTAATTCCTCAGCCCTTGTCTGATGGGGGGGTACAGATGTTTGGCTTTTAGGGCCCCTTCACAGTATTTTCTGAATAACCTCTGTTGAGACCATTGCAACGCGATCTCTTCCCTCTCCAAATTATTCCTACCCTATGGGAATATATCAAAAAGCAGAAAAGAAGGCAGTCACTCAATAGTCTTGTTTGGATGGTTACTACTTTTTCCTTGAATTAAGAAAAAACCTATTAAAGATCTGAAGCAAAAAAAAAAAAGTCCAGCAGAATCGGACATATTGGAAATTCAAAGTCAAAGAGAGTAAAATGTGGTTTAATCCATTCTTAATTCTGGATTTGAAATACTCTCCTACTCAATGTGTTCAGACAAGAACATCTTGCGTGAAGGAGGCGGGGAAGCGAAGCCCACGACTGTCTTTGCACATTTATTCTCCCCCATAAATACCATTAGGGGCCTACTACGTGGCAGGTCCTGTCAGTGAGCAAAATAAGCAGGGTCCTTGTCCTGTGAAGCTTTTAGGATGGAGGGGAGGGAGCACCAAAGAAATACCTTTGATTATGTAATTTCCATCATGATAAGGGCTGTAAAGAAACTGAGGGTGCTTTGAAATGGTGAAGAGGGAAACCCCACCTGACCTGAGATGCCAAAGAACACTTCCCTGAGGGCGAGACACTTGTACCTGGATTTCATGGATACAAAGAGGAAGATCTGAAGGGTGTAGTGTAAAAGGAACAAAATTTAAAAAGATACTAAATAGACGAGAAACAAGAGAAGTTGGGCCTAACTCCTGGTCTGAAATACAGAAATGATTGGACTTTAGAATACTTTTAAAGGAGCATAGCTTAATACTTTTCAAATACCTATTACAGCGTAAGTAAATGTCACCAGAGTGTTTTCAGAGACAGCACAAACTTGTTACACGGACTAGAGAGAACTCATTAGAATTACTTTACAGAATCCCATTAGTATCTAAAACAAAATTTAAAAAATAACATCTTAGAAGAATCTGTGCCTGACAAAAAGCTGTACACAGACTAGCTGCTCAATAAATACTTCCTGAAAGGGTGCCTGAAACACCCCTTCTCATATGGTTTTTACTACTAACTTAGTGTAATAATTTAGTCAGCAATCCTTTATGCCAGTGCGATCATAAATGTCAGTTCAATCACAATGAAATTACCTCAAATTTTCACTCAACTTTGACTTACTAGAGTTTATATTATATATATTATATTATTGACGAAAAGAAATTCAAAAGGAATCTGCTTTAAAATGCTTTGTGCACTGTTAATATGGAAAAATAAGAATGAATGGGAATTTATTTCTAGGATTATTGACAGTTTCAAACTTAATAAATACTTCTTTTTTTCACTTACTAACATGAAGGGACAACTTTAGTCTGCCAATTTTAAGTATAGTTCTATGTCAATTACCCAATGTCTGAATCTACAAACTGGTAACAAATGAAATAGCTTCTGGGTCCCTTTGTAACAGAGCAACTGAAAAAGGTATCACTAGAAGAGATGTGCTTAAATTGTAGACACACACACACACACACTCTTACCTTTCTGGTGTGTCTTTTATTCACAAGATGAACAATATTTTATTTGCATCCCTGATAATTGTTGGTTTTCACTTGTGCATCTGATCTTTAGTCTTTTTTTAATCCCCAAACAAGATTTGATATTAAAATATACTGTTTTGCCCACCACTTCATTCAGCTCTGACGGTACCTGAGCTGTAATGAGCTTTTGGTGCACTTGTGCTTCATGAGTTCATAAAGCAAATCCAAATTTAGATTCAGCCAGGGATTTGTGAAGTGCACACATAAAACAGAGTTTACAAACGCATGTGCATCACTCCAAACATATACACACTCTCACTCACAGAAAACACATACAGCTGCCTACAAGTTCCAAACAGGTCTTAACCCACACTAATTATTAACTAGAAACTCTCCCACCCCCATTTTGTGCCTCTGTACGTGCTTTGCTATTATCGAGGAATTACTTCAAAGTTTATTTCTGCTCTGGAAGATGCGGAGAGACACCGTGAAGCGAGAGGTGTACACAGTGCATTAGAGTTCTGAGCCCGAACGACCCACAGTTAATTATTCAGCAATCACAGATATCAGTGGGAAAGAAAGAACCTCCTTGCTCAGTCAGTGCTCAAGGATACACCGTTCAAACTGTATGCAAAACAAAACAGCCATGTTCATAAACAGAGGCATTCATAAACCCACAGATACAAAAATGAAAAATCAGGAAGTGTCTCTGTCTCCCTTCCTTGCTCTGTGCCATGAAGCTGGGGCCTTGGCAACAGTTGGCTTCCCATCTTTCCACCAGCCTCCCGCAGAGGAGAGGTTTTCAAGTGTCCGCTGTCTGGCTGGCTGGCTCTCTAAGATCACTTCCATGCTCCCTGGCAGAGATGCTGTTCCCCAGGCATTGATTGCTACACTGAAACACAGCCGGGTTGCATATGAGGCTTTTTTAATTCCTGGACTCAGGACTGTATTTTCACGGAGAACATTATCTCACTACCAGGTTCTTTTTAATTTTCTGATTGTTACAGGCATAGTTATCCGGGGATACGACTGTGCAATCAGCTAGCCCATTCTAAAAGCTATATCCTGTTTCATTGTGCTGTAGAAAGAGAGGGGATAGGCTGAAGAAGTTTCGAGGTATGATAAAAGGAGAAGAAACAGGTCGAAAATATGTAACCTGCAAATTCACATATTTCACACCCAAGCAGGATTTTTTCACTTAGTTTTCTATTAAAAGCTGAGTAATTGCAATATGGAAGTGTGAATGCAAGATTGAAAAGTAACAACTAACAGCATTTCATTCCATAAGGAGTAGAAAATGAAAAGTAAATTAACTGAGCATTGGCTAGTGTCAATGTCCTGGTAATATAAAACCCATCAGAACCCATGTGTGTAATACTGCCTCAAACAACTCACTGGAAATGGAAATAAAATACATTAACTTAACGTTTGAAGATTTTAAGGTCAGGGAATTGGTATTTGTTCACATCAAAAAGCCAGTGATGACTCAGCTCTTTCAGATAGATGTAGAAATTTGTTACATTTATCACCCATGGATCGTTATCTTACGGTTCCTGCAGGGATGCCAGTTTTTAATTTCCTGAGCACACCTTAAAACCTCAACCGCGTTGTTCGATGTCATGGTATTTCATTTTAGGGTGAAAGAAATAAGTGTTCAAAAATGGACGGCACTCTGTTTACTTGATCAACATACCTAAGGAAATTTGGGTAGATATGAGAGAGGTGGTCCAAAGTCTTATCAGGATAAAGGAAATTGGACAGAGCTATAGAGAGTGGAGGCCAGTAATATTAAGGGTGACCAAACACATACTCATGTTTAGGCATAGGTATATAGAAAGCTTGCCTCAAAAATGAATCAGCAAGAAAAGTAACCTGTTGCCTTTCCCCTTTAAAGGTAAATGAGAAACTAGTAATAATTTTTTGACTAAATAACATGACTCATGTGCAAAGACAAGAATATAATAATGTATAGTACATGAAATATGAGGACAATTTTAATCATGTGGTATTCAAAAGGATTCTTGACATCTGAATTGTTTATCTTACAGTTAAATACATGTTTAAAATATAGTTCTGCTTGGTTAATTTGTTTTCAGATTGAACAGCAAAGCAGTAATTATCCCTTCAAGAAATTCCTAAACATTTGCTTTGAAGCTGGTTGGAAAATAGTGGGGGAAAAACAGATAAAGGTCCTGAAGGAGACAAAATTTCCTGTTATTAACCAAATGTTATATTAAATGTTCTCTAGAAGTTAATTTTAAAAAAGTCGATGTAATTGCTGCCATGTTTCTTTGATCAAATAGATAACAAGTCAGTCAGCCTGTTGCATGAGTTGGGGCAAGTCATTTTCCCTGTCTTTCTGAGTCTCCTTTTCAGCAGCTACCCTGCCCTGCTTACCAGAGTGGAGCAGGAGGAGGTGAGAGAGTGCAAGAGAAAGAACGGGTTTCTGTGGGAAAATATCACAAGGCAAATTCCAGTGAGTCCTTTCACTGATCACCAGCGAAAATTCCTAACATCACAGAAAAGTCACTTGTACCAAAAATACAAACTGGGCTCTCCACTGAAATCTCTCAACCAAGAGAGAAACAAAACATTATGACAGACTACACAGGTGAAAATTAAGGACATCAGTGGGATGTGATGGTTAGGTGTCACCTCTTCATTGCTAATGGTGGGGTGGCTTGGAACAGAAAGGATGAAGACGTAGGAAGCTGCTAGAGCTGCTCTGTAATATCAACGTGGTGGGGCCACTGTTATACCTTCCATTCTCCCCGCTTCACCATCTGGTTGGGAAGCGGTACCCACGGTGACCCAGACGACAAGAAATCGCAGTGAGGTATGGGTGGGTGGGTATTTCCCACTCCTATCCGCTCCAAAGCCCACACAAACCGACTGGGAACCAGGCTTGGGATTCAGACAGAGCCAGGTTTGAGTTGTGAGCAGATCAGCTGACCCCCTTGAGTCTCAGTGCCCTCAACTCTAATGTGTGTTTTAATCATAGTGACTTCGGAAAACTGTGGTGAGGCGTCAGTGAAACCACGCATATAAAGCAGCTAACAGAATGACTGACGGAGAGAAAGCACTCAACAAATGGAAATGGTTGCATTATTGCTATTACCATCTTCAGCAAATGTTTCCTCATTGGTGAGCTAGAAAGAAGAGCTGGGAGGGCAGAAGCAACCCACAGCAGACCACCTCCCCTGCCTGCCAGGGGTCCATGCCATGCCCAGCTCCTGAGCCCTACGGGGTGCTAGGTCTCTAACCTCCAGAAGTTTCCACTCTCCTGCAAGGACGGGTGGGTTGCACTCTGGTCCTGGTAGGAGGAGAGATGATGCGGTTCCATCCGGATGAGAAGGAACAGATGAGAACAGAATTTTCCACTTGGTAATTTTTAAAAAAATAAAACCTCATTAGGAAACTCCTGGGACAGAATTAGGAGGCGCATACACGGCCGTCACAGAAATCGTACAACTGGTTTGATGGAGAAAACACGGTGATGCTTTCTTGACTTTACAGAAAGAAGTCAACAGAAGGAAGTGGAGGACTGGGGATCAATCACCAGTGGTTGACGGCCTAATGAGGGGAGAAAGCAGAAGCCTCATCACAGGACTAACTCACTCAGCTTGTAAATGGGGAGAGAACAAGAGTTCCTGGTTAAAGGATGACACTCGGGGCTCACTGAATTTCCCATCTGCCCCACTCCAGCCCGCTTCCCTGGCTGGTCACCCATTCCAAAAACCAATGCTTGCCGGCAAGCTAGTGAGGGTCCTTGGCAAGGAGCATTACGGACTGATGGCTGACCCATGGGCCCATGGGCCCAGGACTTCACAGAGGTTGACTTCGGTAAGAAAGACTCTCCCTAAAGTTTCAGCTTTCTCATTTGCAAAAGAGTAGGATAATAGTAGCTCTTTGATTGCCTTACTCTGAGGTTTAATTTCTGTGATGTGTACAGAGTACACCAAGTAACCTCCAAGTCATTTCAACTGTTAGTCTGCCATGTGTACCATTCAGGGGGGATTTGCTTGAATTTCCAAACCATACTTGTCCCCTCTCCCCTTATTCTTTCTCAAGGCACCCTCTTCTTTTCCTCAATATATACATTAATATGTGTATACTGAAGCACTTTTCCCCCAGATGGTAACCTGTCTGAGGGCAGAGGCTGTGCCTGTTCCTTTCCTCACGGCTTTGTGGGGCCACACTCATGGCTGGTAAGAGTCAGTGCCTGGTCAATCCTGTGGGGTGAGGCCCAAGGGCCCCAGTCCCTACATAGCCTACCCCAGCGGTCAGAGAAGCACAGCGACAGGTCCTCCAGAATGGCCTCCTCAGACACACAGGCTGCTGATAGATCCCTGGCAGGAAGAGGTAGGATCGCTTTCATCATTTACATAAGAGTCTGCAAGTTATTTGTCAAGTCCCTCTTGTCTGTCAGACAAGGTGGCATGTGGGAATTCAAAAGAAGACAAAATTCAGGCTTCTGCCTGTTAGGAAGTCCATGATTCAGATTCCGAGTGTGGGAGGGAGTGGGAGGAGAACACACTAATGATGCTGGAGGCGCTGGGGAAGGCTTCACAAGCTGGAGCTTTAGACGCCAAGCATGGACGGTGGGCCAGGCACTGTGTTTGATGCTTTACATACTTACCTCATTTCCGTCTTCATAAACATCTCGTAGGAGGCACCACATTTACAGATGAGGAGAACCAAGTTCAAAATGTTTGAATAACTTGTTCACGGGCACTCAACTGGGAATAACAGAGCCCAGATGTGAACCCAGACCTGCCTGACTCTGAATCCTCTGCTCCAACCATACCTTACCGCACCTCAGCATTTCCTCAGCTTGTCTGGGGAATGGGGCTGCCTTGTCAGTGAGGCGTGCAGGAGAGCAGAGTGAGATAATGTAGGATGGGTCTATATGTGTATATAGGGGCCAATTACCACAAAGCAGTGAATGCCAAAATCCCCACATCAGGTTTAAGTCACGGAAGGAAATTTCCTTCTTGGAACAGCGATGTGGTTATGAAGTATAGCATGGCTTGGCTTGGGGGAAAGACCGTGGGACTGGAGGACCCCCAGGGAGGATTATAAACTAATCACTTGAATAAAGGACAATTCTTGTTGTCATTGGTTTCTTCATGATTCTCAGCCTAGTACAGTAGGAGTAGAAGATATTAAAGTATAATTAAATATAATTAAGTTTATAAGGTTATTCTGCATTCCTCAGGCACAAAGTCATAATAAAAATGAAGAAAATAATCCTTAACCAGCAAATTGGTCCATATATATTAACATGCGTTTTTACAAAGTATTGTTTCAACATTTTACTATCTATTCAGCAGTGTTAATCTGGGAGATATACTCTGCTAGGAATATTGAAAACTCATCAGTACCGCTGATGGGCACACTCGCAGGACAAAACAGAACCCTGAGCATATACAAATACTGAGGGGCACCTCAAGGAAATATGCACATGACCTCCATTTATTGTAAATGAAAACTGTGTTGGCCTCTTCCACGTAGGAGAATTCTGGTGCATATCACAGCATTTTAAATACAAGTGGTTGGAAGGGTACTTTAGACTGGGCATTAAGGAAGAAATGAAATATGTATATCGGTTTGTTTTCAGGACGCAGAATGTAAAAGCGTGTGAAAGCGTTTCTATTCCATGTGAAAACAGAGATCTAGGAAGAGCTAAAAGTCCGGAAGGAAAATGTATGTTGAAAGCCTAAACTGCACCTCTTTTGGGTACGACGTGTCCAATGCCAGTTATTTAAGTGCTGGTGTACTGCTCAAAGGTGTTCAATTTCACAAACATGTAGTAGATATGTACTAGGTCCCAAGCTTGGCGTTAGTTGCTGTGACAATCCAAAGATGAAGCAAGACCAGGGAGCTCGGAGAGATCAAGGAGGCCGCAGCAGACCCCAGTGAGGGCTCTGAGGGGAAAAACAAAAAGCTTTCAAACCAGATGTCTAATTTGATTTAAATTCAATCTATACCTTTATGAGAAACATGGAACTTCTGAAATTCCAACTCCTTGTTGAAACCGAGGCACAAGCTTCTCTCATGGAGCTCTAATAAAAAGCAAAAGCCTTTTACAGAAATGACCCAGGAATTAACCTTGAGAACAGCACATGAACACACACAGTGCATTGTTCTCCTGTCGTTTAGAGTCTGATGAGTTGAGGGCTCTTGGCCTAATTCATTCATATACAATCGAGTCATTCGGAAGGAAGCAGAAGTTACTATGGAAGTGTGCAGTCCTGGAAATGTTTTTCCCAGGGCAGCATGGGACAAGCATATAGTTATCCCAGGGGCTGACTGGCAGCAAGCAGAGTGCTGGGAAGAGCCGGCAATTCTCACTAAGGACTTGGAAGCTCAGTGAAGATTACCTTCACTCCGGGAATTATTGAAATAACACAAGCCACTGCACCATGACTTCTGTACATTTAGTCTGATTAGCAAAGTTTGGGTTCATGCTTTATCACCCCCTCTCACAGTGTGCACATTGAAAGTAATGAAGTCTTTGCAATATGAAATTTCCTTAGAGCACAAGGCTATTAAATCTTTGGTGAAAGCAGGTAGAAGCTGCCAGGATGATTACTTTTATTTTTTGGCCGATACCTGGCAGTTGCAACAAATAAATGAAATTAAAATCCCCAACCCTGGGTCTACTGAAACTTTTGTTCAAGGGGTCCAGAAAGTTTGCTCTATATTCTTCTTCTTCTTCTTCTTCTTTTTTAAATAAACCCAACAGTGAACAGCTACCATACTTCTATTAAGGAAGAAGCCACGTTGGGGCCAGAGTGGATTACAGTAGCTGTTTAGCAATGAGAAAAACTCCCGCTCGTGCTCTCTCTCTCTCTCTCTAAAATAAATAAATAAATCTTAAACAAAACAAAGCAAACCAAAAACAAAAAACAAAACTAGGGCACCTGGGTGGCGCAGTTGGTTAAGTGTCTGACTCTTGGTTTTGGCTTCAGGGTGGTGAGATGGAGCCCCGAGTCAGGCTCCATGCTCGGTATGGAGTCTTCTTGAGATTCTCTCTCCCTCTCCCTCTGCCCTCCTGCTCATGCTCTCTCTCTCTCAAATAAATAAATAAGTCTTAAAAAACAAACAAACAAACAAACAAACAAAAAAAGGAGAAAAACAAGCAGATGGGGGTTGAGCTGAATAGCAAGCCCTTCTCCAGAGCACTGAGTGGCAGCTCATGTGCATCTCTTGGATTTCCCACATGCTTTATCTACATTTGTATCCCTAAATATTATCACAGAAACATACCATCAGCCCATGAGGCCTGTGACTAGCGTGGACTCAGAAGTCAAGCTGGCTGGGTTCAGATCCTGACACACCCCTCATTTTCCGTCACCTTGAACAAGCTAACTAGCTGACTGTGCAGTTTCATCTCCTCATCTGCAAAACCAGGATAAAAGGGGATGTGAATATTAAACAAAATAATACACATAAGCACATGGGACTGTGCCTTGTACACAGCATGAACTCAGTAAATGTAAGCTATTCTTACGGAGGGAGATGCAGAATCAAGTGTGTTCCCAATACCTGGCTGGAATCGGCCCAGATTCATTTTCCAAAGCCCCATATTCACATGCCAGCAGAGTTTAATAGCTGGCTATTTTGGAATGAAAAACTGCGTGCAGTGTCATTTCTTTTATGTGAACTTTCAGAGGCAATCAAGTCTTGGTGCTAATGGCGTGAAGACCAACCCTACGCCGTTTAGCAGAAGGTTCAACAGAGACATGTGGCCCTGTGAGCTACAGAAGTTTATTCTACATGTAACAGATTCCATTCCAAGATTCTACACACTGATGCCCCTCCTTCCAACTTTATATTCTTTGCCATTCTTCTCAGACTATCTGACCACAACTCACACTTTCTCTCTCTCTCTCTCTCACACACATACCTCATACCTTCTATGCTTTCTATGCTTTTTTTCCTTGAAGATGCCTGCTTGGAATGGCTCTGCTTGTCTTTACACACATCTCCACTCCTGCTCCCATCCCCACCTCCTTCTCCTCTCTGCAACCAGGCGACCTTTTACCAAAACAGTTGGTTTGCCTCTCACCCCACGTAAAACCTTCTGGCTTCTTGCTGCATTTATAATAAAATCTAAACCCCTATGTACTCTGGACATCCTTCCCCTCCCCATCTCCTGTCTCAGCAGCTTTCACTCTGGTCCTGAACGTTGCTAGGTTTGCTTCACCCTCAAGGCCTTTGCATCTCTGCTCCCTCTGCTGGAATTCTGTGTCTTTGTTCTTCCCACAGCCTGCTCCTTCTGGCCATCCAAGTTTCAGTTAGAACCTTACCTCTGTTGTGGCCTTTCCCAGCCACCTCTCTTAAAGTAGCCCATGAGGCCCTCACCTAGTCTATCATTCTCTTTCCTAGTTGTCTACCCTATTTGTTTCTAGCAATAATGCCCCTCTGATACGCTCTTGTTTCTTTTTTGTGTACTTGTCTATTGTTTTTCTTTTTTTTTCTTACCTATAAGTTCCGTGAGAACAGAAACTGAGGAATAGCCAATGGTAAATACAGGAGCCAAGGAACAGAAACCTTCCATTGTCTAGGGAAGCTAAGCAAGGTTTCTGCACCTACAACACCAGCTTGCCCCTAACAGGCACTTGTGGTTATTGAAGGAATGAATGAGTGAGTGAGCACAAGAGTGAATATACCACTCTAAGTGGTTCTTTGGTCTACAAAGCCTTCTCCAATGGGTTCACTTAATCTGAATTCCTAACATACTTACTATCAAAATATAAACATATTTGTCCAATTTCAGCTGTAGAAATATGTCTTCTCTCCCCAACTGGCTTTTACTCCCTTGAGAGCAGGAACCTTGACCATCTCAAATGCAGGGTAAGTCAGAAGGAGTCAGAAGTTCATGCACTTAAGTTGGAAGAGAGGCTGCCTGGGCCTCACTAAGGTCCTGCATATTCTTAATTTAGGAACAATTCCAGCAACTCAGCAGATTCTGACAACAAAAAGTGATAGCTAAGAATAGAGGTAAGGAAGACAGCCATAAAAAGCAAAAAGTGGGGTGCCTGGGTGGCTCAGGTGGTTAAGTGTCTGATTCTTGATCTCAGCTCAGGTCTTGATCTCAGGGTCAAAAACAAGTTCAAGCCCTGCATTGGACTCCACACTAGGCATGGAGACTACTTGAAAAAAAAAAGAAAGAAAGAAAGAAAGAAAAAAGTAGGCATAAGAAGTTAAAGGCACAACTGTGTGTAGGGGGACAGCAATTCCTGGTCAGGGTCCACATCCTACCTACTGCAAGTATGCCTAAAGTGTCATGAAAGCTACTGTGTTACAGCAAAGTGTGATCCTTGATGTGCTTAATCATCATGATTAGTTTTAAAGAGCCCAGGAAAGTATCATATATCCTGGAAAAGTTTATAATCAAAGAAGATTCTTTGAAGAATAAGCAATTAAAGGTATAGATTTCCATTGTCTAGATTTCTCCCCTTTGTGTGGGGCACCTTTTCCCAGTGAGGTCAAATAAATAAGGCATTCTTACGTTGTATGCTTAGCACAGGCCTGGACACATAATTTTTACTGATGGCAGTATTTATTTGGGAAACCAGCCTAGAAAGTTAAATTTAATTCCTGCAATCAATAGTTCATGTTGCTAGGGGAAAACGGTTTGGTCTGGTATTTCCTGGGACAGTGATGGGCTGATGCTTGGTGATTGGAACTTCTGAACTTTATACTAAATGTTTCTTCCTGGGATGTTGAGACCATTCCCTTGGGCAAGAAATTAACTCCCTGGATAGTAACACCAAGAAAAGAGGTAAGAAATAGCAGAGGACTATTCTCATCTCTGGATATGAAGCAGTCCAGAGGGGATGTCTTGGAAGTGTCTTCTATAGCAAGCACGTGCAGGATGGTGTGGAGGAAAGAGCACAGAGTCAGGAGTCAAAACCACTGTAAGAGGAGCTGATATTCGTTGTGTATTTTGTGCTAGGGACTGTGCTCAGTACTTTTTGATCCTTACCTCACCTAAGAATAGCTGTATTAGGTCTTACCTATCACCATCATCATCATTATCGCACATAGAGGAAGAAACTGAGGGCTAGAGCTTAGTCCTGACTAAGGTTAGCTAATGGTAAATGCAGGAGCCAAGCTCCACTCCACACTGTAATCCCAAAGTCCTTCAGCATACCCATTACACCACAATACCTTCTATTGTTCCTGCCTCTCTCTAGCTGGATGTCTTATGAATCACATAAACTTTCTGGGCCTCAGCGTTCTCGGCTATAACGTGGAAATAAGTATGTACATTGTCTCTCCTTCACAGAGTTGTGTGAAGCTCAAATAATGTTTCAAATCCCTGTGGAAACTTACACATGGTACACAAAAGTGAGCTCTATAGATCTCATTATGCAGATGATTTTTTTAAAAAGACTGATTGATTTTAGAGAGAACACGAGTGGGGGGGAGGGGCAGAGGCAGAGAGAAACTCAAGCATGAAGCCAGACTCGGGGCTCGATCTCACCACCCTGAGATCATGACCTGAGGCAAAACCAAGAGTCGGATGCTTAACCAACTGCACCACCCAGGTGCCCCATTATGCGAATAATTTCTATGTGAACACCTACGCAGCACAGAAAAAACACGTTTTTCTGAAACCTAAGAAAACCATTTAAAAAAGGAAAGTGCTACCTAGCCTTTAGACCACAAGTTCACATGCTTGACTATTTCCCCCCATCTGATTCTTCAATATGGATTTTCAAAGTTGTTCTCCAACTATGAGCTTCTAAGAAAAAGTTTTCCTGCAGAGATTGTTCCCTTATGAAACTCCAAATAAAATACAAATGTTTTAAATGAATGAGGCCATTTTTATTCCCACGGGTTACTGATGCATTTTTCTTTTTTTGCTTTAATATTTCAAACATTTTCCCAAAGGCCTTTCTCCTTTTGATTCCTATCGGTCTGGCATGTTGGACTTAGTTATAAACTTGAGACTAGTCATGCATCCCTGGGTCATTTAATTTTGTATCCTGTTATCAATAATATATAATAGGAACTACTTCAGATGAAAAGCCTACATTTCTCAGAATACAGTTTGAGTCTACCTTTTCCGCAGTCTCCCGGGGAGGCAAAGAATATGCCAAACTCTTTACTCCTATTTCCCATGCAACTAAGCAGTTAAGGAAGATTGCTTGAGAAATAGTCAATGGGCTTCTAAAAACCAAGAATTCTCCACCCATGAAAGGGCCTCCATAACACAAATGGTAGGACTTGTCCAAAGCCATAAAGACCAGAGTTTAAATCATGGCACTGTCCCCTCACCACTAGTGCAAGTCTAGGAAAAAGATTTAAACTTGGAGTCTCAGTTTCTTCAGCTGTAAAATGGAAATAATGATATCCTATACGTTGCCTGTTACTTGTAGGTTCTCAATAAAATGTTAACAAGAAGAAAGGGGGTATTTATTCACTTCAAAAAGATCTGATGGATCATCATGTAGAGTCTATCAGTTAAGCTATAGCTTGAATTAGTTACAGACTCCCCTAGAGTCTATTTTTAATCAGGACACTACCCATAAATGACCCAGGTATATGAGACATTAGACAAGTTTTTAACAATCGAGCTAATTTATGAAAACACTCTGAAAACCATTAGTATATCCAAGAGGATGCAATGACAGGTTTAAAGAGAAAGAATGTTGAGGAGGTTGTAGAAGGTGATAGAAGGGACAGAGGGAAGTAAGGAACAGGCACAGGGAGGAAAAGAAGAGCTGAGCTAAAAAGTGAAGGGAGAAAAAGCCACACAAATGTCAAGGCTGGTCATTCAAGTGACAAAGGGGAGGAGTGTTGGGGGAAAAAACCTCACAAGATCTTAATAACCCAGGGTGGGCGCGTGAGGAGAGACCTAGACGGTGACTGTGGTCAGGCTTGTGAGAACTCAGGGGGCCCGACTGGGGGGACAGGGCACCGGCAGCCCGTGGTCCTGCGACAGGCTGCATGCCTGACGGTTGTGAGGCCTGGCGTAGGTTGTTTCGGCAAACCCATTTTTTTTTTTAAAGATTTTATTTATTTATTTGTCAGAGAGAGAGACAGAACACAAGCGGGGGGAGAGGCAGGCAGAGGGAGAAGCAGGCTCCCCGCTGAGCAGGGAGCCCGACGTGGGACTCGATCCCAGGACCCTGGGATCATGACCTGAGCCGAAGGCAGACACTTAACTGACTGAGCCACCCAGGTGTCCCTCGTCAAACCCTTTTGATAATCATGACCACTAAGAAGTTGGGAGGAAAGCAAGTTTGTTGTTCTTATAATTGGATACCAAAGAGCATGGTCTCTGACTCCACAGAATAGAGAAAGAAGCTCATTCTCACTGTACCCAGGGCTCAGTCTCTTGCACTGCGCATGAGACGGTCTACAGCAAGATGGCGATCTCTATCATCAGAGAGGTAATGGGTGGTGGCCTGGTATGCTGAGGCCCGTACGGTATCCACGGACCACTCAGGTCAGAAGAGAGCCTCACCAAAGCATGGTGCCCACACCCTCCATCAGCTCCCTGAGTTGCCTCGAAGGTAATGCAATCTGAACAAAACATTGTGTTGGTTTCTAAAAATGTGTCCCAAGGCAAGTCCCTGGAGTCCCTACCAATCTGACTGCTCCCCCCAACTCATCCTATATCAAAATTCTAGAGCTGCTACTGGTGTTCCTTAGAAAGTGAGATTTGGCGGTGGGAGCGGGGTTGGAGATGGAGTTAGGTTCTTCAGTTCCCTCGAGGGGGAAGGCCTCACAAACCATGCACAAACCATGACCTAACATGGCCAGACTCACCCCATGAAGTTTTAAAGACGAATATACATTGAAATATAGTGTTGCTTTTTTTTTTTAAGATTTATTTACTTATTTATTTGTCAGAGAGAGAGAGAGAGAGGGACAGAGCACAAGCAGGGGAAGCAGCAGGCAGAGGGAGATGCAGGCTCCCCGCCAAGCAGGGAGTCTGATGCGGGGATCGATCCCAGGACCCCAGGATTATGACCTGAGCCGAAGGCACACGCTTAACCAACTGAGCCACCCAGGTGTCCCAAAATATAGTATATTTCTTATCCAAAAAGTGGTCGCCTTGTGGGAATTGTGTATTGAGAATGACCTGAGAAACATCACTCTCATAAGCCTTCTCACACCAACGAGCTCCCCACCACCCTGAACCCCCAGTCTTTCCTGGGCCGCACACACAAACATCGCTCAATGCTCTCTCTCTTTTTCTGAGCTAATCAATAAAAAGTAAGTGTTGACTCCCCCTTCAGACCCCAGGAACGTGGATCACAAGCATGAGAGCAGGATAGTGGGGGTGGGGGAGTTAGTCTAGGGGTTCCGACCAGCAATGTTACTTTATAACATTAACAGCATTTGAGAATAGGCCTGTACGTACATAAGGTGTCCATCTCAGGGGTGAGGCTTCCTATGAATGAGGTCATATTTATTCTTTCTAATGCCTGGTACACTACCACTAAGTACTTAAAATGCCCCCTAATGAGAAAGTATGTCCTGTACCTTGGAATCAGATGTGGGAATAAGCCTGCCTTTATAAAGGACTTAATTATAACTTCGTTAGTTGGGTTACAAAGGTCTTGTTCTTTTCTTTCTTCATTCACAAACCAACAAAAGAGAGACCAAATTCAACAACCATGGAAATCCTGGGCCAGGAAGTACCCCTATAATGTTCGAGAAGGAAAGCAATTTGTGTTGTGGACAGAATGCATTTCTCTTCCATTATAACCACAGCCTGTTCAAAGTCTGTCAGGAAATAAATAAAACACTTTTTGTTCAGTTGCCCACATCCCTGTACTCAATTCAACAGATTCCAGCCTTCTCAGAAATTCAATCTAAGGTGAAGCCAAAGAGGACACACAGGCTGGGGCCTGGAAGCTTCTCAGAGGAGGCTCAATAGGGACATTGGCTCTGCCTTCACCACCCTCTTCTGAGCTCATGTGCTGTTAAAAGCAGAATCAACCAAGAGGTTCGCGTCCCTGTCAAGTCCCATCCTTCTTGCCAAAGAGAAGCATTCATCTTACAAGGGGATGGGGGAGTGAAATTAAAGAACCCACATGGTTTACATGGAGTACACGTGGACATCAAGATGATCCTTATTCCTAGCTCCAAAGAAATAATAGATATATGAATGAGTACTTTGATATGGATGCTTTTTTTAATGCTATACTTCAAGTGAACCCTACTATATATATATATATATATATATATATATATATATACACACACACACACATACATATACATATATATATGTATGTATGTATGTATTTTTTCTTCCTGTAAGCAATTCCCCTCACACCCATTTAGAAGCACTACCAAAATAGAAAGTGTTCTGAAGCATACTGTGGATTTTGGCAGCAAATATCAAGGGTGGGGAAAGGGGGGCTGAGTTTTACAGTAAAGCAATCTGGGGTACTACTGCAAAATGTACAGGCAGTCTTTCAACTAAGAGGCTCTATCTTATGAATAATCCATAAGCACTAGGAGATCCTAAGTGCCATCGTGAGTTCAGACACTGTTATCTTTTTCACGACCATATCATCCGTGCCTAGCACAGTGCCTGACCCAAACTAAGTACTGAAAAGACATGTTCAGCACAAGCCTGGCACACTGACTAAGTGAAGGATGACTAAGGTATGAGGGGAATTAGTACACAGAGGTGAAAAGTGGCCTTAGTTTCACGTTCCGAACACCTAGGGAACAAGGAAGACTATTAGAGTATTCTCTTACGCAGATGTACAATGAAATGATCGGGATCTGGAAGTTCCCGCAGCGCACACTCCCCCCATCCCCCCAGCTCCTTGACTCCTGCCTCTACACTCTTTCGGGCTCTAGTGCTGATCCCTCCCTGTGACACACAGCACTGCTTAAAAATAGGTGAAAGGAGAGTCAGGGAAAGGGGCTCCAGCTCTTCTTGTTTTTGTCAAGTGTGTGCATGCGACTCAAGCAGGGACCTCCTGTTTCTGACATCACAACCTGCAAGTGGGAACACACATAACTGAAAGAATGCTTTACAATAAAACCTATCATATCTGGTTATCATTTTTTGCTCTAGTAGGCTTTTCTGGCCCCTCCAGGTAATCAAATCATATGTAATATGTTCCAGTAAGAGATGAGGAAATACAGTTTAAGTATAATCTGCTCATCATGTTAGGACTCCTTTTTTTTTTTTCTTAAAGATTTTATTTATTTATTTGAGAGAGACAGAGAGATAGCAAGAGAGCACGAGCAGGGGGAGCACCAGAGGGAGAGGGAGAAGCAGACTCTCTGCTGAGCAGGGAGCCCGATGTGGGGCTCGATCCCAGGATCCCGGGATCATGACCTGAGCCGAAGGCAGACGCTTAACTGACTGAGCCACCCAGGCGCCCCAGGACTCCTTTCCCATGAAGCCTTGAGATGGGGTGTTAGTTCTTGTAACAGGGTCAGTGTTGCAGACCCCCTTAACCTTGTTTAGTTACCCTTCTAGAATGTTCTAGAATGTAGAAGGTACACAATCCTGACTCTTGGCAGCTGCCACTAGGTAACTGTGAATCAGTCAACTGACTATAAAGGAAACATTCTCAGAGCTCCAGACGTCCCAGCCCAAGGTCTTTTGCCCAGTAGACGCTCCATAAACATTTGCTAAATGGCTAACTAAAATCAAATCAGACCACCTCACACCCATTAGGATGGCTATTATAAAAAAAAAAAGAAAAGAAACAGAAAATAATAATTATTGGCAAGGATGTAGAGAAACTGGACCCCTTGTGTACTGTTAGTGGGAATATAAAATGGTACAGCTGCTATAGAAAACAGAATGGTAGTTCTTCAAAAAAATTGAAAATAGAATTGCCATATGATCCACAAGTCCCATTCCTGGGTATATACCTAAAATAACTGAAAGCAGGGTTTCGAAGAGATATTTGTACACCCAAGTTCAGAGCATCATTATTCACGATAGCCAAAATGTGGAGGCAGCCCAGGCATTAATACACACATGAACAGATAAGCAAAATGTGGTATGCACAGACGGTGGAATATTATTCAGCCATAAAAAGGAAGGAAAGTCTGACTCTACATTCTGACGCTACAACATGGATAAATTTCGAGTACATGATGCTATGTTAAATAAGCCTACACTTAACATGTTTAAGATGGTAACATTTATGCCCCTGTATTTTGCCACAATTAAAAAATAAACTCCATAAAACAAATAAAAAAGATATCAATAATACCTAAAGACACAGAATTCCTTAATATCATCAAATATCTATCAGTAGCCAAATGTTCAATTGTCCCATAAATACAACGAATGTTTGAAATATAGCTATTCTTTAAAAAACAGAATTATAATATTCCTGATCTGTTGCAGGCAATATTGCTGTCTATGAAAGAGTTAGTAACGAGACAAGTTTAAAAATGATACGTGTTCCTTGAGCACAGACAATAAAAGAGTTGAAGGCAGGGGGCTGTGTCTTATTTACTCTGTGTCCCCGAAGCCTAAGAAACAAGGCTGAATAAATGACCAGATCATGCACTCTCTTTTCATTTAACTACTGTTGAAACAAGACAATTCCAAAGAAACACAGAGAGAAAATGTTCATTTTCCTTTGCAACAATTCATATTTCAGAAGCTAGATGCTTGCTATTCTGCCTGCAGCTAAAATGATAAAATTCTATGCCTTTTTACGAGTAAAAATATTTTAAGCCCCTGTCATGAACTTTGTAAAACAGCTGGTATGCTTAGAGTATAGCAAAAACTGACTTGGTATTCCTTCTAGTCTCTGCGATAGCGAAACGGCTTTAGGCATTTAAATTCTGAGGAGATGACGTTATAGGTGAAATAAGGAGATTAAGAGTGACGTCATTAACATGTTTACTGTCCCGGCTGCTCGGCTTCTGTCGCAGTGATGTGGCTGTTTATGTTAAGCTAATGGATTCTTTGGACTGTTGGAAACACAGGGATACGTTCCACAGTGTTCCTGAATATTTCCAAAACCACCTCTCCTGGAATGTTCCTCTCTGACAGTGCTCCATTTCTGGAAGGCCGGTACTGCGGAAACCAGCCCAATGCGGAAGCCCATTTGTGCAAGCGTAAGGGCCCGTTCGGCACCATCAATCATTCTGGCACTTCTTTCAGAGATGAGGGAGATTGAACTTCGGCCTAAGAGGATCTGAGGTCACCCGAACAACATTTGCAAAGTAAGATGCTTCAGTGAGTTTTATCGTTTTGTTGCTAGGGGCAGGTAAATTTACATTTGGCTTCGTAATAGAATTCTTTCGAAGGGTCCTGAATTTGAATCAGCATTCTGGAGACTCCACCATAAAACGTCCAGGCCTTTGGCTTCCCCTCTTTTGTATTTGATTTAGAACACACACAGGGGTCAGCTCAGTGGGGCTTGTGGTGGAATTATGTGTCTAGCAGTGGAAATGGTGGGGTGGATGGGGGCCCCCAAATGTGGGGCAACGGTCAGGTGGAAGCTGGCAGTGCCGGTGGTGAAAGAATTCACTGGAGGCAGAACAAAGGAGATAGAAGTTTACTGGATACACCGCAAGGGAACAGGGGGCAGGGCAGCAGAGAGAGGCTGTCTGCAAGGAGGCTGTTTTTAACGGGGGAAGAGGAGGAGGTATGGGGATGTATGGAATTCTCCTGTTGGTACCTGGGCCTGGTGGTAAGTAGCCCATTGGTCAGTTAGGGCCTCTGGATATTCTGAAGTGGGTCGCCCAATGGGCCTGTCTTTATTCAGCCAGGGGGTCGCTGTGGGCCCTCACTACCTTCCATCGCTCAAGCCTGTGGCCTAAAAGTGGCCTCTCCAAATGGGTTGTGTTGATTCCTTCCCAATTTCTAGCCCATGTTCCATTGTCACCAACATAGCACACTTAGGCTCTGTGTCAAAATCTTAGCGCCTCTGACCACAGAAATGGAGATGGAGAGAAGAATTGTCATTAAAAGATTAAGGAAAAGAAAGGACATAGGAAAAAAGCAAAAACACAAAAAAACCAAAAAAAACTCTTTTGTTTTTTTTTTAACTTCCACATCAGCATACCATGCCCAGCATACACAGAGTGAGAAGAAGCTTACAGTGAATGTTCAATAGGCAAATGCTTTTGAAACATTTGCATCTGACCAAGCTAGAAGATTACGGTACAACACAGAGGACTAGTCTATGGATAAATAAACATCAGTTTTCGAGTGCTCTTTACTCCAACCATTTTATATAAAGTCAGCTGTGTGTAGGGTAGCACAGAAGTAACAATGGCCAGATACAATCCGAACTGGATTTTAAGATGAGAAATTGTACTTTTAGGAAGTTGACCACTTCGTCACACAACTTGTCAGATACTTGCCCATTTAGTCTGGCCTCTACCTACTTATGTAGTGTTTCTCACTGACCCTTTGCCACCGCCGAACACACCAGAGCACTGTCCTTCTGCATGTTTGCATCTCTGTGGCTCCGCTCTTCAGCCAGGCCAGTCACAGCCGACCTACTGTATGTGCTGCTCTAAGGTTTAAAGGTCAAGTTCAAATCTTCCTCCCAAGAAGCTTCTGCCACTTTCTCACTTTGAATTAATCTGTCTCTCCTCCATACTCCTATAGTACATTGTTTATATTCTGATTATATCACTTATGGGTAAATTCCCTGCATTAAAAACAAGTTCTTTATGTGGCGGCCTTCATGGACGAAACACTGGAATCATACATAGCACCCGAATCACAGAAGCTGCTTTAAGAATACGTATTGAAATGATATGAAATGGCACCAAAACACCACGATGAAGGAAAAGGTGAGGTTCCATAGGGAGAGAAGTTTGTTCCAACTTAAAAACCTTCTGGAATTTGATTTGGGATACACAGGAGCATCTAGGCATCCATTTATATTGGTCTGATGTAGCAGGCCGGTATTCCATGTGCTTGCTGATGGTACAAGATTGATTTCCTATATTTAAGCATCCTTTTTATGACAAACGGTGCTTGATATAGAAGTAGACAGCAGCCTTACAATATGAATAGCCTCAATTAGGCCTCAGTTATACGTGTCACATCTTTGTTACTGAGATCTGAGGGGAAGAAGACCGTTTATGTGACCAAAGAGAAAGAAAGTGAGAGACCACCAAAAGTCATTTGAAAAGATAAGCTTACTTGGGTAGAGCAAATATGATATGTCCACTCTGCTGAGTAAGTGAGCAGATTTAGGCTTAAGTAAGCAACACAAATACATTAGGAGAAAATTGTGCTTAGATGATGTGTGTTTGCACATGGGGGGAGGGTCAGGACTTGGTACCTGTAGAGTAGAACTTGCCATACTTCTTCATACCTGAGTCAGCTCATCCAGTGAAAATATATTGGGTGTCAATAAGCACTAGTTATATGATGTTTGACAAAACTTTCAATGGCCAAGGAGAAGTGCTCTAGGAAATGAATCAGTGGTGGGGACTGCCACTGTCCACGACTATCTCTTCTCTTCCACAGTAATGGAAAATCATGGTCACTCAGCTGGAAACCACATATATTTCTCAGCCTTCCTTCCAGCTGGGTATGGCTAGTGCAGGCCTATGGGATGCAAATTCCAGGTCATCCCCAATGTTAAAAAAAAAGTCAAGCCATATGTCCTCAAGTTCCTGTCTTTCCTTTTTCCATGAGCTAGAACATGGGCTTAGCATCAACCACGGAGATAAAGAATATACCCAAGGAGATGGTGGGTCATAAGATGGAAGATTCCTAGTTCCTGATTTACGACATGGAACAGAGCCACCCCATCTACCTGGACTGTCATCATCCCTGTTACATTAAAGAGATGGTAACTTCCTGTCTTCCTTATGCCCCTGCACTTGGGAGTTTCTTTGTTATGACAGCTTAATTTGTATCCTAACTAATATAATTCCCCATTTAACTCCCTAATACAAATTGCCCTAGAACTACTGGAAGGTGGCTGCATTTAGCCTTTCCATCTAGACTCAGAACGGGGACCAAGTTATGATCCTGTTTTATGGGAAATGCACCACATACTATTTGCTCTTCTGTAGATCTTTGTCTACCTTCACCCAAACTCATCTGGCTGAAGTCGAAAAAAAGATTAACTGATTTCTTTCCCATCCATCTGATGGGTACCAGTGACTTGCTGAATGGTCTAGAATAAGTCTCTTAAACCTTTTCATCTGTGACAGAATACATATCCATTTTCCTCAATGAAGGGCTTTGTTAATTAATGTTGGTAGAGCAGAAAGTGTTCCAAAGCAGGACTATTACTGTAAGACTCCTTCACTCCAACTGCATAAGCAGCATTGGAACTAATCACTCAGGAAGTAAAATCAGTAGGAAGTTGTCAAGAGGGTCAGCCTGTAATTAATCAATGAGGTCACTGCCAATAGCAATAGTACATGTGTAACTGGACTTAATGGATGTACTTCACTAGCAAGTTACTGGAAAAAGAAAACATTTCATCTTTGTCCTGGAACAGCATCTTATTGCAAAAAAGCAAATGAAAAATCTGTGAGTCTAAATAAGAATTAAGAGACTTCTTCGAAAATGACATAAAAAAATAGCAACAGAGGCCATCCTCAGAAACATTCTATTCTAAAAAAGGACTCAAGGTAAAGCAAAAAAAAGTGTTCTCTAAGTCTTGAGCACAAATCTACTGGAAAAGATCAGAACACAGAGATCTTAGACCTCAATGGTCATCCTCTTAAGGATGATACAAAGTGGGAAGCTGACTGCCAAAAGCCCTGGGAATCTTTAGGTCACTCAGAAAGGTAGTGAGGGATTTTCCAACAGACTTTGAGTAAGTGGAGGGTTGTTAGTCAGTGCTGGGGACAGCCCTGCTCCAATTCCACTGCTGGGGAAAAATAAAAATTTGTCCCTTATTGAGATTTGGCTTTAGAGAGACCTAGGTGAAGGCTTAAAATGGAAAGGGGGAGATTTGGCCTCTAATTTTAGGCCTGTAACTAAAAGAGCAAAAAAGCAAAGACTTGGCAATAAGTGCCAAGTGTTTCCTTTTTTTAAAAAGTTAACATAATGTATTATTTTTTCAGGGGTACAGGTCTGTGATTCATCAGTCTTACACAATTCACAGCGCTCACCATAGCACATACCCTCCCCAATGTCCATCACCCCGCCACCCCATCCCTCCCACCCCCTTCCACTCCAGCAACCCTCAGTTTGTTTCCTGAGATTAAGAGTCTCTTATGGTTTGTCTCCCTCTCTGGTTTTGTCTTGTTTCATTTTCCCCTCCCTTCCCCTATGATCCTCTGTCTTGTTTCTCAAATTCCTCATCTCAGTGAGATCATACGATAATTGTCTTTCTCTGATTGGCTTGTTTTGGTTAGCATCATACCCTCTAGTTCCATCCACATCGTTGCAAATGGCAAGATTTTGGGTTTTTTTATGGCTGCATAATATTCCATTGTATATATACCACATTTTCTTTATCCATTCATCTGTCAATGGACATCTTGGCTCTTTCCATAGTTTGGCTATTGTGGACATTGCTGCTATAAACATCAGGGTGCACATACCCCTTCGGATCCCTACATTTGTATCTTTAGGGTAAATACCCAGTAGTGCAATTGCTGGATCGTATGGTAGCTCTATTTTCAACTTTTTGAGGAACCTCCATACTGTTTTCCAGAGTGGCTGCACCAGCTTGCATTCCCACCAACAGTGTAGGAGGGTTCCCCTTTCTCCACATCCCTGCCAACATCTGTCATTTCCTGACTTGTTAATTTTAGCCATTCTGACTGGTGTGAGGTGGTATCTCATTGAGGTTTTGATTTGGATTTCCCTGATGCCGAATGATGTTGAGCACTTTTTCATGTGTCTGTTAAGAAGTGCCAAGTGTTTCGTAAAGGAAGGAGAATCAAACACACATGAGCCCTCCTGGGCCCTCTTCAGGAGTCAGAGCCTGCACTCCCAACTTCTCTGAAGCCTCCCCAGGAATGAGGAGTTCTCTTCTCCAGCACCGTGATGTGATCTGCGTCACCAGACTCCTCATTATAAGAACATAATGGAACATTCAAAATCAAGGTTTTATTTCGGTGAGTTAAATATGCTACACTTTAGCACTTTTAATATTGAAAATAATATAAATAGCTAACCTGAATGGGGAGCATTTTAGTTTGCGTGACTACAAATAATTTTGCAACATTTATCAGAAGCCTCAAACAGGTGCATTTCTTTGACCTGCAGGTCTGTTTCTAGGAATTTATTCTAAAGGGAAAATAAAAACAGATTAGTTTACAAAGATGATGATCACAGCACCTTTTTAATAAGAAATTAGGGGTGCCTGGGTGGCTCAGTCGGTTAAGCATCTGACTCTTGATTTCAGTTCAGGTCATGATCTCAGGGTTGTGAGACAGCTCCATGTTGGGCTCTGTGCTGGGCGTGGAGCCTGCTTAAGATTCTCTCTCTCTCCCTCTGCCCCCCCACTCTCACTCTCTTCCTCTCTCTAAAATAAAATAAAATAAAATAAAATAAATTTTAAAAAATAGTAAAAAATTTAAAAACAAAACAGAACCACCCTGGCTCTTGGATACAACACAAAAGGTGATACATGGGATCTGCTATAATAAAATTCTACAAATAACCAATTTAGTATAATTAAATATTCCACTCTCTGCAGATTAAGATCCCTGTCTTGAGGATCCGAAATATAATTTAATGAATTCACTTGAATTTAAGAGGATTGTAAAAGTGAGCCCAATTTAACATCAAATAAAAAGATCCTTAAAAGTGAAGTAAAGAAAAGAAAACCAGATGTAAGATTCTCATAGCTACTAATCCAGGTAAACATATATTAACAGGAAACCAGTTGTGTAGCTTAGTACAATTCACTTCTGCCATCCCTCTTATATTTGAAATTATTCTAAGATAAGGAAAACACCTTTCCCTTAATTACCTGGAGGCTCTGTTCTAAAAAAATTGTCCAGTTAGTATCATTCAGAAACATGTTTTTATAAAAGCAATTCAAGGAAAGAAGTTGCTGAAATGCAGCCCAAAAAGCATGGTATTTCAGTGAAGCAAAGTATGTTCCCAAAAGAGAGCATATAAAAATATTGCCATTTTCAGACTCATTATTTTTAATTAACAGAAACTCATTGTAATCCACAATTAGTGGAGTTTAATAATCTCTGATTCTGGGGATTTGGTTAAGTTCCAAAATTTTAAATTTACTGACAAAAAGAACTAGAAAGTAACAACTATTATCCTGGCCATTATACTTTTTTTCCTTCTTTCAATTTTTATTTCAAAATTATTTCTAATTTACAGAAAAGCAGCAAGAAGAGTATGAAGAACTCTCACGTATCCTTCATTTAGAGACCCCATTCAAATTTGACTAATTGTCCTAATTATTTCCTTTACGGGAAAAGGATCCAATCCAGGATTACATATGGCACTTAGTGGCCATGACACCTTCATCTTCTTCAATCAGGAAGACATTCTTCAGTCCTTCTTTTCTTTTCTTTTCTTTTTTTTTTAAAGATTTTATTTATTTATTTGACAGAGAGAGACACAGCGAAAGAGGGAACACAAGCAGGGGGAGAGGGAGAGGGAGAAGCAGGCTTTCCTCTGAGCAGAGAGCCCGACGCGGGGCTTGATCCCAGGACTCTGGGATCATGACCTGAGCCGAAGGCAGACGCTTAACAACTGAGCCACCCAGGCGCCCCTCTTCAGTCCTTCTTGACCTTCATGTCCTTATCATTTTTGATGATGTAGGCTGGGTATGCTTATTGCTACAGAGATGTCCCTCCTCCCAAGTTTTTTTTTTACTGGACAGAACTAAGAAATATCTGGACAAATATACATACACACATCCTTGCATCTGTATTTATTTCTATAACTAACGATATACCTTGAAAACATACTGATACCTCTCATTGCAACCCAACATCATAGTCAGTCTAAACCTCTTCTTCTCTTATTTGCAACATCTTTTCCTCTGACAGTAAAAAAACAAAAGAAACAAACAACACCACAAAACAAAACTGGCTTCCTTTATCCACTTACTTATTTGTTCAATAACCTGATATGTCACCAATCTCATCTACTGGCTTGGCAGCCACTGATTTTCTCAGCACCTTCCTCCTTCCATCTTTGCTCCCCTGGGGGATCTTGCTCAGGAACTTTCCTTGAGTGAGCTCAGCCCCACCCAGTCACCTCCCTTCACATGGGCCTGCTTGCTTTCAACTGAAATAAAAAGGAGGAAAAGAGGGAAGGAGGGAGGGAAGTAGGGAGGGAGGGAGGAAGGAAGGAAGGAAGGAGGGAAGGAGAGAAGGAAGGAAGGAAGAAAAAAATTTGAAGCAGTAGGAATTGTTCATTTAATGTAGGAAGAAAAGGAAAAGAAAAAAGAAGTTGAGAAAGAGAAAAGACGCAGCGGAGGATAATGACTAAGAGCATGGGTTCTGGAATCAACCTTCCTGGGCTTGAATCTTGATTCTGCTACTTACTAGCTATAAAAATGTGGGCAATTGACTTTGCCTCTTTGAGCCTCTGTTTTCCCTTATCCTTAAAACACAAATCATGTACCTATTTTAGAAGACTAATGTGTTATATATGTTAAGCGTTTAGAACAGCATCTGGCACTTTGTAAGAACAATTGAACACTGAAGATTTTATTACTTATCTATAGAAGTTCATAATTTCTCTCTTTAAGGTAGTACTATAAAAGATGTCACTGTGATGGGGCGCCTGGGTGGCTCAGTCGTTAAGCGTCTGCCTTCGGCTCAGGTCATGATCCCAGCCAGGGTCCTGGGATCGAGCCCCGCATCGGGCTCCCTGCTCAGCGGGAGGCCTGCTTCTCCCTCTCCCACTCCCCCTGCTTGTGTTTCCTCTCTCGCTGTCAAATAAATAAAATCTTAAAAAAAAAAAAAAAAAAAAAGATGTCACTGTGAGACAACCAGACACATATCAGTTCAACCAAACTTCCTACTATAAGATGTCCTGGCAAGAGTGCTGCTGATGGGAACGTCGGAAAGACAGAGCAAAATTAAATTACAGTCACCAGAATTTGAAACACTGGAAATGAAACTCATTATGCTATCCACCCCTAACTCCTTCTTCTCCAACCTCTCATTGCTACATAATGTCCACACCCTAAGAATAGAGTCTGGCTTATCTTGGTTATCAAAGATTCGCAACTATTAATTACTCTCCCAATAACTTCCCTGTCAATGACCGCTATTACCATTTCCATCATTTTCTTTCCTACAGGATAAGGTATATTTCAACAGTTAGCATTCTTAAGATGGAAAACCTTCACATAAATACAAAGGAGTATCATTTTAAATTACAAATCTCTAGCTCAAATAATCTAAGTAAATTCCACAGACTATTCACAACACAGCTCAAGGCAAAATACCATCCTCCAGCTGAGATAATGACTTAATTTTCCAATCCGTGTTTTTTTTTTTACCCCCCAATCTACTGAAACGATTCCTCGGCATGTTTAAAAAACGAAGTGGTCCCTAAAGAAATAGTCTAATTTATAAATAGTTACTGCTCACACCTCTGTGAGGATCATGGACTATCAAAGAATCAACACGCATCCGTTCCCACGCCTTTCTAACATCTCCCTTTGTACCATCAGCCCCACCGTGCCGGTAGCCCATTGAAGACCTGTTTCAGCTTCTGTTTCATATTCCTGGACAAAACTGCTGCATAAAGCCACGGCGCCAGCATGCCCACAGAGTGGAACCCTAACCCAGCATACGCTCTCCCCTTTTGCTCTACAAATGGGCTCAGGGGCCGCTACTGACTGAACGTTTGTGTGCCCCCCAAATTCACATGTTGAAACCTACTCCCTCAGTGTGTTGGTATTCACTTTGGTTGGCGACTAGGTCATGTGGGCAGAGTCTCATGAAAGGGATTAGTGACCGAATAGGAAGAGATACGAGAGACACCTTGTGAGGTTGCAGCAAGAAGATGGCTGACTATGGAAATGGGCTCTCACCAGACACCGAATCCACCGGTGCCATGATCTGGGAACTCCCATATTTTTTTCCTCCAAACTGTGAGAAATAAATATCTGCTGTTTATAAGTCAACCAGTTCATCGTATTCTGTTATAGCAGCCCGAGCAGACTAAGACAAGCACATTCAGGTAAAGTGATGAGGCAAGAAAGCCCCTAAATGTATTGCTTAGCCTTCAGAAGCCAACTTAGCTCCATGTCAAGTGGCAAAAGAGGCTTTCTCTACCGTAAAAACCAATCAGTAGATTCCACAAATCACAGATAAACCGATTTTTAAAAATGATTGAAAATACAAAGATTGGGTCTTCGCAGAATCCAAGGACCACCACCATGATCACCCATGTCGTGAAAGTAACGTAGCTGGGTCCTGGGAGGGAGGAAATGAGGCTGTGGCCAAATGCTGCTGAAGTGAATGGCATCCCATGTAAGACATACAATAATGATAACTATTATTTATGAGAGGCAAAACTAACCGAGCCTCCTTTAATATTCTCAGAACTCCAGAAAGCAGCTGCATTGCCTCACAATTTTTTAGACAAGGAAAGGGAGAATCAAAGAGTTTATAAAAATTGCCTGAGGCCACCCAGATAGCACGAGGCAGAGCTGGAATTCAAATCCTTTTTTAATCTAAGGGTGATCCTAATAAGAATTGCATTTTTCTTTGCCTAGTACCAGTGAGAACTTTGTCTAACCTTGATGTCTCAGTTAAAATATTTCCTCTACTGACTCTGGTTTTCAGTATGCTGTTTGAAACCGTATTCTGTAGGCAAGTAGTGTCGGGTAACCTCAATTCCAAAATTCCTTCCAGTGAAAGGAAGGAAGGAAGGAAGGAAGGAAGGAAGGAAGGAAAGAAGAGGGAGGAAGGAAGGAGGGAGAGAGGGAGGGAGGGAGGGAGGGAGGGAGGGAGGGGGAGACTCTTCAGATGCTGAACTGCCTGGGATTAATTAAAACTTCAGACAAATGAGTCAGAACATTAGCTTCCGATATGGCTGATGATGGTGACAATGGGGGTGTGGTCTGAGTTTGAACAGTACATGAGGTCCTTTTGGAGCTTTAGAGACAGGACTGGGTAAATTGGGTAACTTTCCAAACCAAAAGTCATCGCAAAAAGAGGGACAAAGAAGGGAGAAAGACTCAGAAGAGGATGAAGAATGCCTGAACAGACATATCATTTACACTCTGCATTTTTGTTAAAGATCCTAAAGGCAGACTATGTGTCAGATGAACGTTGTCTTAGGTTGGTCACATCTGAGCTAATATATTAGTATCTTAGTTTCAGAGGCCCCAGATCTCCGTTTCTATAGACCAGTCCAGAGCAAAGCTTTCCACCAAATTCCTGCCTTCAGTCAACAGAAAAGAGGGAAAGACAAAGAAAGGAGAAGCCTATCTATCTTGTAAAGCTCCCTAGACTTTTCCCCTGTTCTTCTTCCTTAAAAGAGAAAAGAGTTTCTCTATTCAAGGGGAATATTCTAAGCCCCCTCCATTAATGGGAAAGGTCTATGTAATGCTAATCAGATCCACTAAATGCAACGATATTTTCTTTTAGACAAGGGAGCCAGAATTAAATTTAATTTAATGTAATTGTAGGAGAAGGGTGGTTTTTAAAAAAATACCCTGCAAAGTGCCAATGTGATTTCACTATAGTAACAGTCTAATAAGGAAACCGATATTTACAGGAAATATATTAAATGAAACACAAAATTGTTAAAGAGTATTTAAAAATGCCTTGTCATATATGATATATTTTATCTCCACTACTTTCAATGGTACCTATTGTGGCTAAGTTTTAGACCTAGGTTTTGCTTTCATGCTCACAAGAGGTCCATTCCAATGTTAAAATAATAATTAGGGAAATGAATCTTCCAACTACTGAAAAGGCCTGTAATCTTTGCAAGAGAAGATCTGAAGATGATTCAGAATTTATATAATTCATTCCTTTAAAACAAAGTGGAATTTAGGTAATCCCGAAGGGTGTCATGTCATTTTATGCACCATCACATCACTTCCCATTTACTAAGCTAAGAATAACATTTAGAGAACACATACATGCCTTTGTAGCCAACAGATTTCACCTGAAATCTAGCTCGGGGCAAATTACTAAATGTCACTGAGCCTCAATTTCCTCATTTACTAAATAATGGATGTGGTAAATACTGATCTTTCAGGTATGTGTGTAGAGGGTTGCTAGGTTTAGCAAACTAGAATACAGGACGCTCAGTTACACTTGAATATCAGATAAACAACAAATACTATTTGGGATAATCATTTAGTACTTACAGATTTTAATATTTGTATCCTATATTTTATCTGGCAACCCTAGTCGTGTAGTTTAAGTTAAATAATTCGTGTAGAACATCTAGTATCATGAAGAAGATACAATGGCAAATGAGAAGTTCAGTGCATTATCTGCCCTGTGGGAGACTTTATAAACAAACTGGTAAGATGAGATACACTTTCCTGGAACAAACATAGGATGGCAAGTCAGTCAAGGCCAAAATAAAAAATGTGATGTGTGGGTGAGAATGGAGGAAAAATCAGATGGCCTGAATTGCTGGACAAAAAAATCAGAGAGATCTTGAATTGAGTCCTAAAGGAATCGTTATGAAAAAGGGAGAGTAAGGAGGAGAATGTTCTAGAGGAGAGACCATGTCAGTGTAAGGAACTGCCCCAAGGGGAAATGAGGCTGCCATCCTGAAGGGTCACCAGAGTAGCCCAGCTGAGAGGAGGGGGCTATTTGACAGGACATGGCAGAGAAGCTTCCCCAGATAAGGTGAGAGCAGATTATACAGGGTTTTGGATGCCAATTTAAGAAGCTGACTTGCTAGGTCTGTGGGGGCCATAATTCCCCTTCCTGTAAGGAGGACAGTCAAGCTCTGTGCCCCTGCTAGGATTTGGGGAATGCTAGGTGGTGACTTGCACTTGGGCTGAAACAAATGCAGGGAAAGTAGAGCCAAGAGCAGTTGCTGGGCAGAACTGAAATGGAAAACAGAGCCAAGAGCTGTCCAGCAATAGCAATGACATGGCAGAATCAGCTGGTGGGGCCAAGCCTAAGCATGTGGGAACAGGTTAGAAACTAGGAACCTCAAAGCAAACATGGGAAGATGGAATAGAGTGAAGAAGGCAATGGGTGGAAAAGTTCCCTGAGCTACTAAATTGTTGCTGTGGGGTTTTGATGGGCTCCCAAAGCTTAGCAGGAGAGCAAGACTGCCAGGGAATCCAAACATGCTCAGATGAGGTAACTGGGGCAGGAATTCAGCTGTGAATCACCAAGGGAAGCCTAGACCACAAAAGTAAAAGTGAGAATGGCCAGAAGACATCCAGTTCAAAGTCATAAAGGACTGCAGAGACAGTGGGTAAAGAGGAGGCAGGACGAGTAGATTCAACAAATAGTGACCCAATATGTAAAAGATAACGTTCCTGGCTTTGCACAGAAGGTAAAGAGAAGTAAGACATCAATGCCTTCCACATGCTCCTGATGAAAGGGAGAAAGACTGAGAGTAAGAGCGAGAACAATCAACAGCCAGATTCTGTTAAGGCCAGCAGAGGGCATGAGCTAGGTACCATGGCTGTACCCAAGGCAGGAAACTATCTTAACCAAGTTGGGGGTGACGAGGAAACTGGAGAAAGGTTTTTTGAGTTGGATCTGAAAGATGGAGTAAAATCTTACAAAGATTTTAATAGGTGTAGCTGGTGCTGGGGGAAGGCATTTCAAACAAAGGTGACATCAAAAAGTCACGGTAGTGTCAGTGGATGAAATGGCACACTGTGCCCAGGATACACCGAGGCAGCTAAGTAAGGAGGCTCTGGAATTGGCTACAAAAACAAAACTAGAGGTTAGGAGAGAAGCAGAAACCTCAGTGAGAGAGATGAGTCATTATTCAGCCTGACCTAATCTTTTTCTTAACACAAGCATAAAGCTTATATATATATTTTTTCCATGCTAACTTAACAAAAAAAACAAGATTACAACCCAGGCTGCTTTGAATGCCTTAAGCAATTCAAGCAGTTATTGGGTATATAATGTACCCTGAATAACTACGCTTATGTAATAGTCTAGTCTATGCCAAATTATTTGTTTACCCTAACTACTGGTGCATTTAAAGCATATTAATTATATTGAAATATTCAGAGATTATATAATTACTGCTTTTTATAAACTTGTGATGATTTTCAAAAAAGGCATCCAAAACTCTTTGCCATCTAAGGTACAAAGTTTTTTCAAAAGATGATACCATATAATCAGTCCCCAGTATCTTTCCATAACAGGTGCTTATCACAGGGGGACTTTTCTGGAGCCATTGCTAACATAGAATTCTGTAGCTATGAGAAAGAGTAACTGTATTATTTTTTCTTGAAAATGGAGCATAGATCCACTTAATTAACGCCGAGTAGTATTTGATTGGGGTCGTGAAATCTTGAGCTCTTCTAGTGACAGCCTCCACATACGGAAGCACTCTGTCCCCAAATTTAATTATCTTAGGGCACAACCACACTCCGTGATAGACTGTACCCTCTTATCCACAGCTTCTAGCAATTTGCTGAGATGGAAAGGTGACCTGTTATTAAATACATCTCCAGAAAAAAAAAAAAAAAAAGAGAGATTCCATGAATTCAATCAATAGTACATTCCAGTAGCTTACAACATTCCGATGCATCAGGCTCTCCTCTGGGCGCTAGCTATAATCCTCTGGTCATAATTTAAACCAATTTCTTTTCATTCTGTCCTCCCGTCACCATCTGCCTCTCATATTTCTCTCATCCTTCAGCCTTGTCTTCTGTTTTATTCTCTCCTTCCAACCTTTCCCTGAGAATCTTCTGCTTCCTTGTTCTGGAATCATTTTCACTGATCTATTCCTGACCTTTTCCAAATATTTCATTTGTTGTAGGGTCCTGATATAGCAATTTAATAAGACCAGAGCACTGATCTTTATGTTACAAATCTGACTCCCAGATTAGTCTGGATTTTAGCTTGCAACACAATTAATGGAGCCACAGATACTCATCGGGTTTTTAATAAAGAACTGTCTTAGGGAACCAAGGGCTCAGAAATGCCCTTATAAGGCAATAACCGCTTCAGTCACCATGATAACTATTTTTATTTTCATCAGTTTTTCATTCTTTTCAACTCCTCTGTCAAAGCCACATACTTAATTACCTTTCCAGCATTGGTTTTTATGACATATTAGACAATTACGGTGAAAAATGTTACTTCGCCATGTACTTTTCTTCTAAAGAACATAAAGCTTCTCTCCTAAGTGATCTAATGTGTCCTTATTACGCTCATCCCTGAGAGATGGAAGGTTTTATTACTCCTTATTTTATAAACAGGGAAAGTGAGGCCTCAGAAGATAATGTGATTAAGGCTTGACAGACTGCTAAAACAGGGGCAAGAATTGGGGTGCGTATCCCGGGCTCTCTGTTGCCTAATGCGGCTGGAGGATAGCACTGTAATAACTCTCTCAAATTTGCAGTGCATTATCAAAATAGGAAACACCGTGTCACTCATGCAGGCAGCATTGCCTGGTGGAAAGCCCCCAGGTCTGTAATCTAAAGACACGGGCCACCACTCCTTAATGTGCGACTCCCATCACTTATGTTTCCTGGGTTTTTGTTTTGCAAAACAGTCTTGACGACAATCTGTGACCCACAGGGTAAATCAGGGAGTACATATCAACACTTCCCAACTGGGTGCAGAAGTTATCAGTACGAATCAGCAAACCACCCTCAAACCCTTGAATTGTTAATGCACTCTATGACTATTTAAAGTTACTTAGCAGACACAAAATCTGTTAATAAAGAGAACCAAGTAATTCTATGAATACTACTAGTCATGCTGGTGATGTAATCCTGTGAACAGCTGTGGCTAGTTGGGTGTTGGTCAAATTACCATTTTTTTCTTTTTTTTCTTATCCTTGACATTTAATATTCAAATTGTTATTTTCTGGCAACTATTTCGGCATCTCTGAGTCAACAGTTTATTAGCCTGCACATAATTTTTATTTTTTTTAAAGATTTTATTTATTTATTTGACAGAGAAAGACACAGCGAGGGAGGGAACACAGGCAGGGGGAGTGAGAGGGAGAAGCAGGCTCCCCGCGGAGCAAGGAGCCTGATGCGGGGCTCGATCCCAGGACCCTGGGATCATGACCTGAGCCGAAGGCAGACGCTTAACGACTGAGCCACCTGAGCACCCCAGCCTGCACATAATTTTTAAAAGCAAAGCTTAGAGTTTACAAACTAGCTATTTGTCCCATCACGCTATGCATCCTGTAAGTGTACCATCAGCATCTGTTGACTTAATTTCTAATACATATATTACTTGGGAGTGGTTTAATTTTCAGTGTGTGTTCTCTAGTTCCGTGTTCTCTCTTTTCTCTCTCTAAATCTCAATTTCTTTCTCTCCAGCTTTCCCACAAGACACAATTGAAGGAAATAAAACAAGCCAAAAATTATGTCAGAAAAAGAAAAAAACCTGTGTATTGCAAATCGATCTGCGTTCTCCTTTGTAAATGGCTGGTTATCTCCCAATATTCTGACGCCTATGAATTTCTTTGTTGAGCTCGAGGCAGCCTGCCTACAGGAATACTAATTTTTGTGCCACGATATTAATTTTTTTTAAAAGCACCTTCTCTTTCTTGAGGAAGTTAAGCATTTTATTGTAATGAGTGTACTGCTTCTTTCTCTTCTGGGTGGTTATCAAAAGCAAAATCTAAGAGAAAAAAGCTTTTATTTATTTATTTATTTTTACCATGTGCAGAAAAGTGTACTTCTTCCTATTTTTCTCCTTCCTCCATGTGACAAAGACTCAACTGATTGGAACTTTTGAAGTTATTGCCAACTTTCAGAGGAGGTAGTCCTCAGAGTATGTAAACTGAGTGTGCTTTGCCCAAATCTGCAATGTTTAGCATTTGATCGCAGAGGCTAGAATTTGGGTGGATTATCCCAATGGCAAAAAAGTGTTTCATACACTGTACTTAACTGACATAAGAACAGTGACTACCTCCTTCTTGAGAATGAACACATGATCTATAACACAGAAATATGACCTCTCCTCTCGGGTGGCAGATTTATAAATTTACTAGTGATACAATCCACCTGTTTGTACCAATGTCTGCAAGAATTCACCACAGGAGGCTGTTTCTCGACACAGGCAAGGTCACGATACGGTTGAGACCAAGTAACTGAATCCTAACCAGGTAACTAAATATTCTCCAGGAACTAGCTGTAGGGAGTCCTCAGTCACAGAGAGGGGGCTGCTGCTCTGGGAAGAAGCTGCCACCTGGGAAGAGAGCTGCCTCCTTCCTCACCACTTCAGGACCTCAAGTCCTTCCTTTAGACGCTCCTCCTGCTAATTGCCATGTGCTGCAGGATCTAATGCCAGGTCTAAGCAATTACCTACATTGGCAGAGATGGTACTTAGGATCAGCGCACATTTTTAAAATCCCAATTAATAATTCATTTTATGACAGCTAATTATTAGACGAAAGTAATTAGTATGTAAACCTCAAACTAAGTGTGGCACACTTTAGTACAACCTAAAAGGCAAGATCTCTGATTCTTCAAAGTATCTTTCTTTTATTCCAAACTTTAACTTTTCATTTCTCATCTCAAAAACCTGCTAATAGCGCTGAAGACAAGCCTTCTTCTTTCTGCTTATTAACACGTCTGAATTAAAAAACAATTAATTCTTTAATTTTTTTAAATTGCCTTGTTTAATTGTTGAGGAGGAGGAGGGTAGGAGACACTCTCAGGGAAGGAGCGAGGTAAGTTATGTCCATATTGCTCATAAAACTGTACTATTTAGAAGCACCACGCAAGGAGTTAGCATATGCTCTTAGCATAATAGTAATTATTATCAACCCCATTTACAGATTGGAAACTGAGGCCTAAAAATGGAAGAGAAATGTTAATACTGTCAAAGAGAAAACCCCTCCACCTACACTCCCCCCCCCAAAAAAAATTCTTTTGCAAGGTCTTTCGAAGGGCCTTTTGTATTTTATATTTACATAATTAAGTTGTATGAGAGCAAAATACAGAAATAGCGTAAATGTAAATTTGATTCATTTTAGGACATCTAATTACAGACTCACACACAATGTATCATTATTATTATTGTTTCTGCCACATCATTTGCAATCAAATCAATTTATCATGTTGCCTGAGAAGTGAAGAAGAAACTGAATGGGGGGAAGGGCAGGCACGGAATGGGAAACCCATGAGATAGTGTTTATTATGTGCCTTTAATGTGCTAGAAACTGGGTTAGAGCTTCCCTTTATTATCCCAAGTAATCCTTACATCACCTGTATTAGTCTTACATGTTGTCCCTCAAAATTCATGAAGTAGCTGAAAGATATACATGGAAAACAACAGTAGAAATAATTAATAGATGAGAAAAATCAAGGTACAAAGATAGCAATGATAGGGCAGTTTTTAAAAAGCAAGTCGTAGGCATAATAATAATAATAATAATAATAATAATAATAACAACAATAATCTGTTCCCTGTGGCTGGAAGCCTGTGCTCTGAAGCCACCAGATCGGAACCCGAGGGCAGGCCAGCAACTCCGTTCCCTTCATGGGGGTGCGATCTGGAGTTAATGACAGAAAACGCTCAAAGCCTGTTGCCTTTTCTGCAAAGTAGAGATGACAAAGAGAGCATCGCTTCCCCACACCGGGCTGCTGGAAGATATAAAATCAAGACTGTATATTAAATACTTAGCACAGTGCCTAAAATGAAGCAATGTTCCACAAACGCTAGCCATCAATGCTAAAAATAGTACACAAGGCCCAGGACACAAAAAGGTATATGCCAAAGACCCGGCGCATTTAGTATAAGCTCACCGTGATTTGGCTCAGTCTCAAACCCATTAAAGTTAGAGGAAAAAAGATCTGCTTCAAGATTTACAGGTTGTATTAGAAAAAAACAAGTCAACTGTTGAGGAGAAGAAATATGGCTGCCTTCCCCTCCTGTTAAGTAGGCTGGTGGGCAACATTCCCTGGGGTGAATGTGCCCTTCCAATCCCCATTTTACTGACAAAGCAGCGAAGCCCTGCAACGTTAAACTCCAGGTTCAGGGGCACACAGGAGAGGCTGAGCAGGCCAAGGACTCGTTGCGTTTGAGCCCACAGCCAGTGGAAGGCACTCAGAGGCCACGGAGAGACTCAGGGGCACGCACCATTGCGGAAGCAGAAACTTCTGTCATCTCTGGCATGCTCCAGGAACGCATTCCAAATTCTCTTTGAAGTTTGAGGTGGGAATGGGATTTTTATCTCCTGTTTCTCAGATATTTCTGTTCAACTTTGGTCGTCTGAGACCATAACACATCGAAACAGGTGTGTGGCGCTGCTCGGTGGCAACCGGCCTCCCCCACTGCCCCACAGTTGTCAACCCGCACGGAGACATAAATCAAACTTCTCTTTCCTCCAAAGGCCCTTGGGATAGATACCTCGAGGCATGTCAGCCTTGTAAATGAGCATTTGCTCTTTTATTAAAAGTGCCTTGAGAGGAATGTGCCCCGTATGTCGTGGCTGCATGAGGAACTTCCATTGCAGATGATTTCAATTTTCTTTATTAGTTTTTTTAATTGACCGGTGTGTTCATTTCCTAGGTTGTTGTGACACAGTACCACAAACTTGGAGGCTTAAAACAACAGAAGTGTATTCTCTCACAGATCCAGGGGCTAAGTTCCAAAATCAAGGTGCAGGCACGGTTGGTTTCCTTGGAGGCTCTGAGTGAGAATTCGTTCTGTGGCTCTCTCCTAGCTTCCGGTGGCAACCCTTGGCTTTCACTGGCGTGGTGCTGCGTTAACTTCAATCTCTGCCTCTGTCTTCATGTGGCCTTCTTCTCTCTGGATGTTTCTATGCTTTCTCCTTTTCTATCTCTCTTAAGAATATTCCACTGGACTTAGAGCCCACCCTAAATGCAGGATGATCTCATCTCAAAGTCCTTAATTTAATTATATCTGCAAAGACTCTATTTCCAAATAAGGTCACATTCATAGGTACAGGGGGTCAGGACTTGGACATATCTTTTTGGGGACTGCTATGCAACCCACTACAACCAGTAATGATTGTGGTTGTCGGTGTTCACTTCCAACAGAAAGCAGAGGGATGTTTCTAGGAGTCCTGGAGAATCTTCCTGCTGGGATTAGGTGTAATCTCTTTGGGAAACTTTCTATTCACCACCAGTGTAGTGACCCTGGGGGGGCAGGGAGGAGAGGCAGAGTTGGCCACTCCTTCAGGGATCCTTCCACAGCACAGGTGTTTGAACATCAGTGACCCAGGATAGTAACAGAGCTGCTGCTTCCCCACTGGTCTGTAGCCTTATGAGAAATGGGGACATTCTTTTTCATCTCTGTAACTTTACTACCAGCACAGGTCCCAGAACATAATAATTAACAGAGTTAACACTACAGGGAAGGTGGGGAAAAGTTAAAGGAACTGGAATAGAAGATAGAAGAAGATAAAATAACTTCAATTTGGACGATTCATTGTTGCCAAAACCAAGTCATGGCATTTCTCAATTTTGACATGAATTAATTTTCAACAACCTGTTTTTTCTTTTTCACTACATTCTAGGCACTTTTACATGGCCTCAGTTTCTTAATTAGGTTAGCAAGACACTGCATGCTTATTGGTTAACTCATGAGCAAATCAAATGCTTAAATTATAAGGACTGAGAACTCGAGGTATATTAGGGAAGACGAAGGGTTCTGTTGTCATGGGAACAGAACAGGCTGAACAAGGACAACTCACCCATTCAGCAATTAGCTGCTTCAATTACTAGTTAACTAGTTAAAAGCACCTCAGTGTACACAGTCATTTTAATTCCTTTCGTTCCTTTGAGATCTTCAATTTTTAGACCTCTCCTGACATGTCAGTAGTTATAATGATGCATTGCCACATGCTGTCGTTCATTTAACTGTATTATTAAGGTTGCAATATTGACAGATTTTTAAAAACCATGGTCAGATTTTCATACTCTGCTCCAGCAGCACAGAGAGCGGTACTCTTGAAAATATCTCTTGACATTTAGTGCGTGGATGAGAAAATGCTGAACTATCTGTAGTGCTTATTTCATTTTATTTTCATCGTCAGATGCTCAGGGTTATCATTTCATCATGATTGGCTTCAGGCTGAATCTCATTTCAGAATCTATCAGCTTTTGGCCCATAAAAATTATCCATGAAACTTGTTGATAGAATGATACAGTAACTTAAGTAAATAATATCCTTAAAATTGTAGAGGTCCGGTATGAGCATTCAATTTAAATTTTACAAGGAATGATGTCTTTTGGGGGCACGCTGTTTCACCATAAGACGATCTGGGTGGTCAGCCCCATAAGGGTAGGGGCTGTGTTATCCTTCACGCCCATCCATCCGAATCTCCAGTGCCAGGGACATGGGAGACACTCATTCAACACTGAACGAACAAGGGAATTTATGGTCAGGTACCTATTAGGGCAGTAAGAGCCAAGCATCAGTTTAAGGCTGAGACTTCAGGCTCTCCTTCCACCCCAAATATATGACAGGCAATGCTGACGTTCTCAGCCATTTTCAGACATGCAGAAATGCTCCATCCCTGAATGCTTTCACACAGTCACCCAAGGTAACAGCCAGGAGAACACAGGAAGAGGGATGGGGAGAGAAAAGAAAGAAATTAAATGAGGAAGCGAGTGACAATGGGGAAGGAGCAACAAAAGAAAAGCGAGATTCAGAGAAAGAAAACCAAGAACCAGAAAAGAAGAGCTAAGTACTGAAGAAGAAGAAGAGACAGAAATGGAGGTGGGAGGGATGACAGGGGCGGTGTGCTCCTCTGACCTCGCTGGGGCAAAAGACACAGGAGGGAGTTTGCAACAGTATCAACGTATTCAAATCTCAAACGTGACATTTCACAAAATTTATCTTAAGTCGTGGTGAAAACCGCAAAGAGAAACAAGATGCTACTGAACAGTGGTGTTATTCATTCCGTTAAAGGGCAACCTGTATGTTCAGGCTCCGCAGGCTGAGCGGAGTTCCATCATGGTAGCAAGGCACTTGCTGATGGTTAGTTAGGTTTGGGGTACAGGTCCTGTGGGCAGTGGCTGCCCCCTGTCAGTGACTGTCAGAACCATTGGCCACCTGCGCCTCTTAGCCCTGACTGCCTGTGTCTCAGGACCGAGCAGCACAGGTTTGGACAAAGATGCCTCATCCTTAAGGAACAGCCAAGGGAATCCTTCAGAGCCCCCCTCCAACTACACCTAGCTTGTTCATCCAGTTCCCTTTTCTACACTCTAGGTCATTATCTCTTCCCCCTGCTTTCAGTCTTCCTTTCTAGGCTCTCATGATAGAATCTAAAAGCTCCTAGTTTTCTAGCTACAGAGTTTTAGAAAGGGCTAAGAAGCTTGCTTTTAAATCTGAGCACCCAGGACAGCCCTTGGCATAGGATAATTACAAATCAACAGCCTCTATTGAACACTCAGAGAACGAATGAATGAACAAATTCATGAGCTTCCAGGCTCTGACATTGAAATTACACCTTGCTGGTCATTTAGTCCCACTAGCGATTCAACAATGAGAATCTTGAGAAACCCTGGAAAAGACTGGTTCTGTCTGGTCAAACAGGGACCAAATAGGCATTGTGCCTCTATGAATCAGTGGCATTAATATGCCATGCAGAGCTTACTCTTGGCAAATATCCCTTGAAAGCTGACAATGCAAAATAAGTTGTGTATTTATTGAATTTACTAAATTATCTGCCCATAAGTGTCAAAATCTTTCCTATACATTTTTTGCAAAATAGTCTGATGGGAGAAAGGAATGCTAGGGGTATAGATAAAAGAAGATTAGCCAAGGGTTGGTGGCTGCTGAAGCTGGATGATGGGCATGCAGGAGTTCATTATACTATTCTCTTTCCTTCTGTACATGCTTGCCAATTTTCATAATCAGAACTTTATGAAAATTTCCCAAGATAAATCACTAATTACCATCCAACACCATGCTCATGCAGTCCACCATCAGACATTAATGGAGGGGTAATATACGCTGAATTGTTTTATGTTCAAGGCCAAGGCTGACCAAGGACCAGGCCTGCCTAGAGGGAGCTTACGGTCTAGAGGAGAGATACAACACGTGCACGCATGATTATGATTACATGGCAGATGCTGAAAAGCACTGGCGGCGAATATGGGGCTAACGAGTGCATTCAACTTAAATCGATTATAGTTTTTAACTCCAGCCAATGATTGCAAATTCACTTTGTTCTTTACTCAAGAGCCAAAACCCAATTTTACTACATGATGCCGAAACACCCGATAAGGACACCTGGACCACAATGCCCATCACCAGCCGAAATGACGGATTTCAGGATTTCAGATACCTGGCTGTCCGCGACATTACAGGAATATATATAGTCAGACAAAAGAGAGTGATAGCACATCACGGGCTGCCGGGGAGGCCCGTGGTGAGATGAAACGCTCAGTCATGGCTCCAGGAAGCAGGAGCTGCTGGAAATCACTTTTCCAACCCATTATATTACGATGAACCACTGAGATGGTAAAGGCTTGTGATTCCCACAGCAGACACCAGGCTCCTGATGAAGCAGTGAGCATTCTAGCTTTATTAAATATGCAAAATGATCAAATGAAAGGGGGGACTTTAATTGAGCAGGGATGTGGCCACTAAATTTCTCAGGAAGACAACAGCAAAGTTAACCATCTCTCTAGGGTAACACAACTGTGACAACAAACATTACATGAGCTGCAGCGTTTCAGCTAAACTTCTCACTGGTACAGCAGGAAAATGGGGGCAATCGTGTTTTTGAGGTCCCAGTCACACATTTCCTTACTTTTCTTCCTGTGGTTGACATTCCCTTCCTCCTTATTCAAAACAAGCAAGAACATAATGACATCATTGCTATGTCATTTACACTTTGACTGATGGCTAAGTAGGCTGGCATAGACTTTGCGTTTTCATAGTAGTAGTTACATTTAGGGGCGCCTGCGTGGCTCAGTGGGTTAAGCGTCTGCCTTCGGCTCCAGTCGTGATCCCAGGTCCTGGGATCGAGTCCCACATCGGGCTCCCTGCTCAGAGGAGAGCCTGCTTCTTCATCTGCCCCTCCCCCAATCGTCCTCTCTCAAATAAATAAATAAAATCTTTTTAAAAATAGTAGTTACATGGGAGCCTGGGTGGCTCAGTGGGTTAAGCGACTGCCTTCAGCTCAGGTCATGATCCTGGAGTCCCGGGATCAAGTCCCACATCGGGCTCCCTGCTCAGCGGGGGGTCTGCTTCTCCCTCTGACCCTCTTCCCGCTCGTGCTCTCTGTCTCTCATTCTCTCTCTCTCAAATAAATAAATAAAATCTTTAAAAAAAAATAGTAGTTACATTTATTGAATGTTCTAAGAGCTTTGCCTTTGATATCACATTCCTCCTACCACATAAAAGCACTATAAAGTAGGTATGCCTGTTACATTCATTTTACAGAAAAGGAAACTGAGGCATGTAGAAGTTAAGTAACAAGATCACAGAGTAGTATGAGGGAGAGCTAGGATCCTTCCCAGACTGACTAACATACCCCCCCCCCCAACCCACCCCCCTTAGCCCCTGGCCGTACTGCATCCATTAGAAGCTTCTACTTTATTTGCAAACAGAGGGCTTGGATATCTGCTCAGTGAACTTCAGCCAAATGACAGCTAATGGGGAAGACACACTGGGGGGAGAAAAAAAGACCTTTTAACTCTTGACAGTCAGGCTATCTCCTGAATGCTGCCCAAAGCAAGCCTACTTTAGTTTTCTTGTGAAGAGGGTGGCACCCCTCATTCACAGTTGAGCAAGAGGAAGAGAAAAGATCCTTAGAATACAGGGACTTGAGGGTTGACAGGCCTCTGGGTGGAGATGCCGCTGGAGGTCAGAGCACCGTGTGCGGAACCGTCTGGAAGGGTCCGGGATGACGTCACAGAGGAGACGATCTTTCCACAGTTTCAAAGGACAACTTGGAAATCATCAGGTCAACAGGGTGAGGATGACATTCAAGCCATGTACAAGTGTAAAAAAACAGCTAACAAGACTAGAAAGCAGGCAGAGGCCAGAGGGCAAAGGTTCCTGGACACCAGGCCAAGGAGCAGAGACGATAGCCTGTCAGCATCGGACAGCGACTCAGGGCATTCATGACTACCTTAGCATCAGTCTGGCCACAAGGACGGACCATCCTAAGATTCTGTTGCAGCTTTGTGTACGTGGGCCTACTAGGGACACATTTTTTGTGCTTTGCATCACTGGCATTAATCCCAACTAAGCATCGTCACATACATTCTTGGCTAGATCTAAAGCATATGCACAATATGAAAACTGCTCCACAGTCCACTTCTTCAGCATCTGAGGATGCCTTCAGGACACTGTGATTGCTAATCCTGGCAGGTCACCAACTAACTCGTGGATAGGGAGTGGTGCCAAGGTGAATCTGCATATTAAATATCAGTAAAACTCCAATTTTTCTGATCTGGGGTGCCTGGAGGGCACAGTCAGTGAAGCGTTTGACTCTGATTCCGGTTCAGGTCATGATCTCGGGGTCCAAAGATTGAGCCCTTTGTCGGGCTCCATGCTCAACGAGGAATCTGCTTGAGATTCTCTCTCTCCCTCTGCCCCCCCACCTCTAAAATAAATAAATAAATCTTTAAAATAAAATAAATTCTTCTGATCTTGGGGGACGTTAAAATAAATGCATTTGGAAATTACAAAATGCATTTTGCTTGCCCCACCCTGTTGCTGCAGTACTAACTGGTTGATTTGCCTAAGGACAGATACTGTATTTATTTATGCCTTGCTGTATTCTCAGTTCCAAGAATAGTGACAAATGGCCAAGTAGACATTTAATAATATTTTGTATTGACTGAATGGGCTGAATTTTAAGCTGCATTTCAGAGTAAGTTAGGTTGAGGGAAAGTGAGTCTCAAGAATTCTTCAATTTTTCAGTTAAAATGAGTAATTTATCATGATGCCTATCCTTGTTCATTTCTCTTGGTTGAAACTTAAAGAATACTGAGACTTCTATTACTGTTAATAATAAAAAACAATGTATTTGGTTAACCCTTTAGTTTTCGAAGTTGATTGACATATGTTTTCACCAGTCACAAAATACTGGGGTGCCTGCTCAAAAACATTTACTGAGAAGAATACACGATCAAAACTTAGAAGACCATCATGTTAGCAATTCATGATGATTACTTCTGGTCCCTCCCTCTGTCTCACAGATTTTCTGTTGCTTCTCTATAGCCAGTATTATGTACAGAGGATTATTCTTATATTCAGAGAATAAAGTAAACTCCAAGAACCCATCAGAAAATATTTTCTGGGCAATTACTCTGCAGATGACATTGGACTTGGGAGAGAAGGATCAATGGGTGGAAGACAGCAGAAGCAGAACCTATAAGAAACAAGATGCAGAAGACCCATTCTTCAGCTCTTTCCAGATATAGTTCAGGCATCAAAGCTGTTCATAGGAATTCTCTCAGTTTATTCTCAGTATAGCACTGGAGTAACTGGGAGATCAGGAAGTAAAATAAGAAGTAAATATTTATCTCATACAGGATGCAGCCATTTACACACATTCCATATGAATATAAATATCCAAGAACTAACTCATATATGTAAGAACTTAATGTTAGCCAGTGAAAGGCTGAAAAGTGATAATCAGAGTTAAACAGAGCCAGGTAGGGACCAGCTGATACTGCTGGGGGGAGGTGAAAGCATGCAGATAACAGGGCAGAGGGGTAGAAGGTGACAACTACCCTGAACAGGGGATTTAATGACGCAACTTAGTGAATGAATATAGACAATATGAAATCAGCATTCCCTAATACTCTTTCTTCATGGGCAAGAAACATTTAAAATTATCAAACGGTTGATTCCAATTGGAAACAAATTTACTACTCCCTCTGAGAAAACAAAAGCACAAAGTTGTGGGAATTCTGAAAGACAAGATCTTTTATGGGGTTGGATAAAGTCCTATATGGAAGGAAATATTCCAACACTCTAAAATACTTTAAACTGTATGGATTTTGGTGGAAATTTTATGACTATTAGACAAATAAATAATTGACTTTTCCTTGTGTAAATGCCATACCTTCCTTCAAAGAGCTTATTAATACATAAGGCAGATAACGTGATTAATAAATATAAGGCAGATAAAAGTGCATGATGGAAACAAACATGAAATAGAAGGATCTGAAAAACTGTCAATACTGAAGGAGCATAGCTATAAAAGTGTCAGCCACGCTGTATACACTAGGATACTATAGTGACAAAAACCTCTCTGAAACTTGGAGAACTTTCCTTACAAGTACTTCAGATAGGCTATTAAGTAACTGGAAGAGAAATTTTCTTTCCTACTGGTAAGTGCTGCCTAACTAGTCTTAAATCACCTCTTAAGTATTCTGTCAAAAAAGTTGACAAATAAGAAGGTAGCGCATTGATAGGTATTCTTCCTTTTCTAAAAGCTTCTTTCAGAATTTTTAAAGCATGAAAACTTTTTGCAGTAAATACTCTCATATTTCTGCAAAAGTTTTTATAAGGCCCATCTGTGAGAGCAGTAGAATAATAGCAAACACACAAACAAAAAACATAAACATAGATAAAACACAGAAGCTAAAATATATAATTCATTCACAAATGGACCAATGAACAGCAGCAAAAGCCCCAACCAGAGGACTCCTGGCACATGTAAAGAACAAAAGTGATGTTTGACTGGGAGCAAAGAGACCTTTAGAGAGTCCAAGGCCAAAACTGGACAACAGAAGTTTCTATGATCATGCGTAGCAGAATAGTATTTTAAAACAAATTCCAGTATTCCAGAACCAGGGAACATACCCATCAAAAAATATGTTTTAGACCAATAAAAGTAAGTAGGAAAACATAGGAGTAAATTTTTGCGACCCTGAATTTGGCAATGGGGTTCTTAAATATGACACCAATAAAGTGGGCAAAGGGCTTGAGTAAACATCTCTAAAGAAGATATACAAATAGGCAAGCAACACATAAGAAGATGCTCAACACCATTAGCCATTAAGCAAATATAAATCAAAACCACAATGAGATACCACTTAATACCCAGCTGGATGGCTAAAAACAAAAAGATAATAATAACTATTGACAAGGATGTAGAGAAATTGGCACTTTCACACACTGCTGGTGGGAATGTGAAATGGTGCAGCCATTTTGGAAAAGAATAGGGCATTCTTCAAGGAGTTCAGGAGTAACCATATGACCTAGCAATTCCACTCTTAGGTATATTCTTAAGAGAGTGAAAATATATATTGATGTAAAAATGGGTGCATCGGTAGTAGCATTGTTCATGATGGCCAGAACAACACAATTGTTCATCCACCAATGAATGGATACGCAAAATGTGGTATATGCATATAATATTCAGCCAAAAAAGAAATGAAATGCTGGTAAAAATGACATTAATGAATCTTGAAAACATATGTTCAGTGAAAGAAGTCCATCACAAAAGACCATACACGATATGATTTAATTTATATGAAATGTCCAGAATACACAAATACATACTGACAGGAAGTCAGTCAGTTGTTGCTTAGAGGAGGGGGAATGAAGGGATGGGGCGGGGGGGGGGGTGATAGCTACAAGGTACAGGGTTTCTTCTTGAGGTGATGTAAATATTCTAAAATTGATTGTGGTGATAGTTGGGTGACTCTGCAAATACATCAAAAACAATGATTGTACACAACAACAGAAGTAACTTCCTGGTTTTGTTAGGAAGATTAAGTAAGATGTATGGAAAGAACAGAGCACAACACCTAGCGTGCAATAGCATTTTGAAAGATTTCTTTAAATCACTGGCAGAAGCCAGAAAATTATGCTGGAAAATGAAGACTCTGGTTCAGTGTTACTATGCATCAAAGACTACTCACTGATATGTGTTTTAATACTCTCTGAAATCCTCCTTGACCCACATTAAATGGGGCTTGGAGGTGTGTGAAGGTGAAGGAATAGACACTGGAAGGTTTCCAAAAGTTAGCTCTTTGTCATCGAGGAGAGTAGATTTCCAGCCAGGTGCAAAGCAGCTATTTGGAAAGCGTCCTAAAAAATTCTTCTTTGGGTAATCAAAAATATAAAAACACCACGCAGACAATTTTGTCCCTGTATTATTAATTACCTTTTGGGACAGAAACAAAACAAAACAAATTACCCCTGCTGAGTAGCATGATAACCAGAGACGGCACCAGATGAGCTAAGCCTGTTTCATGCCAGAGACAAATAGGGCTTGCTCAGTGCCAGAGATAAATTGGACAGGCTCATCTCCTACTAGAAATAACCCTCAAAATACAAAAGCAGGTTTAAGCACTCGGCAGCTTAGACACACACACACACAAACACACACACATGCACTCACACAACACTTGCATGTATGAACCCATCACATTGCATTCACACTTTGGCTTCTGAGAGACCATTTGAAATGTAATTTAATGCTGGTTAGTCAAGAGCTTATCTCCAGGAAAAGAAAATTCCCTCTTACCTAAACAAACATTTTCTGGAGTTATTAAAATAAATTCCTATCAGTGGTTAGTAATTATGCTTCCTGGAATAAGCACCCTGACAACCTAGTGCTTCTGAGAGGACAGAAATAAGCCCCCTCTCCTCCAGAGATGCAAGTCTTATGCACACCCATGCAAGCCCAGGCCTGTCTTAGAGAATGATAGCACTTTATGGGAGGCTTCATATCTTCAAGAATTTCTCACAAGCCGGAGGCCAGCAGCAAATGCTTGATATGATAGCATGAGACATCTACCCTGGCCAAATAAAAGAAGCCATTACAAAATAAGGCCCATAAAATATGTGGTAAGAGCCTTCAGGCCTATGAAACTTTCACATTTTGTCAAAAGCAATCCTGGAGAATCTTCACCCCAAAATAAGTCACCCCTCAGGAATAGAGGATAAACTTTTTTATTTTCTGCATTAAATTCAGAACATTTCTAGGTTCTTAACACATCAGAGGCCAAGATTTCAAGCCCTCTTAAGCCATCATATGATTCTATTTTCTTCCCTTCCAAAACAGAATGGCCTTACCAAAGCACACGTTTTATCACCCCCTGCACTGCTCAGGAATTTACAAAGGTTTCCTGCAGTCTGACTGGGGCAGAGAGCTGCAGACTTTCACCACACCACGGCTGGATTCAGGGTAGGACCGACATCAACACTGGAGCTGATCAAGACTGAACCAATCCCATTTTGGCAGGTTTAGGGGAGTGGAGATAAGGGAACTGGGGTTAAATAGGAGAAAAATCAGGACAGACTTCTGGCTTAAGGGTTGGTCACAGCCCACAAGGCCCAAACCAGGCAGCAAAGATCCAGAGATTCAAAGTGCGAACCCACAGTGCCAACTTTAGGGGCTTTGAGGTCAGTACTCTGGACAGCAACTTGGGAAGGAAATTAAACTGTTAAAAGCAACAAATTTCCTTTTTTTATATTCAAATTCAATTAATTAACATATAGTGTATTATTAGTTTCAGAGGTAGAGTTTAGTAATTAATCAGTTGCTTATAATACCCAGGGCACAAACTTCCTTTGAGTCTATGCTATTTTGCAGATCTAGGCACATCAGGAAACATAGGTAGAGGGGAGTCCTGGGAGGAAGAGGGACCCCATGATCCCTCCCACTTCCTTTCATAATGGGTGGTACAGTACAGGCAGAAGCAACTTAAAGGGAAGTTGAGGGAATTCACATAAGTGATATAAACACCCTTGATAAAATACGAGCCAAACTCTCCTGCAAAAATTGAGAGGGAGGAGTGGAGAGTGCAGGGCAGTGGAAAAATTTGAAAGCAAAACTAGAAGGAATGTGAGAGAGTAAAAGAAAGATAAGAAATGTAAAAAATGGATTTGCCAAGCAGCAGTTAGAGACTAGTTACCAAGTTGAAAGTGAGAAATGCATTAATTGGCATGAATTCAACAAATATTAATTGAATCCCTACTTTAAGCCAAATTTGCCTCAGGGGCACAGAGACATATGAAAGGGTATATGGAGCTCTGAGCTTAGTTGGGAGACAGATACGTAAATAGAAAGTTACAATTCAGTGCGAGGTGAGTGTTCTGATGGTGCCAAGCACTGGGCATTTGTGAATAATGATCTGTAATGGAGCTTATTAGCAACTCTGTGACTTTTCCCTTCCCCTAATGGGGCTTGGAAGCCTAAAAGTAGCAGACAAAATTATAAATTGAAAAACTGGACATGGAAACAGTGTGTTCATGAATCATATTGGTCCCTGTCGTGTTTCAGCACCTTGGAGAGCACCAGGCCCTCTGTATGACCTCCATACTTTACTTTTGTTTTGGGAATTAGAAGGTGAAAACATGAATTAAGTAATAAACCACCACAGCTTTTCCCAGAGTAGGAAGGCATGTGAACAGAGAAAGCAGACCCAAGGATTATGAGAATTCAGTTTCAGGGGTAGGACTTAATTGGAACACACTAGCTTTGCCATGTATATGAACTAACAGTAGAGAAATGGTTTCATTTGTAATGATGAACTTTTGGGACGACTGGGTGGCTCAGTTGGTTAAGCATCTGCCTGCAGCTCAGGTCATGATCCCAGGGTCCTGGGATCGAGTCCCACATCGGGCTCCTTGCTCAGCGGGGAGCCTGCTTCTCCCTTTGCCTGCCACTCCCCCTGCTTGTGCTCTCTCTGACAAATAAATAAAATCTTAAAAAAAACATGAAATACGAACTTTTGATAATCATCCATGAAGATATTGTAGGCCCTGAGAGTAATGGTGGGGCAAGGATAGAGAAGATGATGGTAAGCTAGGTATAGAGCACATGATTTGTAAGAAAACATCTGTGAGGCAGAGACAACAGCTAAAAAAAAAAAAAAATAAAAAAAAAGGCAGTTTTGGGCAAAAGACTGAGTACAAGTTACCATCAATTGTCCTCCTCCATGCTATGCAGTATAGGAGAATAACCTCTACATGAGACGGTTTCCCGAAAAGTGAGGCCCTCTTCAGTGAGCTGAGCTGCCTATGGCTAAACTCATAAAAGCAATAATCCTAGCTAACATTTGTTTAGTATTTACTACATCCCAGGTGTCAAATTAATCACTATTGATGCATTACCCCACTTAGTCTTTACCATAACCCAGCATGGACAATATTATTATTAGTCTCATTTTTAAACGAGCAGACTGAGGCTCTCAGGGTTTATGTTTCACTTGCCTGGTCACAAGCCGAACCAGGTTGTCCACACAAAGTGCAAACTTTTAACCAACAGGCTATAGAAAAAGATGATAAAATGTCGGGTTTTAGGGGTGAATGTGGCAATTTATGTGTGTTTGTGTGCTTTTGAGTAAAAACATAAAATGGCATAAACTCAAATAAATCTGTGAATACTGCTGACTCTGCCAATGACCAAGCTGAGTTTCGCTCTGGAGCAGCCTTGAGGAGGACGAGAGGCTGCCAGGATTAGTCAACACAGGCCACTGCTCTCCCTTTCTGCTCAGAACACAAGGCACAAAGGGGCAGCGATAAGGGAGCAGCATCCCTGCTCCGCTGGGCTCTGGGTGTTAGCTGAGAATGAACTGACCAGCAGGTGGCCTAGACACGCCTGAATGAACAAAGCAATACAAGCCTTAAAGAAAAAACAAATCTGTCTCAGTTGTTAAAAAACAAATTTGTCCCCAAACTGTTATCCCAGATGACACTTGGTTTAATAATAAAGGAAAATATCTTCAAACAACCACAGCTTCCCATTTCCATTTAAAACTAATTTTATGGTATGCAGTTCAAGTTATTTCCAATGTAAAGTTGGGCTAGAACATTATTCCTAACTATAACCAAAGGAAACCCAATGAAAAATAAATGTTTTTTTTTTTTTTTCAGCTACTTAAATCTTTAATGCATCAGTACAATCCCTATTTCATTGTGGTAGTGACAATCACAGAATCTCAAAATCATCTCATCAAGCCATCTTGTTTTCCAGGTAGAGACAATGTGTCTGGGTTGGTGGTATCTCTGCAAATTTTCAATGTAAAGAAACAACCACTTCTAGAAACCACAGGAAAAAAATAAAATGATAATTATTTTTTAGTGTCAAAGCTTTTGTTATGACCACAGGATTGAAAACATGCCTCTGGAATATCAGATATTCTCTTTCTAAGACACTAGTGAATTAGCACGGCCAGGTGAATGAATAAAAAGGTGCCCCACCAGCTCTATAACCCCCCAGTGGCATCATTCCCCCCATTTACAAGCCTCTGTGCAACAGATATGCCAAATCAGAAAGTTCAGAGAAGGTGTTTCACTCTTTCTCCCGTGACAGCCATGGAAGTACACACAGCCTGCAAAAATACACCATGACACATAACAGTACGTGGTTCCTCTTAAGGAAACGGGACTTCTTTGCCTTGTAACCAGCATACAAAGGCCATAGGAAATACAAGGTCTGGCACAAAAGCAGGACCTAGGAGGACATCCTTCTGGACTTGTAGATGACATTTAGTGGCGGTGGAATTAGAGTTAGGCTGTAGATGTTATGAGTACTGATACGGTTCACTAAGCCAGTGGTCGCTTCCTTCCTTCCACTCGCACCATACTTAACTGCCTCTTCTAGCTAAGGGTTTGAAATACACAATGCTGCCAAGTCCTCCACCTCCTTTCTTTCCTGAACCAAATCCTATCACACCCTGCCTTTCACAATGGTAAAGAAATCGTGGATTCTAGAATTGATGTCCTCAGTGTCTCCATCAGTGTCCCTCAAGGGCTTAGATCTGCTCCTCGGGTGGCAAAAAGCCCAGCTTCATTCATTGTTTTGCGCATAAACCCCTGGTGTTCATGTGTAATATCAGCATTCCCACATTCTAAAGCTGAACGGATGCCTGGTAACTGAGTATTCCTGCCATGAATTCCTTCTTTCTGGAAGAATCAACCTCTTCAAATTCTCAGTTCTTTGAAGTCAATACTTGTGTCTCATTCATCTTGGTAATTCACAAAGCTTTTAGCACAGAGTAGGAAGTCCACAAACATTATTATTACCTCAAGAAGAAACAGTGGAAAACGTCTGGTAAATGAGCAAGATCTAGCCTTCGACCTAAGTATAAAGAGGTGATGCTCATAGTTGCAAAAGTACAACAGGAATGTTAATTTTTAGATATAATATTATAATAAACCATAAAGTGGTCATTGAAGACTGTTTTTTTCTCTATTTCTTTCTCTTTCTGTCTCCATCTTCTTTTATGCCCTTCCGTGTTTCCAATTCTTCTTCATCAGTAAACTTTTATTAAGACATTAGAAGGGGGTGCCTGGGTGGCTCAGTTGGTTAAGGGTCTGCCTTCGGCTCAGATCATGACCTCAGGGTCCTGGGATTGAGCCCAGTGTTGGGCTCCCTGCTCAGCAGGGAGTCTGCTTGTCTCTCTCCCTCTGCCCCTCCCCCTGCTCATGTGCATGCATGCTCTCTCTCTCTCTCTCAAATAAATAAATAAATAAATAAATAAATAAATAAAATATTAAAAAAAAAAAGACATTAAAAGGGTATTAGGTACCATGTTAGATATTGTTAAAAGAAAACAGTAGCTAGTACAGCAAAATACAAACAAATCCTGAGACTTCAGGATTAAGGGATTTGCTCTAAGTTATTCATCTTATAAATAGCAGACCATGGACTTGAATCCAGAACCCATTAATCTAAAACCTGAGCTTATTTCACCATATGATTCTGTCTCTCCCTCTCTCTCAACAAGAAATGAAGTTCATTCTTATATTTATTGGCAATATTAAATGGGAGTGCTGTCCTTGATTTTAAAAACAGAAAATAGAGGGGCACCTGGGTGGCTCAGTCCATACAACATGTGACTCTTAATCTCAGGGTTGTAAGTTTGAGCCCCATGATGGGTATAGAGATTACTTAAAAATAAAATCTTTAAAAAAAACAGAAAATAAAATATTTTGGTTTTGTCTCTATAAGAATCTTAAAGTGAGCTCGTATTTACTAATACGATTCTTAAATTTGATTTCTTCCATTTGAGCATGTGCCTTGTTAAAAAAATTAAATTATTTAAAATTACTTGTTTTAATTAGTTAGAAACACATCACGTTTTTATGTTAAAGAAAGAAAGAGTGTTCCTTTAAGTGGTTTTGCATGATTTTCTACTATAATTCTCTAAGTGCTTAGTGCTGAGGAGGCTGAAATTTTCATTTAAATTTTTATATTTAAATTTTTACATCACTGGCTGCAACCCCAGGGTATGGGCAATTTGTAATGTTAGCAATTCTTTAGATGCTGAATATTAAAATCTACTTTTGTATTTCAAGGGTTATTTCTAATTACATGCACAATTGCTGATCCATCTGCCTACTACATAGATGTCTGTAGTTATATATGCTTGAATAATTATTGAAAATTAAATAACATCATAAACAGTCAAATTAATTTCTTTGAGCATACAAAAGGCAGGAAGGCTGCACTTAGACAAAATATGATTTGCCCTGAGAAGCAAAAACAGGCTTCTCTTATACTCATTAAATTTGTCAGATTCTATTCTTACTCGATTGAATTTAAGAAAAATCTTAAAATTTGAAGCAAGGAACACCTGAGAAGTATTATTGAACAGCAACAAACCTTAGCTGCATTAGTAATTTAAACTTTTAGTCCAAAGATGCCTCACCGTCAAAACAACAAGCCCATAATGTGCTTCCTGTAATAACATGACCAAGTATAGGAGTTTCACTAAGAATGGTTTCCTTGAGTGTTCCAACATAACGCAAAATTGTAAAAGACAAAAGCCCAGCCTGCCTTGCTTCCGCAATATCAGGCAGTCATTGCAAAATATGGGAAAATATGGGAGGCTGGACTGCAGGGTCTTTGGAAATTCTGTTTATCTAAATTATAGCAGAGAGGTTGAGGAGAAGTTTGTTGCTGAGAACACACACACACACACACACAGAGGGAAGAACAAAGATCACCTCGACAAGTTGCAGTAATCAAACAGGTCAGGTGGGACGAAACCCAAGGAATAGGTTTCCTTGTTTTAAATATGGATGGCAGGGGAGAATTAGATCCCATGTTTTAAAGGGTTGGTATTGACAGAACAGCTTTCCTACAGTAGAGTGATTTGGAAAGTCTCCATGAACACAAATTTGAACCTTGTATTTTGACTACAGGTCCTTTCAGAGGGTGACCCCCCCGGACGGAACCCAGACATTTCCTGAAGCTGGCCTCCATTTGGTCTGTAGAAACCACTGGGGCCTGGCCCTGCCCCCGACGAATCAGGTTGGAGGCACAGATAGAGGGTAATGAGTGGACAGGAAAACGTCTGAGGTTCAGCCCTATATCTGGGCCATGGAATTTAAGAATCTGGAGGACAGGCCATGTTCAAAGACCAAGGCTGGTGCACTTCCCATAACGGGAAGGGGCAGAGGTCAGGTCAAAATGGCAGCTCAGTGAGGGGGAAAGAGCAGGAAAGAAGCACTGGTTCATGGAGCAGGTGACACGCAATCCAGGATGGGGAAGGACCTCAGCACTGCAGAAGCAGCTTAGCTGGAACGCGAGCGAGGGAGGCCCGGGGGGCAAGCAGAGGCTACCAGCACTCAAGGGCACTCTACAGTTGGGGCCAAAACGACTGTCTCCTGGATCATCTAGGGTCCTGGATACCCCAGTGGGCCACTATCTTAGACGCATCATCATACCAAGCCGTGTTTAAAACCTCATTTCAAATGTTCACTCAAATCCTTTTCCATAGGTGTTTCTTAAGTGTACAACTCTACATCATACAGACCTAAGACAGAATCTTGCTCCTCCATCTGCTGGCCATGTAACCTTGGGCAAGTCAGTTGACTTTAGCTGACAATACACATACCACTTAACATTGTTGTGAGAATTAAAACAGATACTGTATGGAGAGGGTTTAGCACAGTGCCCAACACATGCTCTTCCCCAGACATTTCATGTTCTCTTCCTCTTTCTGCTAGCTCCCTCCCAGAACACCTTCCATCACACCTCCATTTGTTTATACACAACTCATCCCCAGCCCCCTGGAATCTGGGTTCACTGCTCCCCAACCCTGCAGTTCCACAGACCCTATCTTGTCAGAGTACTCATCATACTGTGCTGTTTCTTCCCATCTAGCTGTGTGCCCCTCTGGACCTCGATCTCCATAATGGCAGCAACCACATGTACCTTTTGGCTGGGCTAACCCCAAAATCTGGGAAGTGCCTGGCCCATGGTATGCATCCAGTACATCTTTGCTGAGTTAATAAATGATTGAATGAGTTCACGTTCTAGATCTTCCGTGATCTCTCAGACCACGAGCTCTCCTTTTCTCAATTAAATTAACTATTATCCATCATAATATTTTATTTCTTAATTACACCCAGATTTATGCTATTATTTATGTCCTGAATGTATACAGGTATACCATGTACAAAATATTTTTATTTTACTGCCTCAATGCTACCCTCTTCCACACATAGTGGTGGAGGGGGGGTCAATGAACACCCAATAAATTAAATTAGGTTCATGACTTTTGGTGGATCAATTAAACTTTGTGTTTCTCAGTTCCCTTCTCTGTAACATGGGGAGGCTATGTTACATAAGCTCTGAATACCTTTGATTCTATGCTTGCACTACAAGGGAAAATCAAGTATGACTTACCACTTGATATGTTAATATATAGCACGGGCCCACATAGATAATCTATCTTATCATTTTCAATTAAGGCACCGATAAAATATCAAAAAGCAAGGACTCCCAAATCAAATCCCATACCCAAGGAAAGAACTGCATTTCAATATGGAAAAGCACTCATTTTCTAAGCATCTGCAAAGATCCAAATCTGCCTGTGCCAAGGACAGTTTGAACATGAAAGATACAAAGTAACATACTCACTTAAAAGAGAGAAATGTGGCAACCAGGTGAAAGGAACAAGGTAATTTCAAAAGTCCTAGCTTTCTCTTGGCAGGGGATTTGGGTAATTGCTTGCCAATTGCTGGTTACTACTGCCAAGGACCAGGACTGCTGTGTTCAAAATTGCTGGCAATGGCCACCTATTGTTTGTGAATTTCTGTCTTAGCAGGGACTCTGCAGAGAGGCTACTCAGGTCAGCAGGGAAGCAGATTTGGCCAATACTCCCAGTGGTCATCACTGCTTAATGCAGAGAAATCACAAGAGAGCAACAGTGAGAAAGAGGACACCCATGAAAATTTCCCTGAAAAACTTCCTGAATCCTTAGCCAGTATGTGTGTATGTAGATAGATGCAGAGATCCTCTGAAAAATAAATCATAAAATAATATTAATACCTATCCACTCTCATCACTGAACATTTACAAAACCATAGCTTGTAGTCTACTGGCTCTTCTTGCTTGGCAGGCAGTCTATTCATTTAAACTGGGTGGTCATGCACTGCACAACAGCTCACACAACTAGATAAAAGGACCCATTGGGAAATTTTGGTTTGGTGAGCTCAAATACAAACACTTTGGCATCTCTTTTATGGCTTAATTCCCTAGTGTTATCTGCTAAAATACCATAGAAAGTGATTTAAAACAAAAATTGGCTTTTAATTCTTGAAGCTTTTTCCACTTTCTGGTCAAAAGGCAAAGCAATCTAGAGGCTCTGGAGTATATCCCAACTCTTGAATTTACAAGCTGTATGATTTGGGCACGTTTGTAAAACTCTCTGAGCTTCAGTGTCCTCATCTATAAAAAGCAGCTAATCATAATACCCTTCTCTGGCTTGTTGGAATTAAATGAAATGAGAGCATATGTGTAAAGCAGTTCCTATTACTAAAAAATGTTGGCTGTCATTTATCTCTCTGTCCATGGTGTATTGGACAAAAAACAGAGGTTCTGGAGGCAGTAAATCTGACCTTGAGTCCTGATCCTACCGTTTACTAACTCAGTGACTCTGGCAAGGTAGATGCCTGAACATCATTTTCTTCAGTGATAAATTGAGAACGATAATACTAATATCACAAACTTGAGTGTGCTATTGTGAGTCTAAAATAACTGCTGGTAAGTATGCTTGGCAAAAATATACCAGAATATAAATTGCCATACCATCATCATCATGATCATCAACCTATACTTTTATTAAATCCCCAAATCGTAACATTCTCATATATCTTCTTCTCCCATTATCTGAGATCCACAACATAATCCATCTTCCAACCCACTGGAGCCATAATCCATCTTCCAACTGATGAAGAGAGAAAGATACTTCAATGATAGGCTGACGGTGAGTGAAAATAAAATCTTAATCTCTAATATAATAAAACTAAATGGTTTCTCTACAATTAAAGCAGCAAAAAACATTGTGAACGTGTCTCTTGGTTTGAAATAGTCTTCTATACAACTAGATCTCCTGCTTGTACCAGAATATGGTGTACTGCATGTCCTAAATCAAAATGTCCTGATAGGGGAACAATGCTTAAGGATAAGAAAAATGTGAATGAGTCTATGAGGAAGTGGGCATCCAATAATATCTATTACTTTTCCGAGATGAAAAGGCAACGATGACATTTTTAGGCATTTACGACTATTCTGCACATAAAAGAAGTATTCTCTAATGGGGTTTTCAGGAGTATACAGCCTTAGAACCAGACAGTTAGCATTATGATCTTGGCAGGCTAATTAGCCAGACTTTCCTTTTTAAGCAATTGACTTAATATACTACATAAAAGAGAATATAAGCTTGATGCCAACACTCCCTGGCCATTGCTGTTGGCCAATGGAAGCTGCCAAGGGCAACTTCTCTCACTTCAGTAATAAGTCCTAAGTTCCACACACATAAGTAGCCTGTCTTATACTTTAAGAAAAGCTTTGGTTTAAATTGTGCTTAAAATATTTTCCTTTTAGTAAAGAAAGCTTTTCTCCTTCTCTTCTCTCCTTCCTTCCTAAAACAAAAACAAAAATGCTGTCTTTGAAAAAATCTCTTACTGAAGTGATTCCAAAAAGTTACCTGAGTATAAGTTTCCAGGGAAATTTAGGCAAGAAACTACATGCCATGTCTTGTGAACAAATTAATTTTAGAAATTACACATAGCTTTGAAAATAAAGACTCTAAAAACTGAAGTTATCACCATCAGATTCAGAGAAAAGATGTGAACTTTTTCAAGTTTAAACAACGTTGTCTTGGTAATTTCCTTTCTCTGTTGTTCTTTTTCTGATGGGAAAGCGAAAGATAATTCAAGAACTAGAAAGGCAGACTAAGATCGTCCTTGTATTTAACGAAAAGAGCATAAGCAAACAACTGTAACTGAGAGGCAGTTCCACAAAATCTGTATTCCCCAAGGTGGAGTTCTGTTAGGATGAACCCGTACCCGGAGGTCATAACCACCATCAATCAGAAAAGCCCTTGATATGCCAGAATAAAATGTATTTCATCTCCATTCTCCTGAGGAGCAAACCAGGGCTAAGTTACATGTCACGGATCCACAAGTGTTTGGACATGGGATTTGATTCAGATATATCCGATATGTCCAACTAAAAAGCCTGTGATTCGAGAAGAATATACACTGCCTCTCATAGCACGGGACTATTAAGGTGATCTCTAAGATCTCATCAGGAGCAAATATTCTATAAACCAAGGGCCCAAATACTACCCTTAGAGCCCAGCCACCAAGGCCTCTGCACCACAATGCAGAAGACACCCCTGGTCCTTCTTTTGCTATCCCTCTCCCCACAAGACTGGGAGACTGAGGAGCCAAGGAGACTGCCCACTTGGTATCTGCTCACGGTCATCCACACACATCCCAGAGTCGAGATTCTAGACCAAGCACTAGCTCCGGAATTGTCTTCCTAGATGGCCACTTGGCCTGTTTCTAGGGCCTGAGTGAGTGTCTTTGCTGGATCTACTCTCTCTAGGACAGGCTATGGCTGCCTAGAGCTCAAGACTGAGGACTGGTTAAGGGGAAACTTGACAGAGGGGTGGAGAGTGGGGGAGTAGGAGACCAGAGCTTGGACATGCGGCCTAGGATGTCCACACACATGCACATGGGAGAGAGCCGGGGGTGAGAAGAGAAGCTGGGCAGGAGTAGGCAGGTAGGCAGGGTCTGCCCTCCCCACTCTGCCTCATCTGGTACTAACAGGACTTAGAGAACTCTAGTTTCAAATCTGGCCTTTCAGATTTGAGTATCTGTCAGAGTGGAGGATGGAACACATTAACAGTTTTGTTAACTTGACTTATTACTTTTCAGTATTTATACTTGTATGTGGCTTCTATTTGCTCTTGATCGCAGACCTTCTGACGTTAATGCCTTTGGCGTTTCATTGGCTAGTGCGAAGGACTGCTGCCTTTGGTTTGAACTAATACTCTGGAGCAATCAGGGGACTTCGCAGGAAAACAGTAATTTGCCAGTTTGATTGAAGGAAGAGATCTGGCTATCCCAGGGCAACATGCTGGACTCAGTCATCCTTTGGGATTAAACAGCAGTAGCCCCCTTTTAAATAGGGAGGGAATGCCCACTTGGCCACCTTCAGCGGTTGAAAGGAAAACTTCGCTAGACCTGCATGGCCAATGTCCTGTTTTGCACACAGCCCTTTGACTAGGGCCCATTTCACTGCCTTATATTAGCTATCTGCCCGTGTAGACTTTGGAGCCCCGGACCCTTGATCTGAGGAAACATTCAGGTATTAGCTGAATCACCTCATCGACCAGGATCATCCAGGGAAATTAATCTAACTGAGCTGGTTTTGTGAACAAGTCAGTGTCATTTGGCGTGACTGAGGATCTAACCCAAGTCCTCACTACTCCCTCACTTAAGACAAGAACATGCAGTAATCACTTGAAGTGGGAGAGAAGTCTCTTTAACTGTCTGTCTTTCTTCCATTCAGGGCATTTCAGACAAGCAGTTAGTGAAGGGAGTCCTTTCTGATGGTGCTCACAGGAAGAAAATGACCCCCTTAAAAATCGTTGTGGAAAAATAATGAATCCAAACAATGAGAATATCATTTGTACACTCATGTCAAAAGGTTAATCTTTAAAAGAAGGGCAATGCTATTTGTGCCTCACTGTGTACAATCATTTTTTTCCCTTAATATTGAAAACGCGACGGTGACTCTAATTTCAGTTAAGATCAGAAAGCACGAGCATATGGTGTCTGAAAGCAAAATTAATTATGGCCTCAACATCTCTTCTGAGTTCCTTCTCTTCATCATGTATTAATCTTCTGGGTACTGTTCTACATGTTAAAATACAGAGAATGAATTGCTGTTAATATGCTGTTGCCAGGTTAAAGTACTAGAGAATGTGAAGATGTCAGAAAACAAATCCCAGAGAGGAATGAAACACTGTTTTCTTTAGCTTATGATTACCATACAAATAGACTCCTTCTGAATTTAAATTAAAATGACAAAAAAAAAAGAAAACCCTTTACATTCACTTATACAGACTGACAAGGATGGAAGGGGGGACGTTCTGCACACCACAGCTCCGGGGGTACTTTCAACCATGGCTAGGGTTTCCCATGCAAAAACACAATCCAACAACACACTCTTCGCTTTGAAACTTGGAAAGTGCCTTGTTGCACAACATTACAGCAGATGACATTTCTTGAATTAAAAGCAAAAATCTGTTATCTTCAACCACAGGGAAAAGTTATTATAAACAACGTATGGAAAACTCTAACAGGCACGTGGAAAGAGGAGCGGGGAAAAAAAAAAGAAAACAATTTCTCTAAGTAGAGCTGTGAATGTTCCCAGGATGGAAAGCTTAATTTGGGAAATGCCTGGTCACATTCAACTATCAGTTCTTATCTCAAGATGGAAAGGTTATTTTCTAAGCCACAACACGTCCAAGAGCAGGCTCTGTAATGACTTTGCTCTATGGCGATGGAACACCCATGACTGAGCGGGGAACGGGGTATCTTTCTAGGGAGGCTTGGCAAGGCGAATTCCCAAAGCTGGAACCCAAGACAGCAGAGAAAGGTATGTGTCCAGCTGTCTCTGCTCCCAGGCCTTTGTGTGCACCTTGTATTTTCTGTCCCTGACCAACTTGCCAACATCTACACAACGTTCAAGATTGAGTTCCAGCTCACAATCTTACCTACGCCTTGGCCTCTTGGTTTGGAAGGTTAATATACAGCTTCTAGACAGAGTGAGTCAAATTTGGATGCCATTGCTTGTCATCTCTGAGTGAGAATTCAGGCAGATTGACTCTTTCACTAGTTCATCCATCCATTCATGTATTCATTCAACGAATACTGGCTAAATTCCTACTACTTGCCAATCCCTGTTCAAAGCAGAATATACAACGGTCAACAAAAGACAAAAGCCCTGTCTTCATGGAGATTCCATTCTAGTGGGGGAAATAAAGAGCCAGGAAAATAAACAGATAACAGATATACTTTGTTAGCTAGTGATCAGCGCTAAAGAGAGCGCTAAAGTGAGGGAGGGGCACCGAAGAACTGCGAGTTAGAATACAGGGTGACCAGGAAAGGCTGTGTTGGAGGATGACACACGAGGAAGACCCTGAAGGGAGCTAACGATCCAGTCACGTGGAGATGGAGGGGAAGAGCGTTCCTGGCAGCACAGCCAGCAGGAGCCATGGCCCAGAATGTGACCCAGTGCTCAGCGGACATAAGGAGCGTGGTGAAGAGGGAGATGTGAAGGGGGCAAAGAGGGAGCAGATGGGACCTGTCCTTGGCAGTTGAGGGAAGAGCTTGGGCGTTGCCAGAGTGATACCCAACTTCTTTGAATATCTGTAGAACTCTAAACATTAATTATAGTGCATGCCTCTGACAGTTGTGAAGATTGGTTACGACCTTGGCAGAGAGTGTGGCACATAACAGCCTCAAAACCAGTCAGGAGAGCCTAACCATCTACTCTTGACCAGGAGCTCCCTGAGGGCTGACACAGCTGGTTAGTCCCTCCTGCACTTAGAGGAGAGCTCTGTGCCCTGGAAGCACCTGGGGTCTTTGCCAATCCTAAGAGATTTCCTAGATGGGGACGGGCCTCCAAGCACCTCTACTAAGGGCGAGCCTCTTAAAAGACTAGCTCTCACAATGCAATTTACTTCCTAAGTTGGGGGAAGCAGGTCAGTGATGACAGGCACCGTCTGTCCTCGTCATGTTTGATTGACACTTATAACAGACTGATGGCTCTACATTTATCTTTGAAAAGAAACCCAGTGTCTCCCCACCAGCATCCTTGGAGAAATGTGTACATTTTAATGTTTAACTGGGCACTGTGTACCCTAAAACAGAACCATCTGAGATTCTTCTCTTCACAAAAGGGCTAACAATGGGATTCACACACAGAGGAGGCTCCCTGAGTACATCACAGTGTTGGCTTACCATCGTTCCTGTCTTGACAGAACCTAGGATGCAGGGGAAATTAAAGCCATAAAGGGTAAGGAGGCATTTGCTCAGTATGAATCAAAAAAAATAAATAAAAGAGATGAAGTACCTCAAAAACTTTACCAAAAGTCCAAAGGAAGCGAGCTGTGATGGACAGACCCTGCCTACCTTGAGATATGACGTGTCCCTGCTCTGGTACTCCCAGCACCTAGCCCAGGACTTGATGTAGAGTTTTTCATACGTGTTTGTTGAATCAATTAGTTTGTAATTAATACATAAGACAAGGCACAATATCATCAAATCATTAAAGGCTAGAGAATGTTGAATTTATTTATTTATATTTTATTTTATTTTTTTTAAAGATTTATTTATTTATTTGACAGAGAGAGACACAGCGAGAGAGGGAACACAAGCAGGGGGAGTGGGAGAGGGAGAAGCAGGCTCTCCTCTGAGCAGGGAGCCTGATGTGGGGCTCGATCCCAGGACCCTGGGATCATGACCTGAGCCGAAGACAGACGCTTAACAACTGAGCCACCCAGGCGCCCCAAGAATGTTGAATTTATCGATGATGAGTTCATAATACAGACTGAATTCATAAGCACACAACTCACTACTTTGAAAATTTTGTTCTTAATAAGGTTTATAGACATCTGGCCCTCCTTTTACCCCTTCCTTTATTTTAACTATCAATACATGGTTGACCTTTCTTAAAAATAAAGGATCTAAAGAGGGTAATTTCATAACCTTGATTTGTCTGTTGCTTTTCATTCCGAGGTATAAAATTCTAATTCTAGAGAACTTTTCTACAGGTTCCCTAGGTAAACTTTCATTTTGTAAAAGATGTTATTCTAGAGCTATCACAGATAAAGTATGTGAGAGCTTTAATATTGTGAAGTATCACATAAATTATAATTATGGTTGCAATTAGTATTCTGATATCTATGAGCAAAGACCAACTCCCATATTTTTCCTGTTAATGAAAGTAGAAGGTGTTTCCCCAATAATTGCCTGCTTTCTCCCCCACATATCAAATCACATTAATATCAAACATCATAGAAGGACAGTGGCAAGGCAGTAGAATGTCACCATGACATTGTTTTAACCATGTCCACACCTTTAACCATTTCAGTTAACGTTAAGTAAGACTTGGCCCAGACCTGATGCTGTCATATCCAAAGTGCTTTCATAACCTAGGATAAACTGATTTAAAAAGCGACTAATGACCCCTTCATTTTCCTCTATGAACACTTCAGGAAATTTCCAGTACTGTGTACATTCTGACAACTTGCAGACTCTGTCAATATAAAATCTGTTTTAATTCCTCAGAGGCAAATAAATCCAGAGATGACATTTTGGAAAATAGTTCAAATGTCAAATGGGAGTTTAAACAAAAGCAACTAGTCGAGAAATTTCAGGCATGTTTGGATTTCAGAAAGCTGTAAGCACTTTTTTGTTACAAAAAGAATTCAGAAATCCCAGTGCAGTATCCATAAGTGACACACATTATCCAAAGCACATATTCTTTCTTTCTTCCTTCCTTCCTTCCTTCGAGCATTCCTGTGGGGAAAGCATTGTTCTTGAAATGAATAACAATTGTCTTATTCCCCACTGTATCCAAGTGCCTATCTTAGTGCCTGGCACACAGTAAGTGCTCAATAAACAATGCTGAATGTTGAATACGTAAATGAGTAAATAGATGATGAGTTAGTAGCAACCTTTTCCCCACTCTGAAGATTCTTATTTTCTTTGAATACAAATGCCAGCACATTTCCTATACTATGAATGGCCTAAAAATTAACAAAACATTTATTTGGTTTTGCTTCCTTTTGCTGCAGGTAGCCTGGATGCTGGAAGGCAGAAAAAATAAATAAATGAATAAAAGTCACTGCAGAGCAAATGTCCACTTTACTTAGCTGATAGGAGTCTAAGTAGACAGTGGAAAATGAAGTTGTGCAATTGTAGAGAAAACCTAGCCGCTGTGACCTATGTCAGGAAGGTACGCCACGGTTTCTTTCAGAACAAGGGGACGCCCAGTGCGAACACTACCTTGAAAGATACATGAACAATTTGAAGGGACACAAATTACTGGAATCCAAAAGGCTCTCTAAATGGTCAATGAAAAAACCCTCACAGCTTATACAAATTATGTCAACAGGTATCTTACCGAAAGAAATTTCACTTACCTTCTTACCGTGTAATGATTAATTAAAAAAAAAAAAAGTGGACTTTTTAAATAGTTTATTTACAGCAACGTTCCTTACGGGAAATGGGTCAGAACTGTATGCCCTCCCCGCCCCGGGTATTTATACAAAGACAGCCTCTTCACCAACGTAGTCAGGGCAGGAGAAGAGGAAAACGAGCATATGACCCCAGAAAGAAATGCCACAAAGCCTGGCGATGGACGCTGTGGCACTTTCCCTCCGTGGGAGGAGCCTTCAAGGTCACCCTTCAGAGCCTACTTGTTCTCAACCTACTTACTATTCTAATACCTTATTTATAGGATGTCTCAGCAGATGAGAAGCAGCAAATTAGAAGGCAGAGCCCTGGAAGAGAGAGGCGTACCGATAACAGAAGTGAGAGCCGGCAAGCTGAGCGCAAGTAAGGAGACCCAAACAGGGCTGCATTTGATGGCCCCAGACAGTAATTAACAGTCCAAATGGAAACCCTGTGTCCATGACAGGTGACATAATTTGCAGAGCCCACTGCAAAATGAAAATGCCAAGCCCCTTGTTCAAAAAATTATTACGAATTTCTAGACAATGACAGCAGAGCATTAAACCAAGCAGGTGGCCCTTCTGAGGACGGGTCCTATATGACTGCAGAGGTAGCCGGCCTAGGAAGCCAGACCCACTTGTATCATCGTGTTCAGCATGCTAGGCTGGAACAGTGAAAGACACACATAATCCACTATGGAAAGTGGCACAGAAATATAGTTGCTTTTTTAAATTGTTGTTTGGCACTTAAAATGTTGAATTTCAGTTATTTGGGAAAACCACTTGTATATAATTACTCCATCTCAGGAGGTACTGGATATCATTACAATTCCAACATGCACCCTCAGTGACAAGCTCAGGATTCACCCTTGACCCAGGTTTTTGCTTTGTTGAAGTGTTTTTGTCTTGTAAACAGTCTGTTCTTTTAGGTCTGAGAAGTTTCCTATTTCCTTATGCTCCTCCCATTCCGATGCGCAGACTCCAAAATCCATAAAGGCTTATTAAATCAGAGAGAGATGAGAGCACAAGATAATTTAAATCATTCACTAGTCATTATAACCCAGGAATGCATTAATGGAGATCCACTGAAAACATCTCCAATATTTCTAAACATATGCATGTAAATATAAATCCACCAACTCTATTTGATTAAAGTCTAAGACTGAGACTTTGGAGACTCTGATTATCAAAGCCCACGTTACACTGAAAGTCATTTCATTGGGCACTAAAACTACTTAAATACAAAAATTATAGAAATATGTCTAAATCTAGTTTTGTAATAAACCATTTTAATAAATATCCCTATTTCCCGTGCACGAACATCATTTCTTCAAGAGGAAAGCATTTCTCACTATGACAGAAAACAATTTAACTAAGTAAAAAATGAACAATTTAGTATGTACATAGCCAAGATGAAGTATGTCTTTATAAAATGGGAAATTTTACAGAGAAGAGAAATTAACTTAAGTGGTAGGAGGTAAAATTGGATTTGTCTTGCTTAACTGCAATGGCACCATATTTAAAAATGGTGCACTGGCAAAGGTCGGCCTGTAATAGTCTGTTTCTAATGTGATGGATTTATTTTACATCTCCTCGCTCATGTTCTCAGATGTTTTCCTTCCTAAAACAACCAATAAATATTATAACCATTTATTATTGCCAGAAAAAAGTCCCATAAAGAACCTTAATATTATTTACTTAATCTCTTCATTTTAAAGCTGTGTGACAATAGCAATAAGTAACAGTTGATGGTGACATGATTCTGGGGAATGAGATCTCAAAGGGTAGGGTCCTTGTGTTATTAGCCCCGGACGTTCTCTGCTTAGCCCGGTACCTGGTATGCAGTAGGCACTCATGAAACATAAACATGTAATATATACCTGAGACTTTCAACACATTTAATCTTCATCAATTTTCAAGAAAGCAAATTCCGTTGAAAGGCAAGAATGTTGAATGCATTTACTATTAACTCTAATAGTTAATATTAATAACTATAGTAGTTAATATGTGTTGAACACTTCATATGGACAAGGCTAAGCTAAATGCTTTATAAAACAGTTAGTATCTCCATTTTACTGACGGGGAACCCCGAGCCATAAGAAGTTAAAAACCAGGGCGCCTGGGTGGCTCAGTCGGTTAAGCGACTGCCTTCGGCTCAGGTCATGATCTCAGGGTCCTGGGATCGAGCCCCACATCGGGCTCCCTGCTCCGCGGGGAGCCTGCTTCTCCCTCTCCCGCTCCCCCTGCTTGTGTTCCCTCTCTCGCTGTGTCTCTCTCTGTCAAATAAATATGTGGTATGTGTCAAATGGTATGTGAATGAGATGGGGCTCCAACCCAGAAGTAATCCATGCTTCTGATGGGTGTGCTGAGTGAATTTCACAGAGTGAATTCCTAGAGGACAGGTGGTTATCATGCACAACTTGTTCAATAGGTTAAGGATAAGCAGAGTTGTCGAAAATAGTATAATTCACTTTTAACAGAATTGTTGGCCAATTTTCCTACGGAATCCTGTAGATAAAATTTAAAACATATCTATCTAAGAACTATTCATAAAGAGAGACAGGGCTTAATCCCAGCATGTGCTGGAGACCACAAATATTTTAGGTTATGACCCACAGAATTTCATAAATGAAAGAGAAAAAGTGATGGTCAACGTTCAAGTTAATGTAGATGAAAACTCCCAGCAATAACGTGACTTATAAAGACAAATACCGTTCACTGATCTCCCCTCCAATGACCTAATCTACAGGCCTCTTGTAGTTTTCAACCTTTCTGCAGCAACCATGATCAGAGAACATTTCTTCCTTCTGAGCCTCTCTCCTGACTGGCTTTTTATAGCAACAGCCTCTTACTGGCCCTTTCTTTGCATAAAGAGAAGCCCATTTCAAGCTTTGATAACAAAGTTATATGTTATTACTACAAGGTATGTTAGAGCACCTTGTAGTGCAAAGAGCAAAGAGCACAGCTGGGTTTCACTAATGCCAGAACCAGCCATTGGAAAGTCTGCAGGATCAAGCCCATCAGAGCCCGTCTGTCTGTCTGTGTCTCAGCTATTTCACCCACACAGCCACTGTCTTAGTCCATTCAGGCTGTTATAACAAAATACCATAGACTGGGTGGCTCGTAAGCAACAGGCATTTATTTCTCCTAACTCTGGAGTCTGGAAGCCCAAGGTCAAGATGCCAGCAGATTCGGTGTCTAGTGAAGGCCCACTTCCTTGGTTGAAGACTGCATCTTCCAGCGGTGTCCTTGCAGGACAGAAAGGGAAAGGAATCTCTCTGCAGTCTCTTTTACATTGACCTATTATGGGAATAGGTCAAGCCTATCCTGAGGGCAGGGCTCCACCCGCATGACTTTATGATTTCCCAAAGACCCCACATTCAAATACCATCACGCTGGGGATTTGGTTTCAAAATGAATTTTGGAGGGACACAAACATTCACCTACAGTTCTCAAGTCCACCATAGCCAGAGATTATCTCTGAATCCTGACAACAAATTCTTGGAAGAGAGAATCTTGATCCTGGTATCAAGGAAGGACGGATTGAGGGTTTTAATGCTCAGAGAAAAGTGATGATGTTGGAGGGTGGTGAGATATCTTCAAAGTTATTTACAACAAAGTATCTTCTCTGTGAAGACTGTCTTCACCTCTCAAGTTCTCAGGGTCACCAAGTCCTGGGTAATTATTTCTACACAGTCTCTCCCATTAGCACCCCCTTTCCTTCTCTACAGTGCCAGGGTCCTTGATAGACTTAGTCAGAGATAGAGACAGTTTCAGGGCCGTCAACAGCAAATAAATATCCTTTCTCATACTAGCTCCCCATCGATGTTAGGTTGAAATGGATGCTAAGTGTGGGCATAATACAAAAGACTGTTATCATCGATTAATGATGTCTCCGTGATGGGAAAAAACTGTATCAACACATGAGTCAGGTGTTGATGCTTTTGACTCTTGTTCCAACTCTCTGATTTACAGGTGAGGATTCCGAAGCCTCTAGAAAGGAGGTAAACTTGTTGTAAGAGGAGTTAGTGGCAGGAGCTGGGCAAAAATCTGGATAACCCAACTACTGCTACTAGTGCTCTTTCCAAGGCATCTTGCTATTTTATTCTTGGAAAGTAGACATATCTAAAATAGGGAGAGAGGCTTCTAGGAGCCTAAGAGAAGCCCCCCCATCGCAGTCCACTTTTCAGCCACAACTTAGATAGTCATATATAGGGAAGTCAACAGGGCAGAGAGACACATTCTCACAAGACGACAACTTTATGAATCTATAGGTAAAGTGTTATACTTATTTGTACTTTGAAAACACCAACTGTCTCAGGCCTTAATCATACAATGTGGATGCCGACTTAATTAAAAAACTCTATGTGTGAAAACATCATTTAACGTTTATTGAGAGCTTACTACATGCTGAGTACTTTTTATACTTCTTTACATATATTAACTCATTTAATCTTGGTGGCAAGCCAATTCATTACTTACTATAATTACTCCCATTTTCACAGAGCAGGAAACTGAAGCTCCAAGAGGCTATATATATATAATGCACCCAATATCACATTGCTAAGAAGTGGTCAAGCTGGGATTCAGATGCAAAGACATCTGATTCTAGCGTCCAGGCTCTTGAGCACCACTCCACTTGGCTTCTCTCCTCCCCAGCATTATTGTAAAGCCTAACTATGACTACGCATGGCAAAGTGCTCAACAACATCTGTCAGTTTGCTCCAACATAATAAGACTGCTATAAATAACTTACTACATGTTGGTTTTGGAATTTTCCTAGAATAACCTACCTCTAGGTGAATAAAATTTATAGATTTCTGGAACACGTATATCTTTTTGTAAGAATGTCAAGAATCTAGGAACGAAGACTTACAAAGATGACAGAAAATGACAAGACCAGAATATAAAGTAGTAACAATACTATAACTGGACTTTAGGCTCTCAAGGTTAATGGTGAGACTATATTTCATCTAGTAGTAAATTTGCATGTAGAAATTTTCAGTACTTTGAAAGAACCATGCTTCCAGAGAATCAGGTTAAAAGACTGAGAAATGACAAAATGAATAAGACTGATGAGATCCAATTTGTGAGGGACACTAAATGCCAGTCAACAGCAACTTCCAGGTGGTCCCACGGGGCCTGAGGAGCAAGAGAGCACCATCAGAGGATGATCTTCTGGAAGTCCTGAAATGCTTAGAGTGATGTAATGTCACACCAGTCTCTCATCAAAACCCCTATCCCTTTCCGAACTACCCAAATAAATAAACTGAACGAGATCACAAGTACTGCAAAATAAATGAAAAACAAACTATCTAACTAAAGCCAGGCTTGATTAGTGTAAAAATTGCTAGAAGTCTTAATACTTGGTCTAGTAAGCAGAGCACTGCACTAGGAATCTGTGACCTCTGGCTCTGCACACTAGCTAGGAGAGCTCAATCTTCCCATCTGTACCCCAAGACAGCACCTTATAGTAGATTCCTAGGGCTGCTGTAACAAAGTACCACAAACTGGATGGCTTTAAACAGTAGAAATTTATTCACCTATAGCTCTGGAAGCTAGAAGTCCAAAATTAGGGCGTAGTCAGGGTCATGCTCCCTCTGAAGGCTCTAGGCCTTGTCTTTCCCTAGTTCCCAGTGGTTGCTGGCAGCTTTGGCATCACTTGGTTTGTGGTATCATTACTCCTATGTCTCCATCTTCACATGGCTGCCTTCTGTATCAGTGTCTCTGTGTCCAGATTTTCCTCTCCTAATAAGGACACTAGGTACTGAATTAGGGTCCACCCTAATCCAGTATGACTGAATTTTAACTTGATTATATCTGCAAAGACCTTGTTTCTAAATAAGATCCCCTTCATGAGCACAGAGGAAATAGGACTTCAACATCTTCTGGCGGGGGGGCACAATTCAACCTGTAATATACCTGTTTTGACAATGTGCACACAATCATCTGAAAAATTGCCCAGATCCAAAGTTCCAGGCTCAGTAAAGTGTTTATTGAATTTGCTCCCATTTTTTTAATTAGATAGCCTTTGTCTTTAGCATTAGGGATCATTAATCAGACAAACCCTAGCTCTACGCCAACCAGCTGGGTGACCCTGGCAAATTGCCTAGGAGCCCAGAGCCCCAGTTTCTTTCCCGGATTGCAGTGCAAGCTACAGGAGAAAACACCAGCATGGCTGGGGCACAGAGCAGCCCCATGCTCTGGCGGAAGTTTCCTCGTCCCACCTTCCTGTCTTACGTGGGAGAGAAAGGCACAGACCCAGGCAGTATCCAGGAATCTCCCTAACAATGGCGGGGAAGAACGTAGAGAAGCAAGCGTGGTTTCAATTAAAATTCACTGTTTCTCTCAGAATAGAAGAAAGTAATAAACCAATGCAGTAAATTAGTGCTGTGGGATTAATGCCCAGATAGAAGAAATAAAAGAGAAATTTATGACCTTAATCAATCTCTTTTTTAATATATATATGTATTATATATATATATATATACACACACACACACACACACAACTCCATCATCTGCTTTATTTACACCCTCCCAAATAATTCGCAGTGATTTTCAGCAGCAGCTATGCCAGCAGCTGAGCCCCAGGGGCAGGCTAGATATCTAGGAGCACTACCTCTCCTCCCCACCCCTCCTCGGGGGGTTAGCAGGAAGGGGGAGCAGCACAGAAGGCTGAGCACCAGCCACACTGAACGACCAGCACCCTGCCCCTTGGGAGATATCTCTGAGCCACCGACACAGCTGGTGTCGGCATCATCCTCTTCCCTCCAGGGGTGCCCACCCAGTCCTCTCTCCCTTTTGCCAAAGTTCCCCATTCCTGACTGTCATTTGGTTTTATAAAATCCTTTTTCCAAGTAACAGTTGTATTGATGCAAAGATCTAAATCTCATAAATGGGTAGAAACACATACTGTTGCCCAACTAGCAATCCTGTCCATTGTAACTTGACTTAATCTGGGGGGGGAGTTTCAAAGATTTCCTTCCTATCACTGATGGAGGCACCAGTTCCCACTGAGCTAAGTCTTTCCAATCCTATGTTTTATCTAAAAATGGTGAGCTGGGCCACTGGTCTAAGTCCCCACAAACCTGCCAGGCGGCTGGGGCTTGTGAATGAACACTGCATCTTATTAGGGATGCCAAAGACCTCAGAGAGCCTTCATCTAAGTACATGACTACAGAATCCTCAGTGGAGGTCAAAAGGATTTTTTTTTTCTTTTTCATCCACCTTTATCCCAGGAAAGGAACAATCCCCATATTTATCCATCAGAAGGCTGACATTAAGCAGAAACAGGATTTGGAGCTGTGTAAGCATTTCAAGGGAATAAACCCAGGAACCCTCAAAATAATCTCTCCATGCCGTCTTCTGAAGAATGCTGTTCAAAACTGACTCTGATGACAATTCTGTTACAGCCAAATCCTCTCCAAATACTGAAAGTAGAGAAAAGGATAACTTTATCCACACTCATTCTGTTTGAAGTTTTGTTATTATTTTGTTCTTCTTTTCCTAATGGATTTGATTTCAAGTATTCGCAGAGCCTTTAAAATACAAAGAACCTGGAGTCTGAGGGAAGTGAGAGGCAGCTCTAGATTTCTTCCCATTTTAATTTTATTTCATTTTATTATTGATGATCCATATGTATGCATATATATCTACATGTAGATATAGGTATAGATGCACACACTTTTTTGGGGGGGTTAACTATACCACCATACCTTCATAACCAATCATTCACTTTGTACAGGATGCTTTGGTAAGGGCCATATGGAAAAGAGTCCTACAAAATGTTCCATATTCATTCATTGGTTCTCAACAGGGGTAATTTTACCCCCAGGAGGCATTCAACAATGCCAGGAGGTATTTTGACTGTCATAACTCTTGTCCTACTCAGTTAATGCATAGGGCAGCCCCCACATGAGACTTGTCCAGTTCAAAATGTTGATAGTACCGAAGTTAAGAAACTCTGAAATCAGCACTTATAATCATAACCAGCATGCAGACAAAATCGAGCCACAGGAAGGAGAGGCAGAGTCCACAACAGGAAAGAGCGTATTCTTCTCCCTTGCGACGGCCAGCCCTGATCAAGCCTTCTGCCCCCTCAGGACCCCACCCCCATCCCTCCAGCCCATAGTGGTGAGTTGATCAAATGGGGAAACCCACAGCCTCCCAGGGAACATAATGACAGTGCAGAAAAGTTCCCTTTGTCCTTGTTCATTTGGAGCACATTCACGGGGATGCAAAGGTCACTGCTGAATTTAAATAACCCCCCTGTGATAAATCTGCATGAGCCCGATTTGTTCTACTGGACTTGTTGGATTAAATGAACACAATTTAATGTTCTATAGGACAAGGCCTCCTTTCATGGCTGAAAGAAGGAGCGAGGGTGATTTACAGTTTCATACATACTCATTCGCTACATTATCTGCTTTGTGCCTGTACTTATGAATATCAACTCATCATCTAGCGGCCATTTCTACCCATTCAGGAGAATTTAGCTTTCCATTAGGAAGGAATAAGGAATAAGAGACGGTAACAAGAGATTTCCACAGCGTGCATGCTGAAGCAAAAGCACAAATATTTGTACCCTTGTCTCTCACCTTGTGTGTTTTTTTCTTTTTAATCTCTGATTTTATACATAAAACAAGATTTCCTTCTGGTTTCCAGGAAAAGGTAGTTTCCTAAGCAGATTACCACCAAACAGGGCTGTGCATCAACATAAGGATTAGGTTACTGAAGATACTAAATTATTTTTGAGTACCACTATCTTACAAACCAATCCTTTTTTATAATGACATACTAATATCAAATGTTTGTTTATTCATTAAAGTAGGTCTGGCCTCCACTTAGTAACAACTTCTGATTCATTCTATATATTTGGAAATAATACAAGTGCATCCAAACATTATATAAACCAGATTTTTATTAACCACAAGTCTTAGGAATCAGTGATGTTTTCCTCATGGATGATTAAAGAGACTGGATTTTCATTTGTCTCCACTTCATAAAACCCAAAGTATAAGCAAGGTTATGAGAGCTGATTTTGGGGGTGGGTAAAAGAGAGCACTTTGAATTCATAGTCACACCTCAAAACTCCTGTATTGTGAGGCAAGAGTGTATGGATAAATTGTAAGGTGGGCTACCTTGTCCTCAGGTGTGTGTCTCAGCACCATGTTATCTCCCTCTTCTGTTTCTGGTGGGTACTAAAGTCTAGAGTCTTGCTCACGAGGCTCTCTAGGGAAGCAACATCAGAACCCCCGGGAACTTGCTGGAAATGCAAGTTATCAGGCTGCCCCTCAGTGATCTGCAGCCTAATAGATCACCAGGTGATCATGCCAAAGTGTGGTCTTGACTTTTCCCTCTGTTACCCCTCCTGCTGACTTACCCACTATGTCTTATACATACACCAAAAAGCACGCTAGTAGTATCTGGAGTTGATTTAAAAACAGAGGACACCCAGTGTCTAATAAGCTACCCCTCCCATTTTAATAGGGAAAAAATGTCTAAATCCAAAGATACCAATGGATGAGGGTAGAATTTGAGGTGTCCCTGCAGCAGACACACATTTGAAGAGTATCTCTGCCTCTCCACCCACCTGGTGGACAGGGCAGCTGGTCTACCCACACATAAAGCATCTTTTGGTCAGGTTTATCCGAAGATGTTCACAGAAAGTAAAAGAAAGTTGGGCTTCATCACCACTCAAACACAGGTGGAGATGACAGTGACCAAAGCATGGGTCAAAAGGAGACGTCACAATCGCAGGAAGGAAGTCAGAAAGCCTACACCATAGATAATCGACCAGCAGAAGATCTGGAAGATGCAAGGATTACTTTCACAGACACAGGCTCTCACGGCAGCATATGCCAATCTTGGTTGTATATTTAACAGAAGCAAAGGAAAACATAGAGGGGTCTTTCTTATGTATGTTTTTTCCCTCTGAAAGTATTATTTTAAGTTGGCCTCTCAAAAGGAAGAGATACAACCCAAGGCTTTTAAAAATCCAAATAACACCAAACCAATAAAAAAAAAAAAAAGAGAGAGAGAGAGAGGAGATACACATATTTGTTACTTCCAATATATTACAACACTCCAGACATTTATGAGTCTTTTAAAAATTCCTTTTCTAATGGTATAATTCCTCTCAAACTAGCTTAAGTAGCAGCAGATGGGCTTTCAAGGTCAGCTTAACTTGTTTATATTCCCTGGGTAGTTTTCTGGCTCGCTTTCTCTGCAGATGGACCCATTCTTCAGGGCCCACTTCAGATCTGGGGAGTCCTTGCCCCAGCTCCCCTCTGACATGTTACCCTGTTCACAAACTCCACAGAGTTTGACCATTTATTTCTTATAAGCTGCCTTACATTGTATGTGTGACGGTGCTATTTTTCCCAGGAGAATAAATTCCCTGAATGCAGAAACGATCTCATGCCTCTGTTACATCTGCCATCCCGCAACACCTGGGATCTAAAACAGCAGCGGGAGACAATAGTGCATAATACACTTTATAAACCTGAATGGAAGGCTCCAGTGCTATACACCATGTAGTGAGGAAAAACATCGCTGCCTTTCAAGTACACCTTCCTCAAAGACAGTGCTGTGAAGACTATGCGTGCAACTTACATAAACTTTATTCTAGGGGGGAATACAGGATGATTAATAATAGTAACAACAACAGCTAACATCTACTGAGTGCTCTACTAAATGCTGGTGTGCTTGCACTCTGCTAAGTGGTTTCCATATTATAGATACAACTAAAATAAACATTCTAAAACCCCAGAGGAACTTCTCACACCTGTTCCCCAATTGAGCCTGGATGACTAGTCCATGGGCAGCTTGGATTTTGTGACAAGGTCTGGAAGCAAGCATTTGAGTGCTTGGTCACCCAAAGAGGGCAGCCAGTTGGGTGACTCCGGCTCAGAACACGTTGCTAGGGCTCCTGTTACTCGCGAGCTGAGGCAGACGTACACAAAGATGCTGCATTGGTTTGAATTTAACTGCTCAGCCTGGAGTTAATCAGGGGTTCTCTGCACAGGTCAGAAAGGACCTCAGAGGTACAGTTTATGTTTTTACTCTTAAGCCACAGAAATTACTGAAGAAGGTACCCAGACTATTGATTTTATGGTTTTAGGTCTGGTAGAAAAAAAAATGGCATTTTGGGCAGGGAACACTGTTCAACAGAGAAATTTCTCTTCCTTCTTGGGTCTGGGACATCTGTTATCTGCTGCAAGCTGTGGACCATAAGCATTGACATTATTTGAGCATGCATTTATCATTTAAATCTTATTTATGATGGAGCACATTGCCAAAACAAGGCAAAACTCTTTAAATTTCAACTCTATCACAAAGGAAGGAATGAAAGGTCAATTTACTAGAGTCTACATCCGGTTGAAAAAAGTCTAAAGCAAAGATCTTTAATAAATATACTGGTTGGGTGCATCTCCCACTTCATTACTAAAAAATGTTACATTAACATAACTATTTCAGGCAAATGGCATTAGAAAGACAGGAAGAAATGCTAAAGCGTAAAGTGTCGCTGTAGAGTTTGTAGAGCTAAAGATTGTTCCATAGGCAGCATTCTATTAGAGCAACAAGCTTCACAGGAATTACCCCAGGCTTGCGGTTCTGTGAATCTCCATAGAAAGAAGGAGAGTGATAACATGATTCTTACAGAGCTTTGTAGTTTACCAACAACTTTCAAACACATCATGACTTTCAGTCTTCATGAGTAACCCCCTATGAAGTAAGCAACGTCATTTTCATTCTACAGATAAGAACCTGAGGTCCAAGCAGAGTGAATGATGTGTCTATAATCAGAGGTAAGACAGTCAGGATGGGGTATCGCCTTTTGTTGTGCTTTCAGTGTCCCAGGCACTGTGCTAAGCATCTCACAGAGGACTCCTATATTCCTTGCAACAGTCCTTGCTCGGTAAAAACTAAAATTTCAGAGCGGTTCCCATAATTTTCCCAAGTTCGCAAAAGCTGGTGAGATCAGGAGTGTCTGATTTGGTTTATGTTTCCCCCTGGTATGGTCAGTGATGTTTCCCGGCAAGGAAGTGCATGCAGCACAGGGACTTAAAAACCAGGACTTCTAACCCCAAATGTTACCTCTTCCATGAAGCACTCCCTGACCATCACTCTCACGAAGGCCATGTTGAGTGAAATTCCCCCACCCTAATCAATTATTCTACTCTTTCACTGTGTAATAAACATGAGTTATTTTGCTAATTTCATGTACCTTTGGGTCCCAGGAAGGTTTGGACAGTATCTTAAGTTTATAACTCTTACTAGATTTTGTTTGGAAACTAGTAGGCACAATAATAAATGTTTGGTGAGTGAATAAGTGAATCAATAAAATCCAGTGTTTTCTTACCATGTGCTTGAGAATTACAAAGCAAGGCTCTATATTTCTTTTAGATAATTAGAAAAGTGAGTCTAAAATGCCATTCCTGACACAAATGGTTTTTTTAAATCTATGGCAAGGACAGAGAAATTATAAATATAATTAAGGCTCTTCTTATGTATTATAGGCTAAGTTGTGACAATATAAGTTTCAGAAAATTCACACAAACTTCTAAAATCTGCATAAAAGACAGCTTTAGTTACATGTTCTTCTCTGCACATAATGTACAGCCAACATTCTTCACATCCAACCCAAATCCTTCCCTATGACTTCATTCTAAAATATTTTCAGTCATCAGAGGAGAAAGAGAAGAGTTGAAACTGCCCGTCTGCAGTGTCTTTTAACTTCTCAAAAAGAGGGTGGTGGGCTCACTCTGAATGACTCAAGTGGCAACGGAATTAGAAGGAAGGCTGAAGGTGACTGGGGGTGTTTCATATTCCACAGGGGCTGTGAAATGTGAAGACATTTGTGCCCTCAACTTCTTCACTGTGACATTTTTTTGGTCTTCGCCCTCTCTCTCTCTCTCTCCTTTCTAAAGTATCTGAATTCATTTCTCTGTCACCATATTCCACAGAGGCCTCAGCTCCAGTGAGAAAGTGTATCAGGAGGAACTTTCTAGCACAGCTGAGGGGTCCCTCAGGTCCTCAAGCAGTTTCCCCTACTTAACATGGCTCTGAAAGGTTGAGCTAGCCTCCAAATCTCTGAGTCTTCTCTTTCAAATTCCAGCAGGCTTCAGTCAGACAGTGATAGAAGATGACCACTCTTTGTCTAATAATGAAATGCAAGTGAAATCGTGATTCAACACTGTTAGCATGTGACACTCTGCCTAACAAGATGACTGACCCAACTATAATTAGAGAAAATCAATTATTTCCAAAAAATATGGCATTCTCTCTAAAGTATGTTCATGGGAATCGGACATTTATAAAAATCCATGGGGTCGGCTGTATGTTTCCTCTTTAACAAACACAGGCAGGAGAAATAACTATCAATTCCATCACATGTTTTGTTAGGAAAACTGAGTATGTCCACACCAGCAAATACCAACTAGCCTAACTTTTGACCACTGTCAACTCACTTGCCTGGGGTGAAACAGCAATAGCATCTTCTTTGCATTCTTCTAACTTTCAATTAGTTCAAATTCTATCCACCACCACTCTCACTGAGGGTTTGACTCTCTTGTTTAGATCTAAATAAGGCAAATCACAAGAAAGCAAGGAACCTCTGAGACCTTCCCAGTGTATGTACTTCTCTCAGAATATATCCCACCAAACTCCACACCTGCCCCTCCTGAGCCTTAGCCAACAAATTGTCAATACAGTCTCTAGAAATTTTTTTTTTAAGCAAAAGACCTGAAAATTTAAAGGTGGTACATTTTATGTAAAAATCGAGACACTGGAAGTTCTAAACATTGACACTACACTCAAGGGTACGACAGGAATCACAAAAAATCAGGGGCTTAAATTTAAGGCTTAAAGGAGATCATTTACAACAAGCTAGATGAAGGTCAAGCAAAGGAGAAGCTCCTGGAAGTACAGGTGTCACAAAGCTATCTTACCCACAGAATCTAGCATCGGCAGGTTACTCCCTCCCAAGAAGGACAAAGGGGGCACGTTGCCTTCTGAGTGGCCTGGGAACCACTTTTTATTCTTACGAGGAAAGCAAATCTAAAGCTTTCTGTGAAAGCCTCTAATTTCTATTAGATCACTCCACCTTGGTTCAGCTAAAGTTAAAACATACCAACTAGAACACACCACATAGAATGCTCACCTTTTCAGAAACTACCCCCAGAAAAAAAAGAAAAAAGAATGTTGTCCTTCACACCATAAACTAAGTCAGGGGGAAAATAAAATGATATAAATAAGCAAGTGACAGGCTGATGGATTTAAAAGCTGGACAAACAATGGGAAAAAAAAGTCTTATGAGCATTCCCTTACCTGTTTTGGTATTGATGGCAAAAAAATTCTGGGGATTACCACTTGTAATCCTGTATGTCAATTTCTCATTGGAAATGGAGTCGGGATCCTCAGCCTGGATCTGAATGACAGATACATCCTTTGGAGAGTTTTCCATGACAACAGGATAATAAATAGGTTCCGAGGTCAGGGGGGCATTGTCATTCACATCTTCAATTTCAATGTAGACCTCAATAGTGGAATAAAGTGGAACGACGCCCCGGTCTGTGGCGTACACGGTCAGCCAATAGGACCCTGTTGTCTCTCGATCAAGAATGTCTGCAGTAGAGATGACTCCTAAAAGAAAAGAAGAGAGAACATGACTGCTACAGCAAAATTGGAAGACATTAAGTAAATTGTCCGCAATTCAGGGGGGCTGCGCTAAGTAATCTCGGCATATAAAAAAAAATCCTTAATACAAATGCAATTAAGATGTTTCTCTTTACATAAGAAAATTATTTTCTGCAAAACCATATTAAATAGCTCTCCTACCATTTGAGAAGTATAATTACATTCACAAATACTTTATTTGAATTTGGGGAAAAAGACATACCTCAATACACATATACATACACATGTGCACAGACACACACACACACACACAGAAGACAATAGGGAGGAGAGTAGGGCAGAGGTCGAAACACGTCCCGAGATGCATGGGAAATCAGGGCAATGTCAGGTCAGTATCTCCATTTGACCTGATATTGAGTTCATTTCCTATACAACAGAAAGCTCTCCCAGGGTAAATTATTTTCTCTGTTCATTCAAAAAAATGAAAAAGACTTTCAAACATTCTTTTGCAAGTTAGGATGGAAAATGTTTTGCATACAAAGATATAAGCTTCCTTCACACTGTTTCCCTAAAAATCCAATGTCACAGTTATTCCAAAAGAATGAGAGAAGAAGCCATACCCACGTGCTTTCTGAATGATCTTTACCCTGTCAAGAACCCTAAGAGGGCTCTAAATAAATTCTGAGCCACTCTGAGAGCTACTCGTGGACAATCATTTTAAATTAGGAACAGAAGAGGGCGGAGCAAGATGGCGGAGGAGTAGGAGACCTGGATTTCATCTGGTCTCAGGAATTCAGCTGGATAGGTATCAAACCATTCTGAACACCTACAAACTCAACAGGAGATCAAAGAAAAGAATAGCAACAACTCTCTGAACAGAAAAGCGACCACTTTCTGGAAGGTTTTTTCTGATTTGTTTAGAGTATATTTTCTGGGGACGTTGTTACCCTGTTAGCATTTTTGTTCTCTCATTAATCTATTCTCCTCTGGACGAAATGACAAGATGGAAAAAATCACCTCAACAAAAAGAACAAGAGGTAGTACCGAATGCCAGGGATCTACTCAATATGGACATTAGTATGATGTCAGATCTAGAGTTCAGAATCATCACTTTAAAGATACTAGTTGGGCTTGAAAAAAGCATGCAAGTTATTAGAGAAACCCTTTCTGGAGAAATAAAAGAACTAAAATCTAACCAAGTTGAAATCAAAAAGGCTATTAATGAGGTGCAATCAAAAATGGGGGCGCTAACTGCTAGGATAAATGAGGCAGAAGAAAGAATCAGTGAGATAGGAGACCAAATGATGGAAAATAAAGAAGCTGAGAAAAAGAGAGATAAACAACTACTGGATCACGAGGGCAGAATTCGAGAGATAAGCGATACCATAAGATGAAACAACATTAGAATAATTGGGATCCCAGAAGAAGAAGAAAGAGAGACAGGGAAGAAGGTATATTGCAGCAAATTATAGCAGAGAACTTCTCTAGTTTGGGGAAGGAAACAGGCATCAAAATCCAGGAAGCACAGAGAACCCCTCTCAAAATCAATAAAAATAGGTCAACACCCGACATCTAATAGTAAAACTTACGAGTCTCAGAGACAAAAAGAAAATCCTGAAAGCAGCTCGGGAGAAGAGATATGCAACCTACAATGGTAGAAACATTAGATTGGCAACAGACCTATCCACAGAGACCTAGCAGGCCAGAAAGGACTGGCAGGATATATTCAGAACACTAAAGGAGAAAAATATGCAGCCAAGAATACTATATCCAGCTAGGCTGTCATTGAAAATAGAAGGAGAGATAAAAAGCTTCCAGGACAAACAAAAACTAAAGGAATTTGCAAACACAAAACCAGCCCTACAAGAAATATTGAAAGGGGTCCTCTAAGCAAAGAGAGAGCCTAAAAGCAACATAGACCAGAAAGGAATACAGACAATATACAGTAACAGTCACCTTACAGGCTATACAATGGCACTAAATTCCTATCTTCCAATAGTTACACTGAAGTTTGTAAATGGGCTAAATGCCCCAATCAAAAGACACAGGCTATCAGATTGGATTAAAAAACAAGACCCATCAATATGCTGTCTGCAAGAGACTCATTTTAGACCCAAAGACACACCCAGATTGAAAGTGAGGGGGTGGAAAACCATTTACCATGCTAATGGACACTAAAAGAAAGCTGGGGTGGCAATCCTTATATCAGACAAATTAGATTTTAAACCAAAGACTGTAATAAGAGATGAGGAAGGACACTATATCCTACTTAAAGGGTCTATCCAACAAGAAGATCTAACAATTGTAAATATCTATGCCCCTAACATGGGAGCAGCCAGTTATATAAGGCAATTAATAACAAAAGCAAAGAAACACATTGACAACAATACAATAATAGTGGGGGACTTTAACACCCCCCTCACTGAAATGGACAGATCATCTAAGCAAAAGATCAACAAGGAAATAAAGATTTTAAATGACACACTGGACCAAATGGACTTCACAGACATATTCAGAACATTCCATCCCAAAGCAACGGAATACATATTCTCCTCTAGTGCCCATGGAACATTCTCCAGAATCAATCACATCCTAGGTCATAAATCAGGTCTCAACCGGTACCAAAAGATTGGGATCATTCCCTGCCTATTTTCAGACTGCAATGCTTTGAAACTAGAACTCAATCACAAGAGGAAAGTCGGAAAGAACTCAAATACATGGAGGCTAAAGAGCATCCTACTGAAGAATGAATGGGTCAACCAGGAAATTAAAGAAGAATTAAAAAAATTCATGGAAACCAATGAAAATGAAAACACAACTATTCAAAATCTTTGGGATGCAGCAAAGGCAGTCATAAGAGGAAGGTATATAGCAATACAAGCCTTTCTCAAGAAACAAGAAAGGTCTCAAGTACACAACCTAACCCTACACCTAAAGGAGCTGGAGAAAGAACAGCAAATAAAGCCTAAACCCAGCAGGAGAAGAGAAATAATAAAGATCAGAGCAGAAATCAATGAAATAGAAACGAAAAGAATAGTAGAACCGACCAACGAAACTAGGAGCTGGTTCTTTGAAAGAATTAACAAGATTGATAAACCCCTGGCCAGACTTATCAAAAAGAAAAGAGAAAGGACCCAAATCAACAAAATCATGAATGAAAGAGGAGAGATCACAACGAACACCAAAGAAATACAAACAATTATAAGAACATATTATGAGCAACTCTATGCCAGCAAATTAGATAATCTGGAAGAAATGGATGCATTCCTAGAGATGTATCAACTACCAAAACTGAACCAGGAAGAAATAGAAAACCTGAACAGACCTATAACCACTAAGGAAATTGAAGCAGTCATCAAAAATCTCCCAAAAAACAAAAGCCCAGGGCCAGATGGCTTCCCAGGGGAATTCTACCAAACATTTCAAGAAGAATTAATACCTATTCTTCTGAAACTGTTCCAGAAAATAGAAATGGAAGGAAAACTTCCAAACTCGTTTTAGGAGGCCACCATTACCTTGATCCCCAAACCAGACAAAGACCCCATCAAAAAGGAGAATTACAGACTAATATCCCTGATGAATATGGATGCAAAAATTCTCACCCAAATACTAGCCAATAGGATCCAACAGTACATTAAAAGGATTATTCACCACGACCAAGTGGGATTTATCCCTGGGCTGCAAGGTTGGTTCAACATCCGCAAATCAATCAACGTGATACAATACATTAACAAAAGAAAGAACAAGAACCATATGATCCTCTCAATAGATGCAGAAAAAGCATTTGACAAAGTACAGCATCCTTTCTTGATCAAAACTCTTCAGAGTATAGGCATAGAGGGTACATACCTCAATATCATAAAAGCCATCTATGAAAAACCTACAGCAAATATCATTCTCAATGGGGAAAAACTGAGAGCTTTCCCCCTAAGGTCAGGAATGTGGCAGGGATGTCCACTATCACCACTGCTATTCAACATAGTATTAGAAGTCCTAGCCACAGCAATCAGACAACAAAAAGAAATCAAAGGCATCCAAATTGGCAAAGAAGAAGTCAAACTTTCACTCTTTGCAGATGATATGCTACTTTATGTGGAAAACTCAAAAGACTCCACGCCAAAACTGCTAGAACTCATACAGGAATTCAGTAAAGTGGCAGGATATAAAAGCAATGCACAGAAATCAGTGGCGTTCCTATACACCAACAACAAGTCAGAAGAAAGAGAAATTAAGGAGTCGATCCCATTTACAATTGCACCCAAAACCATAAGATACCTAGGAATAAATCTAACCAAAGAGGCAAAGGATCTGTACTCAGAAAACTATAAAATACTCATGAAAGAAATTGAGGAAGACACAAATAAATGGAAAAAGCATTCCATGCTCATGGATTGGAAGAACAAATATTGTGAAGATACCTAGAGCAATCCACACATTCAATGCAATCCCCATCAAAATACCATCCACTTTTTTCAAAGAAATGGAACAAATAATCCTAAAATTTGTATGGAACCAGAAAAGACCCCGAATAGCCAGAGGAATGTTGAAAAAGAAAAGCAAAGCTGGCGGCATCACAATTCCGGACTTCCAGATCTATTACAAAGCTGTCATCATCAAGACAGTATGGTACTGGCACAAAAACAGACACATAGATCAATGGAACAGAATAGAGAGCCCAGAAATGGACCCTCAACTCTATGGTCAACTAATCTTTGACAAAGCAGGAAAGAATGTCCAATGGGAAAAAGACAGTCTCTTCAACAAATGGTGTTGGGAAAATTGGACAGCCACATGCAGAAGAATGAAACTGGACCATTTCCTTACACCACGCACAAAAACAGACTCAAAATGGTTGAAAGACCTAAATGTGAGACAGGAGTCCATCAAAATCCTAAAGGAGAACACAGGCAGCAACCTCTTCGACCTCAGCCGCAGCAACTTCTTCCTAGAAACATCACCAAAGGCAAGGAAAGCAAGGGCAAAAATGAACTCTTGGGACTTCATCAAGATAAAAAGCTTTTGCACAGCAAAAGAAACAGTCAACAAAACCAAAAGACAACCAATAGAATGGGAGAAGATATTTGCAAATGACATATCAGATAAAGGGCTAGTATCCAAAATCTGTAAAGAACTTATCAATCTCAACACCCAAAGAACAAAGAATCCAATCAAGAAATGGGCAGAAGACATCAACAGACATTTTTCCAAAGAAGACATCCAAATGGCCAACGGACACATGAAAAAGTGCTCAACATCGCTCGGCATCAGGGAAATCCAAATCAAAACCTCAATGAGATACCACCTCACACCAGTCAGAATGGCTAAAATTAACAAGTCAGGAAATGACAGATGTTGGTGGGGATGCCGAGAAAGGGGAACCCTCCTATACTGTTGGTGGGAATGCAAGCTGGTGCAGCCACTCTGGAAAACAATATGGAGGTTCCTCAAAAAGTTGAAAAGAGAGCTACCATACGATCCAGCAATTGCACTACTGGGTATTTACCCCAACAATACAAATGTAGGGACCCGAAAGGGTACGTGCGCCCCGATGTTTATAGCAGCAATGTCCACAATAGCCAAACTGTGGAAAGCGCCAAGATGTCCATCGAGAGATGAATGGATAAAGAAGGGGTGGTATATATATACAATGGAATATTATGCAGCCATCAAAAGGAATGAGATCTTGCCATTTGCAACGACGTGGATGGAACTGGAGGGTATTATGCTGAGTGAAGTAAGTCAAACAGAGAAAGACATGTATCATATGACCTCACTGATATGAGGAATTCTTAATCTCAGGAAACAAACTGAGGGTTGCTGGAGTGGGGGGTGGGGTGGGAGGGATGGGGTGACTTGGTGATAGACACTGGGGAGGGTATGTGCTCTGGTAAGCACTGTGAATTGTGCAAGACTGTTGAATCTCAGATCTGTACCTCTGAAACAAATAATGCAATATATGTTAAGGAAAAAAAAAAAAAGAAGAAGATAGCAGGAGGGGAAGAATGAAGGGGGGGAAATCGGAGGGGGAGATGAACCATGAGAGACAATGGACTCTGAAAAACAAACTGAGGGTTCTAGAGGGGAAGGGGGTGGGAGGATGGGTTAGCCTGGTGATGGGTATTAAAGAGGGCACGTTCTGCATGGAGCACTGGGTGTTATGCACAAACAATGAATCATGGAACACTACATCTAAACCTAATGATGTAATGTATGGGGATTAACATAACAATAAAAAAATTTAGAAAAAAATTAGGAGCAGAAAAATGCCCAATCCCCTCCCTTTACCTTTCCCATTTCATGGTCGAAACAAGTGCCAACCAAGAAATCTGATGTGCCCCAGAAAAGCCAGAGAGAAAACACAGTGGCCTAGGATATCTTCACAGCACTCACCCAAAACAAGCCAGGCCACAGAAACTTGGTACAGGAGCTCCTAAGCACTTTCACTGGGGCGGGAAAACTTGGGCTTAGCTTATAAAATCTCATATGGGAGTCAGTCAGGATACTTGTGGAATGCATGAAATTTCTTTAAATCCTTATACCCGAAAAGACAGCCATGGAAAAAGTCAAGAAATGTATCTCTAATTCTGGACTGAATCCTCTACCCTCTGCATTCCCATCAGACTTTAGATTGTATTAGGCACATAGTTTGGCCTACAGACCCTGGATAAGCAAAATGCCAAGTATGGCAATTGGAAGGGAGGAGGGCATTATCTATTGAGAAACAGGCTGGAATACTCAAAGTTGCCTCAAACTCAGAATGGCGAATATTCTAGAACCTAGCTGATGGTGAAGTTTCAGCTCCAAAGTTATCCAGCAAAGAATGCTGCATAGTGTTATGCAATGGGACAAAAGATAATCTTTTTTGTCTTTTTTAAAGATTTTACTTTTAAATAATCTCTACACCCAACATGGGGCTCGAATTTACAACCCTAAGATCAGGAGTCACATGCTTTACTGACTGAGCTAGCCAGGCACCCCAACAAAAGATAATCTTAAAATATTCTCAATACAAATACGTAAAACATGATTGGTTTCTTGTAGATTTATGGGTGTTAACTAGAAGTCAAAATAGGGATGCCAATATGGCATTAGAAGAATAGATAGCAGATAACAGGGTAGGAAGAAAAACAGGAAGAATGAAACACAGTGATTATAAACATACTGCTATGTGTCCATTGACTAAATGAGTAGTAGATACCCTTATAAACTGGGCTGGGACAAGGTAGAATGTCAACATGACATTAAGGTCCAGAGAGGCCAGAGGCCCAGAGACCTGGCCAGGTGTGACACATCCACAGGGCTGAGGCATATCACACACACCATGGCCAGTTTTCTGGAACACTCACAGCAGTAAAAGCCATGAACCACCATGCAGACATGGATAGCAGAGCTCTTCAAGTCAGGATGGTCAAGTGACATGAAACCAAGCAGAATGAAGAGAAAGAGTAGGCTGGCAAGATCTGGGATGCAGGGTATGGGTTGCAAACAGTGCTCTAGAGATGCTGGGAAGCACATCTTGCATGAGATCTGTCAATTCAATTCATAAGCATCTACTGGTCCCTGTGCTGGGCATTGCAGGAATAGTAATAACTGAGAGATCTCTGTCTACAGAGGACTCGCAGTCTACAGTCTTGCTGAGAAGACAAATCTCTAATGAGGAGATCTGCTCTGAGGGGAAAACTGCACAGCCAACAGCCAGGAAGACTCGGTCTCATCTGGTTTGGACTGATATACCAGGAAGGGCAAAGAACCTAGCAGAAGAGGGTGGGAGGCAAGTAAAATAGCATTGACTGAGCAATTATAATGTGCAACACAATTTCTCTATGAGCTTTATAAATCTCTTCTATGGATGAGCCATTAAGTCTCAAATGTGAGTAGGTAACTTGCCCAAGGTCTCATAGGCTTCTACAATTGTCGAAGAACTTAAGTCTGTCTGCCTCAATGCTCCAATTTCAAATCCAGACTCCATTACTTGGACAACGTGTTTAAACCAAGCTAGTTTAGTTTTACTACCCATATCTCAGTGTTGTGGTGATCATGTAATTAAATGTTGTCAAGAGCTTGGCAAAATACTTGCAACGTAGTAGACGTTGAGCATTATGTTCTATCAGCGTGAATCAAAGGCAACACCAAAAGCCTTGTAAAAAGTCACCACACTCCAAAGCAAGGGACAATTTTGAGAGGAGAGAAGTTTGGAGTGGACTATTGTGTTAGATTTTTTCTCTTCTCTGGTCATGTGGCATTCCTGCATCGTCTTTGTGACTTGCTCATAATATACCCTTATGTGACAATAACTGGCCTATTCAGGAAACAGCAGAATAAGTCTACTAAAAAGAGAACATACTAACTACAATAAGCAACCAAATCAAAGAAGTTGGGTCAGCTTTGTTTATACCTTGCCTGACCACCTACCACACATACACTCATTGCACTCACATGTACCCATGAGCATGTGCGCATGCGTGCATGCACACACACACACACACACACACACACAGATTTGCAGAATTGTTTTGTGATCCCTGGAAGTCACTTAATTCCCTTTTCTTGCACCTGTCAAACTGGAAGATGGTATATTACAGGCTTTGGATATTAAATGATTTTGAGAGGTCCTTGGATGAAAGATATCCACTAACGCCAATTAAAATATATAAGTGGAATTTTACTCTATTTTTAAATAAAGGATCAGACATGTCCCTGGAAATTAGAATTCTTTCTCATTAAAATAAAATGTGTATGGCTATATTTACTCACTAACTAGAAGTGCAAATGAGTATCTTGGAACATAGTGTTCAGATATCAGTCTCATGGACTAAAAATGTGAGGACAAAAATGAAAGAATGTGTTAACAATTACTCTAAGGTTCATCCAAGACTCCATAGTAATCAGACTAATACAACCAATGCCCAGTGACAACATTTCCTCACTTCCTACTATGCTCTCATACCTAATTATGACCTATATGGTCATAATTAAAAATGTAAACCCACATGACATTTTCTGTTAAGCAAAAACTCACTTTGGAGGTTGCCCAAAGATCACCAAAACCATGTCATGAGTCCTTCGTGTTGTGACAACCATCACACATTACTTTTTTAAAATTGAGATATAACTGACCAACAGTAAAGTATATATATGAAAAATAAACAATTTGGTAGGTTTTGATACCCATGAAACCACTGCCACAATCAAGATAACAAACATAATCATCATCCCCCAAAGTATTGTCCTTCTCATTTTTAATCCCAATTAAAAATGTTCCTAATTCTCTCTACTCCCAGGCAACCAGATTAGCTTTCTGTCACAACAGATCAATTTGCATTCACTATAATTTTATGGAAATGGAACCATGCAGTATGGAATCTTTTTGAATGGCTTCTTTCACTCAGAATAATAATCTCTTTTGAGATACATCCATGTTGTGATATATATACACACACACCAATGCATCATTCCTCTTTATTTTTGAGTAGTATTCCATTGAGTATATTTGTTTCAACCATTGACTTGATGGGCATTTTGGTTGCTTTCAGTTTTTAGATATTACAAATAAAACTGCTAACAACATTTATATGCAAGTTTTATGCATAAGTACTTTCATTAGTCTTGAATAATCACCTAGGAGTAGAATGGATATAGTACATGGCAGGTGTATGAATACACCATTTTACATTCCCGCTAGCAGTCAATATGGAACATTCCAGTTGCTATACATCCTCACTTGTGGCATACCTGGGATGGTCAGTTGCTTTAATTTTAGACATTCAAATGCTACATAGTGGTAGCTTGTAGTTTTAATTTGCATCCTCCTGATGATGTTGAGCATCTTTAAAAGTGCTTGTTTTCAATCTGCATGTCTTGTTTGGTTAAATGTTCAGATTGTTTATCCATTTTTCAGACTGGGGTTTGTCTTCTTATTACTGAGATTTAAGAGTTCTTTATATATAGCTAAAAGTCCTTTATCAGACATGTGATTTGTAAATATTTTCTTCCAGGTTGCAGTTTGTCTTTTCATTCTCTAAATTATAGCTTTTGAAAAACAGAAAATTTTGATTTTAATGGTATCCAATTTTTAAATTTTTCTTTTATACATCATGCTTTTGGTGCTTCTAGGAAATCATTGTCTAATCTAAGGTTACAAAGATTTTCTCCTACATTTTCTTCTATAATTTAAGTCTTAGGTGTTATATTTACATCTATGATCAGTTTTGAATTAATGCTTATATATGGTGGAAGGTATGGATCGAAGTTCTTTTTTTTTTTTTTTTTGTATGTAGATGTTCAGGGTTCCAACGCCATTTGTTGAAAAGATGATCTTTCCTCCACTGAATTGCCTTTGCATCTTTGTCCAAAATCAATTGATCATGTATGTATGAGTCTATTTCTGGACTCTCCATTCTGTTCCATCAATCTATTTTGCTATGTTTGCATCAATATCACATTGCCCTAATTAATGTAACTTCATAGGAAGTCTTGAAATTAGGAAGTGTAACTCTTGCAATTTTGCTTTTCTTTTTCAAAGTTGTCTGGGCTACTCCAGATCCTTTGTATTTCCATATGAAATGAAGAATCAGCTTTAGAGTCCATCTAAAATTTAGGAATACCTATTAGCATTTTAACTGGGATTGTGCTAACTCTATAGATCAATTTGGAAAAAAATGACATCTTAACAACTTTGAATCCATTGATCCATGAAAATGGTGTAGTTCTCCATTTATTTATGTCTTCTTTTATTTCTCTAAACAATGCTTTATAGTTCCAGTATACTGATCTTGCGCATGTTTCGCCAAATTTATCCATAGGCATTTCATATTTTTTATTGCTATTGTAATAATATTATTATTTTAATTTCAATTTCAATTGTTTGTTGTTTGTATATAAAATATGATTCATTTTTGTACATTGATTTTATATCCTGCAGCCTTGTTAAAGTCACTTATTAGTTGAAATGGAGTTTATACAAATTCCATAGAGTTTCCTATATAGATGATCATATTATCTCCAGATAGGAACAGTTTCACAACCACTGTCATCACAACCAACACCTCCACACCCATCACTATTTAATCATGGTGTGCCTGGTACTGTGACAGGTACAATAAATGCATTCTTCATTAACATTTCTAAACCCTTTCATTCATTCAGCAAGTAAATGCCAAGCACTTAACGAAGTCGTTACTATTTTTATCCCCTTATTACAGATAAGGAAGCAGATTTAGGTTAAGAAACTTGCCAGTGGTCACTCAGCCAGTAAACAGAAAATCTAGTTCTCCAACCTTGATCTGTCAAACTCAAGACCAGTTGTTAACCAAAACATTATATTGTCTTCTTAATTCATATAGATATCAAATCCACATAGTATTTCATGCCCAAACGTTTTTCCCCTCTGATAGAGTTATTAATTGAGCAAACAATATTAAGTTAATATTATACTTTTCTATTTGACTTCTCCATATTGATTGTAAAAAAAACCTTAACAAAGGTGCTTCTTGGTCTATCCTTTTAGAATATTAAAAAAAACAAACAAACAACAGTATCGATTCTCTGAAAAGAGTCTTTTTTGAGGTATAAAAATATGCATACTCTTAGTCCATTAGCTAACACAGTTCTGGAGTATTGCTCTCGAGAAAGAAGCCTCCTTCCATCTGCCCATTACAGAAAACAGGCTCTGTAAGTAGAGTCTCTATCTGGTTGCTTAACTGTTATATAGTCTCATTGCCCAGCCCAGTGCCCGGCATATAGTCGGCACAATAAATATGTGTTCATGAAGGCATTTAGTTCCTGACACCGAATCAACAGTGAGTTAGTTTACCTACTAACGAGATAAGTCAGCCTCACTTGATCAGACCCAAAAGGGATTTCAAAGACCACTGGTGAAAACAGCCTTGCCACAACATCTCTGACCCAACACGCAGCCTCTGCTCAGAATCTGGTGACAAGGCTCTCACCATTTACTAGGGAGTTTCAGGTAATAGGAAGTTCTTCACACTGAGGCAAAAGTCCATCTCGCTCTAGTTTTGAATGCTCTTTCTCCCTACAGCCCTGCTCACATCCCAGAATAAAACAGAACAAGTCTGCAAACCACCATTCACCTGTGATAGGTCTTCAGATAGCAGAAGATGACCCTCTCCAGGGTTTTTCCTCTCCAGTCTAAGATTTCTGTCCTCACATATCACGTAGCCCTCTGGTCCTTTCTTCCTCCCCATCTCTGCCTCTGAATCAAGAAGACATGAAGCTCTGTCCATTCCCAAATGTGTATTGAGTGGGGGTAGAAATCGGTGATTAATAAATCTTATTTAGAAGATAAACCATCCACTGTGAGCTTTTCACATGTTCCAGATAGTGGAAAGGACTCGGTGGAAAGGACTCAGGAACACATCTTATCCCTCACATTTTCATCTACTGTGGAAATGCCCCAAGTAGATGTAATTGAGATGTTCAAATTTTATGCTGATATTTATGAAAATGTCATTTTAAAAAGTCTTTAAAAATGCAGTTGGGGGGCGCCTGAGTGGCTCAGTCAGTTAAGCTTTCAACTCTTGATTTTGTCTCAGGTTATGATCTCTGTTGTGACATCGAGCTCGGTGTCAGGCTCTGAGCTCAGCAGGGAGTCTGCTTGAGATTTTTTCCCTCTCCCTCTGCCCCTCCCCTCTGTGCGCACTCTCTCTCTCTCAAATAAAATAAATAAATAAATAAATAAAATCTTTAAAAAAAAATACAGCTGGGATTTTTGAATGATTTTTTATTTTTGAGATATGCTTACATTTATAAATTTTTTTCTTTTCCTATTTCATCTTTATTTGCTGTATAATAAAGGCAATGGAGGACTGGAATTCTTTGGGCAAATTAATATTTAATTGTATAGGCAGAAACACAAACAGTAATTAATTGCTACAGAACCATGTACAGCTTAAAATGGAATTAGTTCACCCCAGCATGAAGTACATGTTAGCTGTAATTGTTCCTTTTTAGTCACAAATATTAGAAAAAAATATATGTACATTGTTCTCATTGAATAAGCTCTAAATACTTGATATGAAAGGAAAAACTGTGTGTAGCTGTTTATAATCAGGTGGCCATTACAGGCTGGGTTACTCACTTTATGGACTTTCCAGCCATATCCCCATATGTCACAGCCTAGGTCTCAAATGACATCTTGCCCCAAAGGAATGACACCCCAACACCATCCAGTAGCTCTAAAACAACTGTCAAATGGTTCAGGGAATGCTTTGGGGGTGGTGAGCTTATCACATGATGAAAATTCCCCTACCAAGGTAAGTATAAGGCAGTTAAAAAAAAAACAGACAAAACAACTATTTTTTTTTAAAGATTTTATTTATTTATTTGAGAGAGAGAAAGAGGGAGAGAGCAGGGTGGGGGGCATAGGGAGAAGCAGGGAGCCCAACGGGGGACTTGATCCCAGGACCCCGGGATCATGACCTAAGCTGAAGGCAGACGCTTAACCCACTGAGGCACCCAGGTGCCCCAGAAAAAACAATTAAAAAACAACAACAAAAACAAAAAAACCCTGGGTGGGTCAGTGGTCATCTCTTGGTTTTGGCTCAGGTTATGATCTTAGGGTTTTGGGATTTAGCCCCCGGTTGAGCCCCGCATCTAGCTCTGCGCTCAGTCAGGAGTCTGCTTGAGGATTCTCTCTCCCCCTCCCCCGACTCGTGCTCGCTCTTGCTCTCTCTCTCAAATAAATTAATCTTAAAAAAAAAAAAACAAACCCTGATGGCATATTCATTGTAGATGCCCTTAATAGAGTCTTTTGTGCATATATGTTTAATTATTATTTTTAATTAGTCAAAATATTAACTGCCAATTCTCAGTGCATTGAAAACTTTCATTAACTTTTTATTTTGCAGTAATGTTCGATTCCCAAGAAGGTGTAAGGAAATGTACAGGGAGCTCTCACGCACCCTTCAGCCAGCCTCCCTTGTTGTTAGCATCTCAGGGCATTTTTAAATTGCTTATTGCTTCACGAATCAGATTCTCACTAGAGTTATTTCTGAGAACACATGGAATTCCTTCATGGGATCCATAACCACTTTTATCCAACCCTTGCTTGCCTGCAGCAAGATCACACAGATACTATTTTTCTTTCTGTTCCTATTTATCCCTGGACTTGTATAAGGCTCTTAATGCCTTAACAGGCATCATTGTTCTGAGCAGAGGGGGGTAATAATTAAGGAAGAATGGGGATTTTATCCTCATAGGCCTGGCCAGGGTCACTCAATGCACCACTGTGGTTATATCTATAATTGCTACCAGTCTAAAATATATGGCACAACCGCAGTGAGCTGAAATGGGATGAGACAAGATGAACAGAGAAATTGTGAGTGGAGAGAATCTTAACTTCGATGCTTACAATGCTTCGAATACATTTTTAGTGTGGACATAGTATATATGTATATATTTTATAACCCTCTGTATCACATACTTGGTATATATTTAAACATATACTTTAACGTATTTTTTAAACTGGGGATTTTAAGTGAATTGCCCAGCTAATCATGTGGCAGTCAGGCCTGGAATCTAGAGCACTGAATAGGAGTCACACACTCTTTTCATTATAGAAGTTGCCCACTGATCTATCCACATGTGTCCATTATCATGAAAAAGAAGGCAATTCCATGCCCATGTGCTCCTCACAGTGGGTTGGTATCAGCTCTTTGGTAATAGGAAATTCAATAATTTCATTACTTTCCTCAATTTCTTAAAGTTGTGGCAATGTATTATTCAGAATCCATGTTTACGTCTTCTCAGAAGATTCTAGGATGTTGGATTGGTTTGAGACCAGGCGACTGGAGGATGGAGTCTTCCCTGAAAGGTCATCACTCCTTTGCTTTTGTGTACATCTGCACATGCGTATTGCTCCTTGGGTCCCTGCCTCCACAAAAAGACCTCTCTGTTCCTCATGTTTCAAGGAGGGTTCAGATTCAGAGAAAACCCGCTCACTCAGACGGCCAGGGCTGGGACTTACCCCTTTTGCCTCTCTTCCTTAGCACCTTCTTTTTGTACCTTTATCCTAGGGAACACTATACATGTTGAGTAAGTAAATGAAGGATGGCATCATAACGTTTGGCAAAGGAGGGCAAGTTGGGATATCTAGACAAGCACCCTGAAAAATACCTACATTACAAAAACAGCAGCGAACAAAACCTAAGGCAACTAGATTTTTGCCACCCTGGGATCAGGGGGCAAAATGAAATGGGAATCGCTTGGGTTTGTCATCGAGACTTGTCTAATGTATATACAGAATTGATGGCCAACTGATTCTGAAATTCAATGCTCCATCTGTGAATTATCCTGTTCAAAAGACAAATTTTCTTAGAACCTACATCCAGTTTGGAGTTGTCCCTTTGCTACAACCCAGAATGCAGATGGTGTCATGTTAGTATCCTCAAGACTTGAAGCAAAAACAAAGCTTGATGAAGACATCAGTTGATTTCATCATGCACTTAAACGCTGCACTGCTCCCAGGTACACACTGCAGGCAGTCAGAATAAAAGCCTCTGGGCTCCCAGATGAAACACCAGCAAGGCGCTCCCTCTCCGTGGGCTCTCGTCCATGGATTCGCATCCACCCTGGACACTTTTGTTCTACTCTGTTCCCTCCTCTTCCCGCCGACTCCTATTGATCAGACATCTTTCATCTTTGCAGGAGGAGAAGAAAAACCCACAACACAGTTGTTGGGAACAATTATGTACTGAAATGCAAGCGGCCTTCACTCCACGTTCTTTCCCAAGCCTGGAAGCTGGAGAGCAGCTCCTAAGATTAAGGCAAAGGGCTGCAGGCTGAATTCAAGCTTTTATTTGGAGTTAATGAAAATGGACAGCTCTCCTTGTCTGTTTGGAACTCAGGAATTCTAAAACTTAGCTACGAAAGCTTGAAAGCCTCCCTCGCCATGAAGTTCTGGAGGCTCAGTAAACATACGCTTGGTACTTGATTTAAAAACAAACAAACAAACAAACATTTTGGGACCAGTTTTTAATAGACTCAAAATGTATTCCTGGTCTCTCTTTACAGTAATTCTAGTCCGGGTAGTGGGCACCCAGCACCAGCAGCCTGAAAACAGGAAGCAGACAGAGTATCAGGTTGTAAGCAACCATCAGCTTGCATTGGATTGTTTTGTTTTGTTTTGTTTTTTTCTTTTCTTGTAACCCAGATTATTCTCTGCCCCAAACCCTTTCTGTGGTCTGTGCCAATTGGCATAACCACCATACACAGTGCGATAATCTAGATCCTCACTAGATCCCCCCGTAGCTGACTAGAAAGGAAGGTTGAAATCTAAAGCAGTGGCAAAATGCTCAGACAACCTAGGAAAAAAAGTGAAGAAGTGGTTTTGTTAAGTGTCTGAAAACATGGAGGTTATCACCTTTATGTGAATGGCAGCAATTAGCTAGATTCTATTCCTTTAGAAGAAGAAAGAAGCACAAACTTCAGTACAAAGGATTTGGGTTAGATATCTAGAACTATTTTCCATTAACAATGGTAGGCCAACAAAGGAATAGTTATCTGAGGGGAAGTGAAGTTCTTTTCTGTTCCTATGTTTCAGTGAGGGATGACAGGTAGGTAGGTAGGTAGACAGATGGGTAGATGGATCCAAAGGAGTGGGGGAGGCAGGAAAGAAGGGAGGAAGGCTCTTTGGCCTAGCAGGAAGTTTGGGAGCATTCACATTTGGTAATTAGGTAAATTTTATGTTTTAAAAAAAATGCTTAAGACTTCAATAAAGAAGAAATTAGACAATATAAATAAATTTTTAAAAATCCCACACATTCACTCATGGCCTAGAGATAATGACTGTTAATATTCTTGGTGCATTGTCTTTGTTCTATATCACTGTCACCTTAAACCAGCATATTTCTCTGTAATTGTCGATCCTCACTGACCACTGCTTACTGAACATCTTTCCACATCAATAACTGCAGTCCCATGTGATTGCCTTTTAATGACTATGTAAAGGTAATGCTCACTTGGAACTGGGCCACAAACACAAGAAAATGTAAGTTCCCTAGGTGCAAGAATTTTCTCTGTTATATCATTGTTGCATATCCTAGTACACACTAGATGCTCAAAAAATATTTGTTGAAATGCCCTTATGATGTTAATCCTTTACAGAGTGAAGCCCCTCTTGTTAGGTAATTTGTTGGGTCATATTTTCTTTTTCACTATGATAATTCATGCATAGATGAATAACCTTGTAACACTATCTTTTTTCAATTATTTTTAGGATAAATTCTTAAAAGTCGAGTTGATGGGACAAAGTGTATATACATATTTGAAGCATTTGAATCACTGCCTTCCAGAAAGTTCCTACCAATTATACTCCCACCAGTGGTTTCTGATCCACATCTTCAATTAAATCTTTACAAGATTTGTATTACTGTTGAGAAGAATAAAAAAATAAAAAAACAGGGGCACCTGGGTGGCTCAGTCATTAAGCGTCTGCCTTTGGCTCAAGTCATGATCTTTAAAAAAATAAAAAATAAATAAGTAAACAATACTACAATTTTCTATGTATGGAGATAACAGTAGACCTCATAAATAAAAATCTTTAAACCATCCCTCATTGTATTTTAATCATTTTTTTTAAGATTTTATTTATTTATTTGACAGAGAGAGAGAGAGACAGCGAGAGAGGCAACACAAGCAGGGGGGGTGGGAGAGCGAGAAGCAGGCCTCCCGCTGAGCAGGGAGCCAGATGCAGGGCTCGATCCCAGGACCCTGGGACCATGACCCGAGCTGAAGGCAGACGCTTAACGACTGAGCCACCCAGGCGCCCCGTATTTTATTCATTTGACGACGACAAAATGCCATGTTTTTGTGGTAAGACAAAACACTGCTGACAGGGAAATGGTGCTGAAAATTCTGTTGAAAAGACAGACTGTACATAAGGCATAACTTTAATTAAATTAAAGTTTGTCCACAAAATCAAATTCTGCAGGCTTGAAGAGTACTGTGGGAATTTTCAGTGAAATGTCAGGACATAACCTTTAGCTCCTCAAGTAAGAATATTTTCAGGTGGAGGTGCTGTCGGATGTTGGTCATACTTTAATCCAATACTGAGACTTATTACTACTAACTCTAACTCAGCACAGAGAGTATTTGGGGTCTTTGAGAAGACTAGCTCTCATGAGTCTTCATCTGGACAGGGAATTTGAGTTTTGTTTGGAAAAGGCTTTTCACCTTCAAGAAATTAGACTCCAGGAAAGACTCCCTACATCAAGATGACTGGGGTTAGAGGTGTGGGGAGTGTGTGCACCCTCACGGATCCACAAAAGTTCATGCGTTTACTCCGAAAGCAATGCAGGGTGGTACAAGGTCCACTTTGTTAAATGGGACTGATCCACTGCAATTTCTCTCCTTTTATGCTAAAGCTTTGTGGACATTTTCCTTTTGGGGGAACTGTTTCTCCAAGTCAAAGAGAACACTTTCTTATTTTGTTTTGATCTCTCCCATATCAGAATATAAAACCTGAGGAAGGAGGCATCCACCCAGACAGAAATCTCATACCTACTACCCCAGAAGAAGCAGCAGCTCTCAGAACCTCCTAATAAAATAATGAAAGCATACAGCTCACTTACGCTTTTCTCAAGCAAATGCACTCCTGACTTTCACAGCTGATTTGATGTTTACCAAGATATTTTTACCGAGGTTACATAGATAACTGCACATCTGATACCAAAAGAGCTGAATTTATTCCCTTGGCTAAAACACATTCTAGGTGATAAAAGGGAAACACACACCAAACAAAGGAAGATGGATCTGGGTCTAAGTTTAGTATTGTTGCTTTTCCTATTTGTGAGCTACAAACCCATACTTGCATTTATTATGACAAGTTTATAAAAGCTTATCATGGGAAAAGCACCCTACAGAACTTCTGTTCTCTTCCACCCTTTCAGGTTGTATCTCACACAATTGCTTTTTCCTTTGACCAGTGTTGTCAAAATCACACAAACAATGCCATACTTAGGTAATTAAGTTAGGCTGATTAGGTTATAGAGACTATACATAAGCATTAAAGCACATGAATGAAAGCCTTGAAACCACCTTACCTTTCTTCACAATGGAAACAATAAACTCTTTGCTTTCCCATTTAAAACCAAATAAGCAACTACAATAGGGCAAAGAAACCAGGGCCCAGAAGGAGGAAAGTGTATGGTTTTCTCTAATTGAGTTTCTCCCTTTCTCATCTTCTATAGATATCTTGGATTGTTTTCCAATTTTCATTCGCATTTCATCCTATTAAATGGCTCTAACCTCTGACACACACACACTACCCTGTATTCATCTTCTATTCGTAATTGAGATGAAATGTGCCCGCTTGCTCCGTGGACAGTACCAGAGGCACTGACAAGACACAGACAAACACTAACTCACTCTGTTAGCCCGAGCTTTGCCAAGAAAACAAAAGACAAATCCTCATCTAGTTACAGCCCTTAAATTCAGGGCGCGTATGCACAAGGCTGGTATTTTGGGGCAATATGGAGCTGTTGACTTGCTCTGAGAAAGTAAAAAAGCAGGGGAAAACCCGTTGTGAGACTATTTTGTTGCACGTTCAGGCTGCAGATAGGATAGCTCTTTCCAAATGTCTGTGTTTAAATGTGCTTAGCAATTCTAAGCTCTGTAAATAGCAATACAGGTAAATGTTAGTTTCAGAACAAATTATTGAGCTTCGTGAACAAATTGTTGTGCCGTTTCCTCAAGACAGAGATAAAAAATCATGTCGAATTTTCTCCCCTTGGTAAGAACATTAATTGAGACATGGCCCATGATTTGAAGCAAGTAATATGCATTCGAGTCAGAAAGAACTATTTTAGGAACTCCAAAAAAAAGGGAGCCATAATGGGGTATCTGAATTACAGTTGAAATTCAAGACAATATGAAAAGTATAGTATTATATTCTATCAGCATACTGTTTAAAATGTGTGTGAATGGTTGAATGAAGAGTTCTGATGGTAGCGATAGACAATGTATGTACACTATTGATAAATATCCAATACCTAAAGGAAAGCTATTTCGTTACAATAAAAATGTATGAGACTGGCATCTGGAAGGTAGGGCTCAACATAAACAGTTTTAGGTTAAACTTAGGATAGCGTCTTGTTCAGATAATATGGATAAACTAGGATCAAAGAGAAAAGAGGGAAGGAATCCAGAAAGGATGGCTCCTGGGTTCTCCCAGGACGTTGCTATATCCACCCTTCCTCTTTTCATGCGTCCACACTTCAGGTCCAACAGAGATGAAAGTCCAGGTACGTATGGAAGGTTGCCAACACAGGAAAGGTGGTATTAAAAGAGAATGCAGGAATAGCTTGGAGTTTCAGGAGATTATTCCAGACTGTAGGTTGCATGGGGAATTTTTGATTTAAGGGTGAGTTCTGACCAACTGCCTGCTCAAAACCTTAGGCAGGCTCTATAGCCATGGAAGTATTTCTGAGCAGTGGGTTTCATCACATGGATCTTGATTATGGGGTTAATGTTAATGTTCATGTCCTTTCTCCCCCACTAGTCTGTAATATACCCCAAGGCAGAGAGGATCCTACCTGTCTTACTCAACAGATCCCAGCACTTACAGAGCACTCAACAGCTTGTAGACATAGTACCTGAACAATAAATATTTGTTCAATGAGTGCATGGTGTTTCTACCTCCAATGGAGTTCTGATGACTGTGTAGGAAGAGCCCAGCCGAGAATTATTATAATTTGTTACATCCATTAACAGTGTCCAACATGTGGCCATGAGTTGAAAAGCCAAAAAAAAATGTACCTAGTTAGCCCCAGGAGAGTGGAAACAGGAAAAGCTGCTAAAAGCAAAGTTTAATTAAAATAGCAGGAGGCTCAGCTGAGAAAATCTAAGCTTCTCCCCAGTTGGCACAGTATTCACATAACCCATAAGCCGCAGTAGATGGAGATCTGTAACCTCTCCCCACTGCAGAGACGGCCCAGAGAAGGCAGTGGTGCACACTTTCAGCTTTGGCTCCTCGAAAATGCATCTGCTGCACAAACAGGAGCTGGGACCAGAAATGGAAACAGACACCCGAAGTCATGAGTCAGTGGACGGTCTGCTCAGTCTCCAACAGAAACTCTCAGCAAGTCCAAGAACAACTGCAGAGGGAGGGCTAGACAGAGTCAGCCTCCGCAGAAAACCTGGCCTGAGAACGATCAAATGGGTGCTCCAGCATCCAGAGTTGGTTCAGACAAGGTAGCAAGGGAACCTGGACAATCTCCATTGCACAGCCATGGCCATCTCCATGATGCGTCCATTCCTGTCTCCATCCTCCCCTCCTTCCACACCCTGTCTCACTACCTGGATACTCCAGACACCCCAAAATTGTTCTCTGTTGTTCTCTCTGCCTGGAATAACCACCCTTCCCCACCTCGAAGGCGCAAATTGAGCACTTCCTGCTTTGTGAAGCAATCAACCTCCCAAACAGACGTGGCCACTATTTCACACTATATTTATATCTACCATTATTATGGCACTTAACACACTATTTTGCAGTTTTCTTTAAATGTTTGACACCTCTGTGAGTGTCTTTTTTTAATAATTTTTTAAAGTAAACTCTATACCCAATGTGGGGCTCGAACTCACGACCCCAAGATCAAGAGTTGCCTGCTCTACCGTCTGAGCCAGCCAGGCCCCTGCCATGTCTTATGAGACTGACGCGCTACCTACTGCGCTAACGAGGCACCTCCCTGCCATGTCTTAAAGAGGGCCAACGTCTTAGGCATCTTCTGTGCTTTCTGTCCCTCACACATATAATCCACACATCATCACTCAGCAAATGTGTGTCAGATGAAAGGGAAATGTTCCTGAATTGCAGCCATTCACAGAAATGTCCTGCCAGGCAATACATCAACAGGTAAATCTTTTTTTTTTTTTTAAAGTGAGGGAGAGGGGAAGGAAAAGGAGAGGGACAGAGAGAATCCCAAGCAGGCTCCGCGCCCAGGGCAGAGTCCTGCGTGGGGCTCAATCCCACGACCCTGAGATCGAACCCTGAGCCGAAATCAAGAGTCAGACACTTAACCAACTGAAACATCCAGGCACCCTCAGGTAAATCTTGTCAGGAAGATTGTAGAGCCCCCCAGGATGTTCTTGTACTAAAAGAAATAGAGCAAGGAAGAAAAGGCAAAAATGTAATATATTTATTCCTAGCCAGTTAAAGAAATGCTTCAAAGACACGTCCAACATATGATTTTAAAATCATCTATAAAATTGGTTTATTTTATTGCGTAGAGCTAATTAGCCATTTGCATGATTTCCTGCAGAGAACCAATATTAAAGTCCTAAGTAACAGTTGTTCACAACCCATGGACCTTTGGAATACCTTACTTCTGTTTCTGCTATCAGAGCCGGGCCCTGAGCAGAGACCAGAAAGTTTCAAATGCCCCTTAAACAAACAGGCGTAGTCACTGGGAAGCATCCAAAGGAGATGGATGGGAAAAAAATCACGAAAATAGTGAGACCTGTTCCCTCCATGCCCGGGTCTAAGGACTGACCTCCCAAGAAGTCTGGCTCGTTCATGGAATCTGTGCGGCTCTCTGGCCCTCACACGGTATTTTTCATGGCACAACTTGGCTTTTCTGTATGATCTGGACCTGACAGCTATGGCTGTTTTAAAATGAAAAACTACAACTATTTAGCTTCCATTACATAATAATTCACAATCTCCGATGGAAATGTTCAAGTCACTTAGGACTCTGATTTGGAACAACGTATCTGTTTTAATTCAGATGACAGCGGTAATTCATTTGGACAGCATGATTCATATAATATGCTTCTCCTTCACCATAACCTCTGCTGTTAGGAAATGACACCGTTTCATGGGACCTTCTCAAAAGAGTAAAAAGTAAATCCTTTTTACATACATGAGTACCATAATTTATCCCAATGCATAGAATTTTTATTCCTACAGGAAGAGAAAGAACAAGTGTGCATTATTTTTTAGATTATAGTTAATAAGGATCACTTAGTAAGATATAAAATCAGTTTAATAGGTTTTACCGGTGTATTTTTTAAAACGAAATGCAACAGAATAGGAAATTCGGAATGGGTTCTCTGTAATCAGGATAAATGGTGCTTTGTAAAGAGAGAGTGCTGTGTCCTGTGATACAAAATGTATTTCTTACTGAGGCTCATGCCCAAAAAAGGTGGGAAACACCTGCTGAACCCAGGAAGCACAGTGAAAATTCAGGTAAAAAATACCTAATTTTATCTCTGACATTTATTAGTGATGTGCCCTTGTGCAAGTAACAACTTCTCTACCTGTTTCCTTGTCTACGAAATAGAGAAGGCATCTCATAAAGTTACTTGAGGTTTAAAGAATATCATGTGTTTAATTCACCTGTTATAATGATAATACAGGGAACACTAATTGTTCACTGTTGAAATGCTTTAGCACAGTGCCTGGTACAAACAAGCCCGCACTAAGTGTTAGCAACTATTGTTGTTAATGTTATTGTTTTAAAATTGTTACTATTGTTTTATGAGGCAACATAAATATTATAATCAGGAATTTTCCTAAATAGAAGAATCAAATATTACTTTCCAAGTCCTATGGACATAACTAAGCAAAATAGATTGGAACTTTTTTGTTGTTGCCCCACTTTCTGATTCAAACTTCTTGACATTCAGCTGAGAAATTAATCAGGAGTTTACCAGCTTGTCTTTTTTTTTTTTTTAAGATTTTATTTATTTATTTATTTGAGAGAGAGAGAGAGAGAGAGAGAGCGCGTGCGTCCAAGCAGGGGGGAGGGGCAGAGGGAGAAGGAGAAACAGGTTTCTCACTGAGCAGGGAGGCCAAAGTGGGGCTCAGTCCCGGGACCCCGGGATCTTGACTCAAGCCGAAGGCAGATGCTTAATGACTAAGCCACCCAGGCTCCCCTCACCAGCTGATCTTAACCTCACTTCTCAGGCTAAAGCAAAAAAGGAAGAGTTGGTATATAAGGCGAGAGCAATAATAGCTACCTTTTATTGAGTGCTTATTACACTGTGCTTAAGGCACTGTATTAAATCTCTTTAAAAGATGAGGACACGGGTTTGAAGTTTAAGTGACTTTTTCATGGTCATATTATTAATAAGCATTTGGCATGTCTTGAGAACATTAACATGGGAGGTATATCATGATCATCAGAGGCAAGCATCTACCTATAGCAGGCCTCAACTTTTAGCATCCTTTTGGTCTGGGTTGAAGGCTCAAACCCCCTGAGCTCCCTACTTCCCAAGCCTTTCTGCTCTACCAATAGGCCGTTGAGATTGTTAGGTTCTTTTTCAGAGTCAGCCCCTATATTTGCCTGCCTGCACTTTGACCCCTTGAAACAACACAGATTATGTATTCAGCTTCTGCCACTCCACAGGTCCTAAAACAATGAAAGGATTTATCTCCTTTCTCCCTTTTCTTTCTTGGAGTCCAGATTCTGAGTTGTCTTTGGACCTCACTCTCGTGAGATGGCTCTTACCCATTTCTTCCCCTATTGTTCATTTTCTCCGGGATGGTACTCAGTCCGAACATTTCCCTTAATGGAATACCCCTGATGCGTGTGGCTGGTTCAGACAGAGTATTGGAAAACTGGTTCATTTAAAACCCATACTTATCTATCACTGTCCTCAGAGTGCATCAGCCTTCTCGGAAACAAACTACCTCATATTCTGCTTCACCTCCAGGTTTTGGTCACTAAAACATCAAGGTATTTTTTCAAACGAACTTCCAGGCCAATCTTTCCATCCTGCATTTCTATAATCATATTTTTGGACCTCAATTAAAGTTTTATTTTTATCCCTGTAATATTTTCTTGCCTTGCTCTTGGCTCAGCTTTCCAGCCTAGAGAGGTCACTTCAATTCTTAATTCTGCGTCCCATAAAATTAACTATTATTCTCGGGAGTATATCACATGCAAATGTAAAAAGCATGAGGTTACACTAGACTATAATAAGTTGATAGACTATGAGAGACAGGTGGAAAATATATAATACACACAAAAGCATATATTTTTGCTTCTCTCATTAAATTGTAAACTCCTCGAGTTCATGAGCACCATATCCTTCTCCTTTTAGAACACTGTGTGGGCACAAAGGTCACCATATTCATTTTGACTGAATGATTATTAATTTGCACATGTCAAAATTCACTGCTAGAATTGATGATAAGCCAAGAGGCAGGAGAGGAAATAAAACGCCACACATCTGAAGCGCAGGTTCAAAAGCAATGACTGGCACGTGTTGCTTCCCTGAACCCAATCAATCATGGAGTTGACAGAAAATAGAAATTCATAGTAGAAAAGAGCCCAACAGAAAACACAAAGAAGAGAGAAAGAGACCCGAAGAAAACACACATGTGCACACGCATACACACACGCGTGTGTACGCAATTGACGGGTGACATTCCTTATGGTAGTTACTAGAAGGCTTTCACACATGAATACCACCATCTAATGGCATTAGGTCCTTGACTTTGTATTACTATTAATAGACAGCCTATTAGTGCATCGCTATTTACGGGCTTGCACAAGGCAACATGATTTCCCAGTAGTATATTACCATTAATTGGTAAAAGGCACTCTAGGAATACCAGTCTCAGACAATAGCTCAGCCACAATTAAAACAGAATTGCATTTGCTGACCTACACGGCAAAGCAGAGTGTGCCTGGGAAACTCTCTGCAATATTTTATATCCTGAACTAATTAAAGATCACATTCCCCATACAGCCAGAACGCAAACACGAGAAATACCCCCGGCTGAAGACTTTCTACTTTGATGGTTACTATAATGAGTTCAGTCCCAAAGGTACAAGAAAATGGAAAGCAGCTTCTGTCTGAAGATTGTGGAATGAGGCCTTGACTCCCCTTCCTTTTGGAGCAATTCCTTTCTGTGCTGTATCAGCCCCATCCAAAGGCCACAGTCCAGTTTGTAAAGGGAATATAGGGGGGAAACTGATCTCATTCTAGTCTGCTAAATTTCTCTAACAGATTTAATGTTGACAAAGATTAAGAATAGCATATCATCATTGCCAGACTGTATGCTGAATGAATTTTATTTATTAACTTGGGAGAGTCTTCCCTCATCTAAAGCAGACAGCAGACTAAAAATGTTTTTACTATATGATTAAAGTATCTTTACACAGGCAGCCCTAGGCACCCCAAGTTATTGCTATATTGCCTAGAGGTAAATTAAGGTGATACTTTTCCTTCTCCCCATCTCTAATAGGATTGTACATTCTGCTGCTGGCAAAACCGATTACACTATTACCTATTGCAAAAACCTCATTCCTGAATGCTGATGTGTGTTCTGTCACATTTGGCTTGAAAAAATTACCTCTTACTACTTTGTTCTGATAAGGGGGAAACTTGTGGGAAGGAGATTTTCAGGGAGTGAGAGAGAGAGAGAGAAACATAAAGGAAAAATGCACAGTAGGCACTGAGTGTGAGCTAACAGATGTCACTATTTTGAAATATTTCATCATATTTTTCCTCCAAATTTCTTTTACAATCAGCTTAATCATGTTGGCCAGCATTTTAGAGAATCAATGCTGTCCTGACAGATACGGGCATTTTAATCTCCAACACAAATACGTTGCTAAAAGATAACAAATACCTTATAGATAATAAGATACCTCAAATTAAATTAATTTATATCACAACTTCATCTAAAGTCATGCTATACAGCCCAATAAAAATCTCTGGGAATTGATCCTTAAAGGAAAAAATAAATATGTAATGTGTTTGATGAGTGTTAATTAGTATTTTAATGTCCATAAGACTTTGTAATTCCAGACAACAAATATATATTGAGTATTTACTACATTATAGGTACTTTCTCAGTCCATGGATATAGTGTAGAATATGAAAGCCCAAGGAGGTTTAAAAGTATTTTGAATTTTACAACATTATTTACCCTATTATAGCATATTAGTTAGGACAGTCCCAATCTAACATCAAACATTTCTATATCTTTTGGCCCCCTGACATTATAATGTGAAGGGAATGGATACTCTGCATCAGTATCCCACGTCTCAGATGATTTTATAGGCTCTTCCAGTTCTATGCTATCACTTTTCAGAGAGGAGATATTTCTTGTGCATCCTCTTCTAACACAAGTTAGCTACCTTTCTAAATTTCTCAAGATTTAATATTTCAAATGATGGTCACTTCCAACAAAGCAATCAAGGCTTTGCTAGTAGTGTACAAGATGATTCAAGATGACATGGAGACGGGCACCTGGGTGGCTCAGTAGGTTAAGTGACCAACTCTAGGTTTCAGCTCAGGTCCCGATCTGAGGGTCATGAGTTCAAGCCCTACGTTAGACTCCATGCTCAGCTGGGAGTGTGCTTGAGATTCTCTCTCCCTCTGCCCCTCCCCACTGCACGCACGTGCACACTCTCTCTCTAAAATAAATAAATAAAGCTTAAAAAACAAAAAGATTATATGGAGAACAACAAAGCCAAGTTTAGGTGTGACAGCTGGGCAGTCGGCTAGACTCACTCATTCTACAAATCCTTTGCTTCCACAAAGCATTCCAAAGCCAAGTGATTAAAAGCAGATTCTCAGCAAAATTAGGAACTGCTCATATCAAGAACCTTCAAAATAGTTCTTGAATACTCAAAACTGTGGATGTTAAATCCATGAATACTAAAGGTATATACTCTGCTGGGTATCATTTACCAAGATTTCACTCAGTTATCACGTAAAATTAACATCGGAATAGTAGATGACAGTTGCACTTTATATAACATGATAAAATATATGGTCCTGAGCTACCACTCTGAAAATGAACTTAAATGACTGGGTCAGCTCACACCATTTGGGGACTTTCCCAATTCCTGTCCTGCCTCCCCCCAGCCGAATTTGTAACTCCATCCACTCGACCCCCAAAATAAATTTGCATACCACTAATACAGCGCTCACACACTCTCCAGCAATCTTCCTTTTGAACATATCTTTTCAAGGTCACAGGTCATATAGTCATCACTTCTGCGTGTCAAGAAGACAGTGAGTCTTCAACAAATGTATGCTGACTGAATGATACCAAAACAGCACAAAAAGAATAGCACAGATGACTGTACTCTATAAACATGGGAAGTTTAATGGTATTTTTTACCAGCAGGTTTTTCAGGTACAGCAATTAAAACGTTAGAGGGCAAGTCCTTTGACGGCAGAAGCAGGTCTGTCTTTTCCTGCTGCACAGCTATGCTCCCGGGACTAGGCAGAGTGCTCCCTACACAGCAAAGGCTCTTCGTAAACAGCTGTGGAATGAACTTTGAAGTATTAAAAGGGATCTCAAAACCAGATTCTCCTGTGCTCATGTGTGTTTTACCTTTAGAATAGTCCCCTTGATAGGCTCACTACCTGTATGCAAAATTACAAGTCACACAAAGCTGTCTGGAATTGCAGAGCAGGAGGGAGAGAAGAAACTTAAAACAAAAACAAAAAACAAAAAACAAAAACCTTATTCCACCTTTTGCTTTTAAGCAAGACCTTTTAAAAATGACCACAAACTAGATTCCTTTATATAGTATCCTTGTCCTACTGATCGATGGTTTCTGACCAATTTAAGCTGTATCACCTCAATAATTACCAGATGATGTCATATCATAAAATCTGGAGACAGACTTGGGTCAAGGTCTGATGCTGTCATTAACCAGCTGTGTGACCTCCAGCCAATGACTAAATTTCTCCAGAGCCCCCTCAGTTTCCTCCTTCATGAAATTGAAAGGGGAATGGCACCCACCTCACAGGGGAGGTAAGAGAAATGTGCGTGCAAAAGATACATCCACTTTAGTTTTTATTTGTGTAAAATTTTCCATGCTACAATAATTTTTTTTTTCCAACCAAAGCTCTGCACTAGGCACCTCCTAGTGGCATTTAACATGCATGGACATTGACAGGGATTGGAATCCTCTCTGTAAAAATAGCTTTCCCTACACAGATCATTTATGGAACAAAAACGTCTCAGACTTCAGGGCCAGACAGCAGAGAGCTCACTGTGGTCCCTCCTCTGATGCAGTGAAAAGGCTGGGGGGTGGGGGGGGGCATTGGGAGGGGCTAGGGAGGGTTGCTGGGCAGAAACTAAGCTCACCGCTGCAGCAAAGTGCAATCAAGTGTGACCACAGAAACACACTTAGCTCATTATGAAACAAGAAGCCCAGGGACTTATGGAAACAAGTACAAGAGAGACCCAAACTAGGCTACAGAATTCCAGACAAAGTCTAGGCCAGTGCTACTGAAGTCTATCACCAAAGTCAGTTTCTGCGCAGAGCATGCTCAAACCAAGCGAGGAAGCTGAACAGCCTCTAGCTTGTGGCACACTAAGGGTTAAAATAACCACTGTGATGGGTATGGAATATGGAGTAGATGTGAATCATTCTTACAATTATCACCGTGAGTGTCAGGCAGAATCTTCAGGGTTTCCCCAGCTCTGGAGTGTTGTTGCCTTCAGTGCTCTCTGAAGACTCTCTCCAACAGCACAGGAGGGTCTCTTCAAATTCAACTCTCGGAATTTAAAAGACTGAATCCCTTTCCTCTTTCCATAAAGTTGTTTGCAAGACATACCTTTGGGCTGCATGCAGTGTTCCTTCCTTCCTTCAACCCAACCAGGAATTACCAAGTGTCTACTGTGTGCCCACCACTGCCGGAAATAGCACTCCATTGTGAGGAAAACAGAGGCCCTGCACTGGGGATGAGAGCCTGAGAACTCGGAGCTCCTGTTAGAGGACGCCCAGTTAGCTAGGTTCTAGCAGGATGCCTGGAGGCCCGCAGTGGGAAGTCATGGCCAACTATGAGGAAGTTAGAGGCCTGTCGTGGCAGCATTCCACAGCAAAACCACAGGAAACCAGATCAATCCGGAGAGGCCCAAGATGGCTGACAAAGTAGGCCAAAGTGCACACTATTGTCATACTACATTAAGGTACTAAAATCTCCTCCCTAAGCATGCCATGGCAGGAAACCCTTGACCAAATAAGGAAAAGAAAGCTTATGACCTTACTTCCAAGAAATCCCTGCCTCAGGTAATGAATATTCTACTCCCTTGTTAATACCTGTCAATAAAAGATAGAAATCCAAACCCTAGGAGGCACATCTCTCCCTTGAGCTCACCTGCCCTCACATCTCAAGAGTGTACTTTCGTTTTAATAAACTTTCCTTCTTGTGCTACTCGTCCACCGTGTTCTGTCTGTCCTTGAATTCTTTCTCCTGATGAGACCAAGAGCCTCTGGTGACATCTCTGGGATGGGCTGGGGGAGGCCTCATGGCCCAAAGCCTCCCCAGTCTACCCGGCAGCACCACTGAGGTGTGTCAGTTATGACCATGGAAGTGTGTCCCAGGAAAGGGAGGCACAAAGAGAGGCACGCTGTGAACTCTGACTTGAGTAGGTGTCACAGAACTCTCACAGAGGAAAAACACGTGATCTGGGTTCATAGGATAAGATCACCAAGTTAGAGATGGGCGGCAGAAGAGGCTTTCCAAGAAGCAGCAGAAAGGATGGCATGCTTGTAATGGAGAGTAACAGTGTTAAAAGGTGGGCAGGGGTAGCACAGGTGAAGTGGAGAGGCAGGGGGAGCAGGAGGTGAAGCTCTACAATGTTACACTGCATTCATACAACAAAAATTTACTGACTACTGTGTGTCAGGCACCGAGGATAGAATCATGAGCAGAATCTCGATTCAGCCTGAATATTCTTTAAGCAAAAGGCTATGTATGCTCTATAATCCATTGGCTTTTATTGAATATCCATTTGGTAGATGGGACAGCTGACAGTGGACAGCGTGGTTACATACTGGCAGAGAGACCCTAATCCAAACCTTCACTGATACTCTGCACAATAGATTTAATCAATCTACAATCCCCAAATTTTTGCACGGAAAATCATTAGTGCTCATTTTTTGGATGGATTGACACCAGAAAAAATGGACATCTAATGAAGATTTTATAGATTACCAAAAAGAAAAAAAAAACAAACCACCAAAAAACTTGGAAATGTCTCTTGAACTCTGATTTAACCAGCTAATTTGGGTTCAAATAGCTAGCTCTAATGACCAAATCATCCCTAGCTCATGTGGCTTGCACTACAAAGAACTCTGTTAAATTATTCTTTTTTTTTTTAAGATTTTTTTTTTATTTATTCATTAGAGAGAGAGAGAGCACAAGCAGGGGGAGAGGCAGAGGGAGAGGGAGAAGCTGACTCCCTGCTGAGCAGGAAGCCCCATGCGGAGCTCGATCCCAGGACCCTGAGATCATGACCTGAGCCCAAGGCAGAAGCTGAACCAACTGAGCCACCCAGGCACAAGTAGTTAAATTTTCCATCAAGGATCTGAAAAAACAGTATACTGCGTACTTAGTTTTATTACTCTCTCAGAACCTTCTAGTGAGTGTTATGTCTCGAAAGTCCTTGGGGTTGGATGGGCGTCCCCTCCAATATGAGGCTGGACTCCACTGTATCAGCTATAGGGAGATTATTCCCATGATGACTAAAGAGAGGCGAGTCTGTGATACAGTGGCATCAGGAAAATGCCCTCGAGAGAAACAGCAAACTTCCTTGCTCTGAAAACTTTTCAGATGTCTGAAGAAACAACTTTCAAGACTGATCAATGGTTTGCTTTCTGCTTCTTTCCCGCACACAGGCAAACTACAGATAATGCATTCCTCAGCTACTTTAGAGAAACAATGGAAATCATAGTGAAAAATATCTTCAATTGTTTTGAGCCAAATCAGCCAGTCAACATTTGTTGAAGATTTCATTGTGTACAAATTGTTGCAGCTGTCTGATCTCACTGAAAGAGGCATTTGGGAGAAGATGCACACTGAGCCAAGAGACCTGGATTCTAGCCCCAGCTCTGTCACCCATTACTTATGTGACCTAGGATAACTCCCCTCACTAAGAGCCTCCACCACCTCATCTATTCGTGAAGAAGAATGTCCTCTGCCCTGCCTACCTTGCTGGGTTGTTAGGAGAATCAAATGAGATAAGTTTATAAAAGCACTTTGGAAAGTATAATTTGCTAGACAAATACAATGATTTATTATTAAGCGGAACATGCTACCTCTCCTTGAGGAGGTTATGGATCAGTAGAAAAAAAATACTAGATTGTTGATTTTTTTTCATTGAAAAATAGCATAGATTTCTTTTAAACCTGGGAACTTCAAAGAAAGACATCAAAAATCCATCTCCTAAACCAGTTTTTATGCTGCCCTGAAATTATGCTCAGTGGTCTCATTATTTAAGCATATAATATATGTATTAGGGCTATTAATGTATTAGGATTACCTGGCCCTGTGATCCATTACTGATTAGATCTGGAAACCTGAAATATAGAGTTTTTTTAATATAGAAATTGTAATTTCCACGTGTTCTGTTAAGGCTTCCAGAGTCAGGACAGCTTCATAGAAACATATAGGTGTTTCCCAATAATGCAGAAGAGAAGATAGAGGATGGTGGCAAGGAACATAGGTTCAGCAGTAGGACTGGCTGGCTTTAAATCCTAATTACCTATTATGGGAAATACTGGGCAAGTCACTTACTTTCTCCAATCCTCAGTTTCTTCATCTGTATAATATGTATGACAAGAGAACCTCTCATCTTACAAGATTATTGAGGAAAACATTAAAGGAGAAAATGTATGAAAAGTGGCCACCACAGTACTTAGCACACTAATGGCAACAATAAGGTAGATGCAATAATACTCAGACAATGCAACAGATACTCCAAGGGACACTCAAGTCACTCACACATTGGATATGCTAATAAGGACAATTCATTGAGTGTCTACTGTGAGCCAAATGCATTGTCTCTAAGTAGAAGATATTAACCACGTTGCTACCCAAACTGAAGTTGAGCATCAGAGAACTGTAACCATTTGCAGGAGATCACAGAGCTACTGAGTGTTGGAATGAAGATCGGCCCCCAGGTCCGTGTGGCTCCTACTCTTTCCACGAGGCCAGTGTCGCAGTCTATGACTGATTCTGGCTCAGCCTCTGAAAACCCTGGACTTCCTGGGATCTTTACTCCCCATATGGTCAGTTCCCAGTGGCACCAAGAGCATGAAGCCTGAAGAAGTCCCATTCTGCCATTATCCTTAAGCATGTTTGCAAGGCCTTTCGCTTCCTCCCCCTGCTTCCTTAATGATATGCATTGGGAAACATCCACTCTATGCATTACATTACATCAGTTGCCCTGGATTCAATGAAGATTCATTTTCCATGGCCCCTGTGCCCTAAGAACTCAAAATTTTGCTGGGGACACACATGAAACTAACAATGCAATGTAAGTATTCCAATAAAGATGATCGCCAATGCTATGATTAGAGGAGGGAGCAAAGTTCTCTTGGGTTGAGGCTTGGAAGTAACATCCTAGTGGGTGGAAGGATGATACAATCAGAATGAAAGTTAGCATTCGCATATTCAAGGAACAGTAAACAGTGTAGGGTATGTGAAGAAATAAAAGATTGGGAAGAAGCTTACTTAAGAGATGTGAACTCCAGGGGATCTCTCAGGGCTTGAGGCAGGAAACTACACACCCTCAGTAAAGTGCCAAGATAGTATCTACAGCTCAGAATAAGGGTAGGAGCTCTGGGCATAAACAGAAAAATTCTGTCCATCTCCTGGGCGTCTAGTGCAAGCAGACACCCACAGGCCAGGGCAGAAGTGACTGATCCAGAGAAGAAATTCTAGGAGTTCAAGCTGGGATTGGAGGGGGTATAACCAGGATCGGTGCAGACAGAGTTGAGACATCTCCATCCAAGGTCAAAGCCATCTATGAGAAATGTCTAGAGATGTCTAGAGATCAAAGCAGAAAAATAAATTTCACCTTGGAGAATGACAAGTCATCTGAAATCCACAGAAGGTTAAAGGAGAGAAGAATCTCTGAATATTTTGCGAAACTTAAAGAAAACCAAGCCAAAGAAAACAAAAACTCTGTAATTCCCCTTATTTTCACCCCTGACTTTTATTTAACCTCATTTGTTTTTGCCAGCAGTAAAATCCACAGAACATCTTGATGATGACTGCCTCAGGGAGAAGGGAACCAGCATTTGCTCCGTGTCTATTGTGTGCCAAGAATTTTACATGTTTTCTTTCGTTTAGTTCTTGCAAATCACTCAGTGATGCTCAGAGAAGTTAAATAACTTACCCAAGGTCACAAAGCTCAGTCTTACCACCATGGCCGTAGGGTTGTTACAGGACTGAGAGGGTGGGATTATGTAGTAACAACCCTTCTGCTGCGCTGGTGAGGGCGTGTCTTCACCATGAGCACCAATAGACAGGAAGGCATCTTGTTGACCTTCCTGTCTTCCACACCTCAGATTCCAATGCTATGACACTGTCATTACCATTGTCATAACAGCAGTAATAATGAAGCTAATATTTATTTAGTGTATCTACTATCACTGTTTTAGATTCTTGGCATCCTAGCTCTAATCCTGAATACAACTTTGCTAAGTGCTATGATGTCCACTTTAGAGATGTGCAAGTTGGAGCTTAGAGAGGTGAAGGCATGGGCCGGAAGTCACATAGCAAGCAAAAGCCAAAGCCGGGATTCGAACCAAGGTCTGCCAGCGCATGCCCACGTGCACCCATGGTTAATGAATACATTGAAAAGAATTGATTTTAACCAAATTGAAGCTGTGGTATAATATAAAGGAGGAAAATCTTCTGTGGTGTGCATGTGTATGTGTTCAAAAGCACATAAGGCTAGCAAATTGCATTGGCTAGAGACCCAGAGCCCTGAATTACTACATAAGAACACTCTGAGAACCACTTCTGCATGCTGCCCCATCAAATTTCCCTGGCACTTAGACCACGCAGGAGACACTGTACAGGGGCCAAGGATACAAAAGCAAGGAAAGAAGTGTTCCACGCAGGTGTTCAAGTGTTCACCTACATGTGATTCAATTCTTACAGACACCCACCAAGGGGCAACAAGCACAGGTCTATGAAGACCTGCGACTGGGCTTGATTATCTGTCTGTATCATTACTGGACAGTAATCTCTTCATGATCCTCTTGAGAACTGGTGATGATATTCACAGGCTGTCTGGCAGAAAGAATTATTCTGGGGAACAAGATAAGTTTACAATCCAACTCTCAATGTGAATTACTGTTGGAAAAAAAGAACTCCACACACAGCTCTCGTGTCACCCCGCTACTTCTCCCAGAGATGCTACAAAAATGCCAAAGAGCAAAGAAATTCCTACATATGAGGCACAACTACAGGCGTTTGTACTTACGCAAACGTCACGCCCCTTGTTTGGAATGCCCTTCCCTTCCCTTGTCTGCCTGGAGAAGTTTTAATTATAGGTTATACCCAGCTCTGGTATCACCTCTTCCAGGAAGCCCTCCTTGACTCCTCCAGCTACAGTGAGGTTTCTCAGCCTCAGCGCTATTGACATTTGGGGCCATATAATTCCTTGTTGTGAAAGGTAGGAGAGTTCTACACATCATAGTGTTTGGTGGCATCCGTGTTCTATAACCACTTAGCTGTCTATAGCACCTAGCCAGTTGCAACAATAAAAGATGTCTCCAGATACAGTCAAATGTTGAGGGAAGAGCAGGGGAAATCATCACCAGGTGAGAACACAGAGCTAGTCTATCCTTAGGCTAGTTCTGCATCTTGGTTACCTTGGTCCAGCCTTCGATTTAAGTAGAGCAAGAAATTCTTTTTTTATTTTTTCTTTTTTTTTAAAGATTTTTTTTTTTAAGTAATCTCTACACCCAACATGGGGCTCAAACTTACAACCCCAAGATCAAAAGTCACATGCTCTACCAACTGAGCCAGACAGGCGCCCCTTGGGTAATAAATTCTCGGAGGTACTTTCTTAGTTCCATGTTTCTCTGCTAATATAAGTGAAGGTTAAGATCTAAAAAGCAGAATTTGTACAGTGAGTGGTCCACTCTAGCAAACTCAAGGCCCTGCCCTGTATTATTTGCAACCTTCTTCACAGAAGAGAACTATGTCTAAGGACAAGAGAACAATTCATGATAGAGACCTGAGTTCAAGCTGTATAACCCTGACCTTAAGTTTTCTTATATAAAATGCAGACCTAATGTTGGCTTTCTCACAAGGTTTCTGGATTAAGTGAAATATATACATCAAGCTGCCTAGCAAGAACCCCTTTCTCCTTCCACCAGAAGGTGTGAGAAAATGCTTGGTAAATTCTAAGAGCTAAACAGCTGTAAAGCGTTACTATCAGATTTTTAGAAATCGGTAATAAAAATTGAGCTTTCTTTTCTGAATTCAAGGAAATTAAAAAAATCCCTGTGAGGATGATATGAATTAGAAATAATAATCACAGTATAAAGAACACTTCACAGTTTATAAAGTCTGCTCACACACATGATATCTTTCAGTGACCCCCCACTGCTCAAGGTAGTGTTACCTGAAAGGGGAAGAGTCAGCCTAAGGGACCAGCAGAATCTCCCCACGTTCCCAGAGCTGGCAAGCAGAGATTCAAATCCAGTTTGCAATAACAGACCTCTTTCCAATGAACACTGCAGTAATGTTTTAAACACAGAACAAAGAACCATTCAGCCCAGGCTTTCTGAAATTTGAATTACATCTTATATGCAAAACTAGGTAGACAGTGGAGACCATTAGAACTGATTATGTCGACGGCTATCATCATTAGTTGCATATAAGCTGGCATTAAGGATTTGAAGACATAAAAAAAGAGCTATTTCTTTTGTCAAAAGCAATTATAATTAATTTTCAAAAAATGTATACATTCAACCCAAATCAGATGAAGGAATAAACCAAGGGGAGAGATGGGCTTTTTTTCCAGTTTTGCATTCAAAAACTCTTAATTAAACCCAGGCATGCAAAAGTAGTTTCAGAAGAAAGGTTAATGAAATGGGGTAGGGAGGGAGAACGTCTCCAGAGAACCTTGCAAACTTTAGTTTTCTGGGCCAGCTCTTTGGTTGCTCTCAGGATAAAGTAAAAAAAAAATCTACAAAATGCATTTCTCTTTTTGGAATCAAGAATGGATTGGGGCTACCCTCCAGCACACTGCAAAGAGAGCTGTGGTGTGTAATGTATGTTCCAGGACTCTGACCAGCCCTGATGAAGAAGAGCCAAGCTCTGGACACACAGTACTTGACCTCAGAGAGACGCTAATATAGTTTGGTTTAGAGCGATGATGTCCTCTTGGCATCCGGTGCATGTTACAACTTTAGAAGGCATTGAAGTAAGAAGGAAAATCTCAAGAAGTGAAGATGCTCCTGTGTTTAAGCATAATTATTCAAGACTAGCTCTTCTCTAAGCTCCATGACAAAAGCCAATTATACCTGATGGCACAGAGTCCAATGGAACCCAAGATCAAGGACAAGCCTAACAGACTCTCCATATGATCTCACCACAACCTAGCAGGTGAAGGGTGGGGCTCAAGGACTGGTACGATTAGAGACTGAAAAGCATTATGAAACTTATTCTGCCCAAGTGGAAAGAATACATATTGATCTGGGACTCGGCCTCCTGGAACGGGGTCCTGACCTGTTATCATTCATTCATTCATTCATTCATCAAATATACACTGTATCTTCTGACCATCCATGCTGTCATTCATTCATCAAATATACACTCTATCTTCTGACCGTCCATGCTGTACCAGGTACTGCATGAAGCCCAGGGACTAAAATGAGAAGCAAGAGTGGTTCCTACTCTCATGAAGCTTATAATCTAGAAGGCACGATGGACATTCACATTACCACATGCAGAATGTCAAGTAGTGATGTAAAGGAATTTAGTTCTATAAGAAATCACGACAGTAGTAACAAAAAGCAGCTACCGTCACCATTTACTGAGCACATACTAGGTGCCCGATGTGGTTTTATGCATTTAAATCATTTGATTCTTCCAACTTAATGAAGTAACCTACTATCACATCTCATTTTAATGTAGATGGTATTAATTTTCCTCATATGATGAAGCAACCACACTCATAGTGTTGCCCTTACTGTTGAGGAAGTGGAGACAGAGAGAGGTTAATTTGTCCAAGGTTCCAGAGATGACAAATGGTGGAACTGAGATCCAAACCCAGACAGGTGGAGTTTAGAGCCCATACTTTTAACCCCCAAGTCAATGTATTACAGAAACTCCTCATCCAGGCTGAGGTCAGAGAAGGCTTTGCTGAGGAGGGAACACTTGAGCTCAATGTGAGTAGGAGTCCATCAAAAGAGAGCACAGAATTAATCTGCAGGAATGGAGTGGTTTGAAGCACAGGAGGGAAAGTGGGCAAAGGAGAAGAGGCCCCTGTTCTTGGGGGTAGAGTGAGGGAATGCTGGGAGATGGGCTTGAGTGGTTGCAGGAGCAGAGCATTTAGTCTTCATCTTACAGCAGTGGGAGGGTACTGAAAGGCTTTTAGACAGCAGTAATATGATTTGTGATGTAAGAACTTCTCTGGCTTCAGTGTGGAAAATGGAGCAGAGAGGGAGCCTGGGTGGCTCAGTTGGTTAAGCGACTGCCTTCGGCTCAGGTCATGATCCCAGGGTCCTGGGATCGAGACCCGCATCAGGCTCCCTGATCCTCAGGGAGCCTGCTTCTCCTGGAGCCTGCTTCTCCCTCTCCCTCTGCCTGTCGCTCCACCTGCTTGTGCTTTCTCTCTCTGTCTCTCTCTCTGTGTCAAATAAATAAATAAAATCTTTAAAAAAAAAAAAAAAGAAAATGGAGCAGAGAGGTTCCGAGGGCATATGAAAACAAGTTGGATATAATGCAATTGTCTAGGGTCTAGGCCAATGGTTCTCAAAGTGCGGTCTCCAAACCAGCAGCATGACTGGCCCCAAAGAGGTTTTTATAAATTCAAATTCTTGGGACTTACCCCAAACCTACTGAATCAGAAACTCAGGGGATGTATTAGTTAGTTACCTATTGCTATGGAAAAACCACCATAAACTTAGCAGCTTAACGCAGCTTATATTTATTGTTTTGTAGTTCCTGTGGGTCAGGAGTCTTGGCACTGCTGGGTGGGTCCTCTGCTCAGGGTCTCATAAGGTCGCAATCAAGGTGTTGGACAAGCTGTGTTGTCATCTGGAGGCTCAAGCGGGGAAAATCTGCCGCCAAGCTCATTGAGTTTGTTAGCAGAATTAATTTACTTGTGACTGTAGAACTGAGGGCCCCAGCTTCTTGCTAGCTATTATCTGGATGATGCTCCCAGGTCCTGCCTGGCACCTGCAGCTCCCAGAAGCTACCCAGAGTTCCTTGTCACATGAGCTTGCTCAACATGGCTGCTTACTTCATCAGGTCAGCGGTGTCTCTGGAGCAAATCTGTTAGCAGGACAGAGTCTCATATAATGTACCATCATCACAGGAGTGACACCCCATCATCGTTGCCATATTCTACTGGTTAGAAGCAAGTCACAGATCCCTTGCCCAAAGGGAAAGGATTATATCAAGGTACGAACACCAGAAAGCAAGGATTGTGGGGAGCACCTTAGAGTCAGTCCACACAGACCCTGTACTCTGTGTTTTAACAAGTCTTCCAGATAACTGTGTTGCATACTCAAGTTTAAGAACCACCAGTCTAGATTATGGATTTGACAGACATTTCGGAGGCAAGGCCAAAAGAATGAGGAGCTCTAGTGGCTGTACTGCATTGTGCAAATTAGCGGTGTGGTCATGAGCATGGGCTTTGGAGCCATTATGATCCAGGTTCAAGTCTCTATCACTTTCTAGATTGTGTGACCTTGGGCAAGTTATCGAACCTCACACAGCTTCAGCTACTTTATGCGTATCATGGCATTCCCATGGAAACTACTTCTTAGAATTTAGGGTTTTATAAGAGTAATGTGATCATCAGTGTAAACTATGGATATCGGACACAAAGAATGTGCTCAATAAATGTAGGCTACTGTTACGAACATCTGCAGGATTCAGTCTCTTCTGTAAAATGAGATTAGACTGTGTAATATGAATGACTCTTGATTCAAGAATTCAAATATTATAGTTAAAAAAATCTTGCTTTTGAGAACGGTGTATTTTTTTCTCTGATACCAAGAACAGTAATGGCAACACTGAGATTATGAGTTGCTTTTTTTGTTTTTCAGTTGTTTTTTTGTTGTGTTTTTAGTCTCCCAGAGTACTGGAAGTGAGCCACCACCAGCCTCCTTTCATTTGCTAGAAAACCAACCTCCATATGGAACTTCCTGAATGGTTGGTATATCCTCCAGGGCCCCAGTAACTATATTTGCCTCCCTTGAAATACAAAATATGAAACAGATTAAACTGAGTCATTACAAACACCTTAAGGGAAGTTTTTAAACACTTATTAAGTGGGGATCCCAATCTATAGATACTTAACGTTTTTGGCACTTCTCACACAATACTCTAATTGTGGACTTATTTTTCTATCTTCCTCATTAGAATAAAAACGCCTGGCAAGCATGGACCATATCTTACTGTCCTGGGTAAGGGGAGGAGAAGCTTCTTCTGGAAAAAGGCAATGACTCTTTTATTCCCCACCTTTCTCTCTCCTCTGTTCTCTCTTGTCCCCTTCCTCTTCTCCAATCAAGGTTATACTCCCCAACATTTTGGAAGAGCTCTGCACTTAAGAGAATGCTTGCCAGTAGGAATCAGAAAGGAGCTGGACACTGGGGCAAGATCTTGGTAGAATATACAGGAAAACTAATGTCAAGCCCTTCTCTAGTTCTCTGTACTCTTCAAGGTAAAGGTCAGGGTTCATCTTTGTGTAAAGAAAGGTTGTTTAGGTAAATCACATGAATGGGCTTTGCAAAAGCAAAACAAAGACTCAGAGAATAGGGATGAAGATACAACAAAGGAAGACAAGACAAAACTTCTGGAAGATACCAAGCTTACAGTTACTGGTTGTAGAGTTCAGGTCATGTTATTTGGGTAGGGCAAAGAGGAAAGACAGAATATGTAGGATTTTTTTTTTTTTTTTATGGCACTTGATTACAGAATCTGGAACAAAGAAAGTGCTTAATAATTGCCTATAGAATAAATGAGTGAAACTAAATTCTTTATTATTTCCCCTGTACTTTGTAATGTGATCTCTCATTACTGACTACTGAATAGGAGAAGGACAGGGCCCCCAAAACTAGCAGACTCATGTGTTAAAAAAAAAAAAAAAAAGCACAGCAAAATGTCCCTCCGAAACAGGCACTGCCATCTGCCTAGGTTGGAAAGTATAATTTAGTAAAGAAACAGGCAGAACACGTAGTTCAGAGAATGTTAATACACAGTCGATAAAGTAACTAACCAATCCGTAGTAACAGCCCTCCAAAGGACAATTCTGGAGTGTTTTATTCTGAGAGCAAATTAAAGCAAAACAAAGATGAGTCTACCAAAAGAACAGCAGACTCTCCTCTATTTCACATATGAGTCCTTAGAGGAATTCATGGAAATTATCCATATCTTTCGCATATCTCCTACCTAGAGCGTACAGTATCAACCTAAAAACCCCTTTGTTCACGTACAGCTACAGTGTATGAAATCGGGGCTAAGAGCTTTACCTTTTCTAGTCCCTGCATGCAGAATATGTTCAGAATTAACTATTCATGAGCAGTACGCATCTAAGAACAGATCCAGAGTTTTGATAAGGCTGAAATTAGCCAGTTATGCAATCAGAAGTCCTTTCATCAATTCATTAATGATTATTTTAAAACAGTACAATTCTTAGAGTACATAAAAGCTGGTATTTTATTCTTTATAATTGAGAACTATTTCCGTGCCTTTCTGGTTTGCTCCAGCAACTGCCCAGAATTCCCATGGGACTTGTGGTTGCTTAGCACATATGAATTTGTGTGCTTATGGGAGGGGGGAGGTGGCAGGATGGGGACAAATGTTTTCATTCACGTAATACATGCATGGCCATATAATTAGCTGTTCGGACGCTAATTTGGTGTTTAGGCTCTTTCATTTCTGTGCAATTTATTGGATTTGGTGTCCTCATTAAGTTGATTAAAATAAGCCAGTCCAGCAATATGTGGTTCAATTAGTTCAAATGTCTAACTACAGCTTTAGTTTGGTCCTTTTCTGTCTCCAGGGCAGCATTATTTTGGAGATCTCTTTTCTGGACTTTTCTTAGGATACTTGGGATTCTCCAGCCTCTCTTATGTCATCCAAAATGAAATCTCCCAATGAGCAGATGGGGTGGTGGGGAGAAAGTCAATTTCTTCAGTCCTCAACATTTATTTAATGACTACTACATGCCACAGTTTCCAGAGAGTAAATAGTGAGCACACATATAACCTAACACTAGGATTCCAAGGAGTTAAAATGCCCTGTTTTCATTACACTATTGACTACCCATGACATCTGCAAGCTTCTTTTTAATTTGAAGAATTGTTTTATTTGAAGTCAATCGAGATTTAAAATGATCTGTTTTTTTCCTTAGAGGGACCCACATATAAGCTTTTTTCTATATTTTTGAACCTGTAAATCCGTTTTTTTTTCCTAAAAATTGCATGTGGAATAAACCGTTAGGTTGTATAAATATGTATGTGAACACTCGCTCATTTCCTTTCAACACACACTCATTTCCATAGACATTTCTCAAAAATTACTTGTCCAATTAACTTCTTTATGAACAAATAAATTCTGTTCACCTATAGACAAGCTACAGTTACAGTCTAGCAACCCAGGTGTCTGATTTCAGAATATTATTAACAGTGGTTATTAGCTGGAGAAGCAATGTAGACGAGAACATATAGGGTGAAATTTACAGTTATTGCTCTGCAAAGAGATAGCAAGAATGACTCAGTCTTCTAATAGAACTTACAACCAGTAAGCTGTAGGGTTTAGATTAAATGACTTGACTTTTTTTTTCTGTAGTTCAATAATTTACATAAGATAAAATGGATGCAGTTTTATTACTGGCTTCTATCATCCAACATTTTAAATTGTTGTTTTTCCTTCTCTGAGGATGCTTAATAAAGGCTATATCCCATTGTTCTCAAGTAATTTTCCTTTTCTTCCAGGTCTATTTCCGTGTGAGTTGCACGCGATCCCTGTTTTTATGCACCCAGTGCAAACAGGTGCCCCTGTCAACAACGTCCTTTGAGCAGTATCTTCCAGAGGTTTTTCTCTTCCTTATACCGGTCAAATACTAGTGAAATTACCAGACATGGGTAAACGCTGCCCAATGTGAGCAACTATTTTTTGATAACAGCTCTAAGCATAAGGAAGTAAATAAAATCTAAAACAAAGAAAAACATAAAACTGCTATGGGGGAAAATACCACAGTGGAACTTGTGAAGTGACAAGAATTCTTTTTATGATTTACACAGCCTAGACACAGGGCCAGTTTGGGGGCTCTATGCCAAGAAGACATACCTTGGGACAAAAGATAATCTTTTAGAAAATTCATTCAGTTCTCACAACAAGTGAAGGAACTACGTACGGCCCCTGACCAACTATCTGTTTCGCAAGCTAATTATTAGGATCATTAGCACTGATTACATTGGCATACCACCCTCCTCTTAGTGTACAGCAATCATAGTGGCCTTAACTGGGCAGACCAGCTGGAAACTGCATCATGGCGACCGACAGTGACAACCCACATCCTATGACTGAGCGGACAAGTCAGTTAATAACCGTGGGTCAATTTCCTTATCGGTAGATATTTAACAAATAAATAAGCATTTATTGAGTTCCTGTGTCAGACACTATGCAAGAATCTAGGTTTTCCTAGGAGAAAACTTCTTATCAGGTTATGAGTTGGTGAGAGAAGAAGCAGTATCTTCCACACACATCATTGCACCTCTACGGGCATGATGGGCTTGACACAGAAAAGGTGAGCAACAGACTTGAATGGAAGAAAGGAAGCAAATATTGGGGAGGAAAATATAGGTGAGGATAAATAGGTAAATGATAAATGAGATAGGATTCATACCCACGCAGGCCTTGCCATCTAATAGACAGTGAGCCAAAAAAATAAATGTTAGAAAACAACTTTGTTTAAAAGTAGCAAAAGAAAATAAAAGATAGGAGAAGACGTGTTTGCTGCAGAAAGTGGGGAAAGATTAAGGAGCTGGGTTCTGAGGCACATATGGAAAATTTCAAGACAAATGTACTCCTCCCACATGATGCCCAGAAATCATTCAAAGAGTGTATTCTGTATACTGTAGTTCACGTAGGTTGTCTAAGCATCAGCACTGGATGGTAGTTATTTCTGCAATACAAATTTTACCAAATGAGATGCCAGCACCTTCCAGTTCATTTACTTGGCTGCCCCCACTACCTGGTTATACCCGTGTAGTTCAAAGCACCAAAGAGTATCTATGATCCTTTCCGTCTTGTACATGAAATAATGTTTCTCCGTCCCCCCCCCCCCGCCACCATTTTATGATGATAGCTGCTCTTTGTGACCGCTTCAGAGGCTGCTGGTCAGCTGGAATCTGTTGGCTCACAGCAAAGGCATTACAAATCCAGGAAGCCCAAAGGAAACTCTCCTTTATCCCTCTCTTAGACCTAGGTAGGCTGTGCCTTCTGCCGGGAATGCAGTCTCGGCAATGGAGCCCGAGATGGAGTTCAGGAAGGAACAAACGAGGAAGAACTGGCTGCTTCTGGCCTGTCTCCAGATAGGACGGCGAAAGGAGAGGTCTTGGAGATCTCTATACCAGGATGCCAGAACAGCAGAGCAGAGAGGAATCTGGAACAGAAACTCCAGCTGAGAAAAGAGAAGGCATTTGGACAGAGCAAGTTAAATACTTGATATAGACATGGCCATGGGGGCCAGGACAGTGATCACGGACTGTAAAGTCAGAAAGACCTGGATTTACGTCTAGATTCTGTTTCTTATTTGCTACATAACTTTCGGGAGCTACTTAATCTCTGTATGGCTTGGTTTCCTCAGCTATAAAGTGGGGAAACACAAAAGAACCTGCTTAATAGTGTTGTCATAAGGATTAGGAAGGAATACTGTACATTCCCAGCAGAATGATTGTCACATGGTAAAGACCCCAAAGTTGCCAACAGCTCTGCTATTATTATTAAATTTATAATATCTACTCTAAGAATTTTAATGCACAGAAATACACTCATAGGGGGAAAAGACTTACCCCCTGTAATAATGTTGGAAATTATGAAAAATGGAAAACCATCCAAATGTTCACTAACAAAAGCAGGGTTTATGGTACTGCTACTGTTTTAAAATGAATGAGATCTATCTATGTGCACGGTCACAGCAGACGTCCAAATGTGTAATTAAGTAAAAAGACCAAGTTCATGACAGATGTTGGCAAGGATGTGGAGAAAGGGGAACCCTCCTACACTGTTGGTGGGAATGCAAGCTGGTGCAGCCACTCTGGAAAACAGTATGGAGGTTCCTCAAAAAGTTGAAAATAGAGCTACCCTATGACCCAGCAATTGCACTGCTAGGTATTTACCCCAAAGATACAAATGTAGTGATCCGAAGGGGCACCTGCACCCAATGTTTATAGCAGCAATGTCCACAATAGCCAAAATAAGGAAAGAGCCCAGATGACCATTGACAGATGAATGGATAAAGAAGATGAGTATACACACACACACACACACACACACACACACACACACACACAATGGAATACTATGCAGCCATCAAAAAATGAAATCTTACCATTTGCAATGACATGGATGGAACTAGAGGATATTAAGCTAAGTGAAATAAGTCAATCAGGGAAAAACAATTATATGATCTCACTCATATGTAGAATTTAAGAAACGAAACAGAGGATTGTAGGGGAAAGGAAGGAAAAATAAAAGAAGATGAAATCAGAGAGGGAGACAAGCCATAAGAGACTCTTAATCATAGGAAACAAACTGAGGGTTGCTGGAGGGGAGGGGGTAGGGGGATTGGGTAAGTGGGTGATGTGCATTAAGGAGGGCACCTGATGGAATGAGCACTGGGTATTGTATGCAACTGATGAATCACTAAGCTCTACCTCTGAAACTAATAATAGACTATATGTTAATTAACTGAATTTAAATTAAAAATAGCAAGTTCAACAATACTCAGAGTATCATCCCATTTCTCTAAGTAAAATTAATTTTTAAAAATCTTAAAAATATAAGCCTTGAGTAATTAAAAGTTGTTATATCTGTGGAATGAAATAAAGTAAAAATTACGCCTTGCCTATTTGTTTGTTTTAACAAATTATTTGTTATAATTATTTTTACTATTATTTTCAAGTGGCAGATTTTGAGATGGCTGAGATTTTTCTTCACAGTCTAATTCCCAAAAGTCCGATTCCTACATGGTGTCCCACTGGGCACTAGAATCCAATATCTGGTATTTTTTTACTTCCTAGTCAGCAACTTAAAGCCTCCTGTGCTCTGAAATCTCATAAAGGAGAGAAATCAAAAGGGTGCAATAATCGAGAGGACAAGAGTTGCAAGCATGAGACACTTACTGTTTTAGATGCTGACTCTATTTATTTCATTAGTCAATTTGTCCCTTACAATCCTGAGAAATTATCAGAACTAAGATAACATTACTCTGTAGTAGTCCTAGAATAATACCAAGTGAACAAGCCAAAATCCACCTCCAATTAGAAATGCTCTTCAAAAAATTTTCTAAATAAGATAAACTGGATTTATGCACAAATGCACGAAGATAGGTAAATACTTTTCCCTTGAATGTATAAGCTTCCTACAGTCTTGTAGCTTATGCTCTGATTGGTTTTTGTTTTGTTTTGTTTTTGTTTTTTGCTTTGTTTTGTTTTTTACAACTTTGGGATTTGATTTCTAAAGCTATAATGCAAAGCCTAAAACATCACTAGGATCCCAATATATAATATGAAGAGGTAAATATTCTACACAAACATAATTTTTCAAACTATATAAAATTTAAATATCATCAGTGCCCAGATATTTTATTTAGATGAGCAAGGGGTGGAAACAACATGACTCCAGTTTAACTGATTGGAGTAATTTAGTATTTTCTTTGCAATGCTCACAGCTGGGACATCAATTTAACAAATGCTAAAATGAAGCACAGATTAAATTGACAATCCAGGTCTTCCTTCCGGATCATCAGTTCAGCTTCTTATCCATAAGGCACCCTTAGTCATCTTTGTCAAGGAAGAAACTCCTAAGGGTGCAACAGTGTCTTGTCGCTGATCTGAATTAACAAAAGGGACTGGATAGAAGAGCAGTTTAGCAGCTTCCCTAAGATCCATTCAACAACAAATGTTTTCAGGAACTCCTTAAAAATCTTCCCTTAGTGCCTCATCCAGGAAGTTATAATTTCACTCCACATGGCTTATTTATTTATGTTTTGGTCATGCAGCATTCAGTGAAAATGTTTTATTAAAGTCAAAATCAACAACTGGTTGTCTCCCCTTGTGCTTATAACTAAGCATTTACATTCACTTATAGTCACAATAAAATGTGCATTGCTTCCCTCTACCTGACCCTGGAGTCTTTCTGATCTCCCAGGAAAATCCGCCTATATCATAGAATGTTGCTGAAAGAGAATGCATGATGGATTGGTCACCTTTCGCTGGTAATCTTTGCAGAAACTACAAAGTCTGTTTCACGTGTTCTAAGCAGGGACACAGAACATAAATTCAGTTGTTCCTCTTGCCTTTCACCTTGGGGGTTGCATTCAAACAACAACAAAAACAACTCACCCCTACAATTTTGGTAGTGGGAGCCCTTTGATGCAAATGCTTTGCTTAATTCCAGAGCAAAAGTTCTAGTATTGGTTTGCTCCATAATAAAAGGCATGCAAAGGGAGCTGATGCCCAAATATATCAACTCTTTAAACTTACTCCCTTTAAAATTTGTTTCTGGTTCAGTTTTAATGGCCTCCTAGTCACCATGTTGGTAAGGGAAGAATTCCTACCTTAGGGTCATGGACATGGCTGGTACATGACACTCAATACTAGACAGATGAGATAGACAACATTTCATTAGTCACATGCACTCACAGTCCAGGAGAGAAGCATACTGCATACCATGCAGAGCCACATGGGGTTGTTCTTGGGAACACAAGGAACAGCTGTGGGAAGGCAGGCTTTGCAGTGCCAAGGGGGTAGAGTGCCCCATTTCTCACGGCACGATGTGACTGGCTTATTTGAACAATTCGGCAGGTTGCTGGGGATAAGCAGCAACTGTGCCTGGCCCCTTTGCTAAGGAGGGTCTGTCTAACCAGGGGACCTTATCAGCATGAACAGAGTAGGATTGGAACTGAAAGTGAGGCCATTCAAGGTCTTCGTGATTTTACCAGATGTTATGAGTTCAGCACAGAATACTGAACCTTAATTGTAGGCCTTACACCAGAGGCCTAAACACATAAATATTTGCCAAATGAGAGTGAAGGAATGAATGAATGAATGGGTTGAAAGTAGGAGCATCCTAAAACTTTGGCGTATACCATGACCTTGGGCAAGACACTGAACATTTTAGCTATACTGCAGTCATTTATAAAACCTATAAAATGGGGATTGTAGTATCTTTTCTGTTTATCTCAGGAGGTTGCTTGAGGGAATAAAATCATTAACATATTTGGGCAACATCATAATTTCTTCAAAAGACCTGAAAGGTCCTCCACTGACTACCTGTCACACTTTATACCCATCGCCCTCATACTTCAGACATATTGGCCTTCTTCCAATAGAAGGCTTCTCGGAGTCCATGCGTGAGCAACATAAGGTAAGATATACTCTTTATATGCTTCCAAAGCACCCCCAACTTTTTCTACAATTCAAGCTCAAATTGTTTCTTTGATGTCTGTCTCCCAAATGCCTGGCACACAGTCAGTGCTCAACAAATGTCTGGGGGTGGAGCAAGTGAAAAGAATGTGATAACAATCATAAAAGCGTACTCAGAAGTTAAAAGCACTGCACACAATTGAAAAAATATATGACTTTTGCCTCCCTCTTTAATTGTGAGGAGAGCCCACTATACCCTCCTCCATCCTGCCTCCCTCCTCCAAGCCTCATAGCTGTGGGGGTATCAGCCTTCTAGAGTGGGAAGTTATCAGACATCCCCATGAAGCCTCAGCTAGTATATGGTAACATGCCAGACTTACAGGCTACCTCCTAAGCAAGGAGATTAGGATTCATGGTGTAGGTAATAATAGGTAGTCACTAGGACCAGCTGGGCCAAAGGACAACAATGGTAGAACTGGAAGAAAGAGATAAATACCAAGCCACATGCTTAACTTAAACTTACAGGATTTGGCACCTGACAAAATAAGAAATTTTAGTAAGATTTTTTATTTTTAAAGAGAAAAAAGGACTCCAGTATGTCGAGTCTGGATAACTAGGGAGAATGATGTTGTCATCTGTAGAAACGTTAGAATCAAGAGTAAAGCTGGTTCTAGAGAGAGCTCAGGTGATGGTTACCAGCTCAAAATGTTCTCTTTGAAATAAGTATCTTGAATACATAACTATCCTGAATAGTATTTTCCAGGCCTAAGAAAGCATTTTATTTTTAAGATGTTTGCCTGGCCTCACATAGCCAGTGTTTAACCTATAGCTAGCTGCCTTGAACTACTTTTTTTTTTTTTTTTAATATTTTATTTATTCATTTGAGATACAGAGAGAGAGAGAGAGCGCGTGAGCAGGGAGAGAGGCAGAGGGAGAGGGAGAAGCAGGCTTCCCGCTGAGCGGGGAGCCCGACGCGGGGCTTGATCCCAGGACCCTGGGATCATGACCTGAGCCGAAGGCAGACGCTTAACCATCTGAGCCACCCAGGCGCCCCTTGAACTACTTTTATATGCTGTAACTTTTTCCCCAAGGACACTTCAGGAAAGTAATGTGCCTTGCCAGCTTATTCATAGGTACACGAGGCCTTCTGGCTTCTGTACTAAAGGCTATTACAGGGACAGTATTACTGCCTTCTCATGAGCCACATGGTTTCACAGACCCATGCCATGCTGCCATTTTGACAGACCCCCCCCAGAGCACGCGCTTGTAAGTTAGCCAAGGTCAAGGCCAACTGTGACTTGCATACCCTGAGCTGTCCAACTGACCTCATGTTCTAATACAGACATAGAAAAACTCAGTGAACCTTGAACAAATTCAAGTTCCACATTTACTGGGCATCTGTTCTGGGGTCTGGTACCAGCTGTGTTAAGTATAAGAGCTACAAAGCTGAATAAACATTTTCTGCCTTCAGGAAGCCTCCATCCAAGCCCAAACAGACAATAAAAGAAATCAGTACACTAACACACATTAAGTGCTGGAGGAGATACAGATTTAAGGAGTGAGAGAGCAATTGATTCCAGTGAGATAATAAATAAGCTCAGGGTAAGAACATTTAAACCAAAGTAGAACATTTAAAGTAAAGATGTGTCTGTAAGAGCAAGTGCTTACAAAAGGATAGCTACAAGAATTACCCAGAAAAAGAGGCACACTCTGTTTTGGGGATTAGGGGACATCTCGTTTTGGACCTTTTTATTCGAATGCCCTGAACTAAAAGTCTGACAGTTTATATTTTTAGAATGTTCCATTTGCCACCTACATAAAGCATGGACAGAAATACACTTCATACCAGAAACCCCCAAATAGTGAAATCTACATTGTCATCTATACAGAACACATAGTCTCAAGTTACCATAGAAATCCCCACTCTCTTCTGTGGGAAAGTATTTTAAATACAGCTGTCAGACAGTCTCAATTAAAAATAATAAACGAAAGACCAATCATGGTCCCTTTGGATTCACTAATAAAGTTCATCAATGAACTTTCCATCAGGTATTCAGAAACAAAAAAGGTAGCATATGGAGAAATTTTCAGTGCAATTAAAGTACACCATTTACATTTTACATTACCACCTTTGGCCGCCGGCAGTCTGAACAAAATTAAATAACTGGTTACACAAAAGGCCTCAAGTGGTGGTTGAGGTGGCAGAAGAAATAAACAAGTAGAGGAGAAGGTCACAGCAAATATACTTGAAATGGGCAATTTCCTATAACTTTCCAGAACGAATTTAATTAGTTTTTAGCCCCTCTGTACCACTTTCTTCAACTTGATCCTCCAATGTGAAGTACTCAGAATACAGGCACATTTTAGCAAGTGTGAGTTTTCCTTCTCTACACCCCAAGCTCTTTTTTCTTTTTTTTTCCCTTAAGATTTATTTACTGGAGAGAGAGAGAGACAGCACATGAGCAGGAGGGACAGAGGGAGAGGGAGAGATAATCTCAAGCAGACTCTGCACTAAGCATGGAGCCCGACGTGTGGCTCCATCTCAGGACCCGGAGATCATGACCTGAGCCAAATCAAGAGTCCGTTGCTTAACCGACTGCGCCATCCAGGCGCCCCACCCCAAGCTCTTTGGGCGTCCTTGTTTATAAAGCTTATGGGCTTCAGGAGGGCAGGGGTTAGGTTTCATTCTCACAGAGCTCAGCACTTACCACACAGTCCATTCAAGGTGTTTTGATAGAGTCTGTGTATTTACATGTCTTTCGTGCCACTCAAAGGGAATCATCTGCTCTCCACTTCCTACAGTATTTCATGTTACTCCCTTGTTTTGTGCGTTCTGCATGCTTGTAGGTATGGAGTGGGTGGTATATGGGCTGCTCTGCTGGTAAGTTCCATAAAATTCCAAACCCTCATACTGCCTGCGCCCTAAGAGAGAGTCTCTGGAACATACAGGCAGACTTGACTTTTTTGTCATTTTGCTTATGATCCAAATATACTCAGATGGCTTTGACGAATTGTTCTGAAACAGGGTTTGCACAAATGAGAGACATCATCAGTCCAACACTGCCGTCTGATCAATGGCCTTCAGCTGGTCAGGTGACTGCAACAAAAAGATGGTGATCTAGCCAACATAGAAGAAGCTAAAGGCTGCCCCCTTGCTACCCGTTTTCCAAGTCATATGCTCACTACTTTGTAGACACCTCTTTACCGCCCAGTCGTCCAGTCCTGGAGCCCTCTTCCCTCCCCCACACATACGCGCACACACACTTGTACACACACACACACTAACCCGCTGCTGGTGGCTGGTGCCTCCATTCAACATGCGAACCTTGAAAGGGAGTTGATTTCTCTCACTTGAGTTGTCTCATAAATCACTTAACCTTCCTCCTTTGCTCCACATTAACCTTTGGTCTTTAATTTCTTCCTTTTCACTTGATTTTATGACCTGCTCTCTCAATAAAGGCTTTTTATAAGGATTTGTAGGGAGGCAACTCCCTGAAAATAAATTTCATTTTGTATTTGACTATGGTGAGTCTAGCTCATAACTTTAGATTTGAAATAACATGCTTCAAATGCACTGGCATAAAGAAGTACACTAATGATAATCAAAACTTTTAAGAGCTTGGGATATGCTCATATACTTTTTGGTATGCTAAGGTTTTTTGTTTCCTTGTTTTGCCTTCCTCTGGTCAACAAGTGATTGCTGGAAAACTAACAAAGAATGTCAGTATTTTGTAAAGTCAGGCTTTGTCTCTGGGTGGGCATATAGCCAGCTTTTCACATGGATAAATGTAGGTTCTCTCTGAGCTCTTTCACCATCCCCCTGACCCGGGGCTCCCCACAAAGAGAAAGGGTCCAGAGAGGCATCCTAGGGTATGTCCATGTCTATTGTTCATCAGTGACCCAAAGACAAAAAATAGACAGCCCACACAAAATAGCCAGCAGAGTGCTATTGGTAGATGGAGTTCTCTGCCAGGAGATGAACAAAATGGCTCGGGAGAGGTCACTAAAAACATCACAAGGCTAAAAATGATGCAGAGAATCCCAGAATCTCCACAGAGACAGGAGTGAGTATCCCAGAAACTAGAGGAAAGACACAATCTCCACATTCAAGGACCTTGCCGTGAAAATGGTGAGACATACACATACAAAAATGTCTTGAATCAAGACCCACAATGATAAACAGCCATCCATTTCAAGTGGGAGATGGAAAAGGGAAAAGGACTTAAGACGAGTGGACGTCCAGGGAGGGCAATGTTCTTAGTGCCGGTCACAGTGGTGACATGACTGTTTGTACTTTTCTACCGAGAACCAACAATGAATAGAATCAGTGAGGAACAACGCATCATGAAGACAGCAAAGCACATTTTTAAGCATTTCTGGCATTTCCCCACCTTCCAACTTCTTAACTGTTTTTTGTCACCAGCCTAGGAGTCATCTGATATCTGTACCCTTCGCACTACCTAAATTGAAAGAAATACTCTTCTCTTCACCTCTTCAGTTGACAACTCCCCACTCAGACCTCAGGTTTTAGCTTTGATTTCTGATTTCTGCCTCAGAAAGCCTTCCTAGGGTCCCTGGCTTACAGCAGTCATGCTGCGCTAAGCATCTGGAGTCCCCTCTTTCCACAGAGACACTCGTCATGTCCTGACCCCGTATCTAAAGCCTCTGGCTTTGACCATATCTCTCTAAGCACCTGCAGGGCAGAGGTGACACCTAGCCCATTCACCCCCGTGTTCCCAGCATACAGAACATATTCGCTCACGAGTTCTGACCAATTAAGGTAGACTCTGTCCAAAAGGCCTACGAAGGACCCATATTACTCGGGACTAGGACAGCAGAAATGGCATATATTCTTTATCTATATCAAAAAAAAAATTCCAAATTTCTTGCCAGACCCCAAGTTCACATAATGTTGCCTCTGTGAGGGGGCTTGCTACCAAAAAACTCTTCATCTCCTGGATGAGGCATAAAATACGTCATTACTGGGATCCTGGCTTCAGGAGTTAGTTTCTAACCTCAGACAAAACCAATGAGAGCAAATGTCTCACAAGCACTTGGAACTGCAGGACTAAGACCTAAAATATAAGCTATTTCTGCCTATACTGATGCCTAAGATGAAGGAATCAAAGATGTGGTTATTAAATGTGTGGGGGGCGTTAAATTAGGTGACATTCCAATACTACAAATGAGCGGATAAAATTTCAGCATAATTGTAATCCACCAAGAAAGGATCCCAATGGAAAAAGGTGAAATGCAAAAGATACATAGAAGCAGTGGAAATATAGTAAGATGGTGGCTGGCTGATTTAATCTCCCCCCTCTTTTTCTTCTATCTCTTTCATACCCAGCCTCCTCCTCTGCACATCCTCCATCTCATACGCACACAACTGAGATTATTGCTAATTCCAATTAAGTTAACAAACATTTACTGAGTACCTGCTCTATGGTAAGTACTGCACCAATTAAGTATACAAACACGAAGAACATAGTCTCTGACTCTAAGAAGCTTATAAGCCTAATTAGGGAGATAGATACACATGCCAAGAGTCACAAGTGAGGGACAAATTGTGCAGATGGTGATATGCACCGGGACTCAGGAACACACAGGAGACATTGAGGATCCAGGAAGACTTTCCCCAGGAATTTACATTTAAGCTACATCTTCAAGGATAAGTGGGGTTTGTAAAATAGATAAAAGACAGAAGAAAGTTCCAAACGTGCAGAAGAACAAACTGGAAGAGACCAATAAACAGAAGAGGGACCGGCCTTCTCAAAACCATACAATAGGGCCTGTAGAGTGTGCGAGCTGGGTAGGAGTGTGGGGAGGGCGTAGATGGTGACAGGCGTCCAATGGCAAACTACGTCGCTGACCATCATCTAGCATCTTGAGAAGAGTACACCATAGACATTCAGAAACACGCATTGACTTGAGTTATTAGCTTGGCCAGAAACAATTTGGGAATCTCCCAGGGCCAGTGAAAAAATATGTTCTACTGCCTTAGAAAATACCCTGACTCTTGCCAGTATCTTCAAAATGCTTGGTGGTTATCATCAGGCAGACTCAACTAGGTTTTGTGGATCTACCCATGAGGTCAAACCTCTGTGACCAGTAGAAAATATTCCAAATTACATGATGGAGACCAAGTTACCAAACTGCCATCAGCAATGGGATGGTCCATGCAGGGAAGAGCAGGAGGAGTGGATACTCATTTATAGTGCTGGGGGAAGTAAAATTGTTCATTTACGTTTCGGAACGCTAAAAAATGTAGAGGAATAATATAAGGTATGCTACGTACTGCTCATTTAGCTTGAGAGCTAAAACTTCACAGATAGAACTGAAAGCCATTTGCAGACGGTTCCACTCCATTTCCCTCCATACATCACTACCACTTACTGATATATTTACTCCATGTGAATATCTCCAAAAATAATATAAAATAATTTCTGTGTGTTTTAAGTATTTTTCAAATGATATACATAATGTACAAAAAGCAGGCTTTTTTGAAGCCTCCTTTTTCTTTCAACAACATGTTTTTTAAGATTTGTACTGATAAATGTAGCTCTGGCTTATTCATTTCACAGATCTAGAGTATTCAACCGCATGAATATGCTACACTATGCTTATCCATTCTTCCAGAGATGGACTTTGAAGATGTTTCCAGCTTCTTGCTATGAGAAGGAACACTGTAATAAATTTGCAAGCACTTTCAGGAGAATCTTCTCCAGTACTGATCAGCGTAAGTATATCTTCTACTCTCCCTTAGGAGATCTTGGTGAATTGTTCTCCAAAGTTGAAGCAATTGACACCCTGTGCAACAGTGCATGAGTTTCTTTACAGCCTCAAAACCACTTGGTGAAAGCCAAATTTAATTTCTGCCAAACTTATGGATGTGCAATGGTTCTTGTAGTTTTAATTTGTTTCCCTGATTACTACTAAAGGTGAGCATCTTCTCACATTTACTGCATATTTTGACTTACGTTCTATTAAATCCTTAGTCAAGACATTTGCCAAGTTTTCTATTGGACTGTTTTTTGTAGAATTTCTTTTTACATGTTGACACTAATCCTTTGCTAAAAAAATTATAGAAAACAAATGTATTAAGGCCTTTAAACTACTCATGCCCCTTGATCAAATAATCACACTTAAATGGATTAAAGCTAAGAAAGGAATAAAAGTAGGTTAAAAGATTTCAAACATCCAAAGATGTTCATCAAAGCGTTGTTTATAATAACAAATACAACAAACCGTATACTTAAATAATAGCCACGAAAAGAAAAAAAACATGAAATTCTCCAACAGAAAAAAGGGATTGACATACCTGTAGACTGATATACAGACATTAAAACAGCATTTACAGAAGAATGTTTAATGTATAGAAGAATGTTAAAAATATATTAAATGAAAAAAGCAGGCTGCAAAAAATTCTTAAGGAAAAAATATGACAGTAAGTGAAGTTATGCTAGTTTATGGGATTATATTTCCTTCTTTTTATTCCTATATTTTTCCTCTAAAATTTCTATAAAGTATATGAAATGCTTTTTTAAAAGCTATGCCTATGAGTATAGTGGAGATTGTCTCAGAATTAGACTCACAGGAAGAAAATTAATCTAAGAGACAGAATTTTGAAAAGCACCAGATTGTAAGGGCCACTGAAAGCTACAAATAAGACCGGTGTGTATGTGTATGCAGCCCTTGTGTTCCCATGGCCAGACATTTCAGCCAAACCCACAAAAAATGATCATTCTTAGATCACTGCTGTCTCACCTAATGGAAAATAATAACCCAAGAAGTTCTGTGGGTTCCATACACAGCAAGGCTTGGTGTTTCCCAAAGGGCTTACAATCTAAGTAAGACAGATGAGACAATTAAGACAAACAGACAAGGAATGGGAAAGGCAATTTGTACCCCAGTCATGGAGTAGGCATATGGTTTCTATGTCTATGCTTACATTTCAGGATGGTTTAAGGAGAGTCAAGACAGATTAAAGTGGAAAATATAGCCAGAACTGAATTCCGATGGTTAGAAAATTATGTAGCTGATAGTAGAAGACATCAACTCAGAAAAAGAAGACTGATTTTAAAACACCCTGATCCCAAAGTCTGATGGTCTAGACCACTGGTATAACTGTTTTTAGTTTATAAAATATTTGCTTATAATTATCCAAACTTGTCAAAGAATCAAGGTCAGGTGTGGAACAGAAGAAAGAGAGAATATCCTTCAAAGTCAGACAGAGCTGGGTGCAGTCTTGGGCCCAATCCTCAGCCCCTTCATCCTCAATTTCCTGCTTATCAGCATGGCGATATAACACAGTCTCAACCCTGCATGGCTACTGGACCTTTAGAGATAGTAAAAATAACCACAATGTGGGCATGTCGGAGGCCCTCAATCAATGGATAATATTAATCCTGGGGAACACAGAAGTTTCTTCTGCATCTAGAACTGGAGCATAATCAGATAATATGCCCCAGATATTTAATTGCTATGGTGTGTAAACTGAATGAAACTTTAAACACTTTGGTTAAAAGCTCACTAACGGGTGCCTGGGTGGCTCGGTCGGTTGAGCTTCCGGCTCTTGATTTCGGCTCAGGTCATAATCTCAGGGTTCCGGGATCGGGCCCCAGGTCGGCCGCCATCCGGCCCCAGGTCAGGCCCCACATTGGGCTCTGCACTCAGCAGGGAATCAGCTTGAGGATTCTCTCTCTTTCTCTCTCCCTCTGCCCCTCCCCGCCATCTCTCAAATAAAAATAAATATATCTTTAAAAAAAAAAAAAAAGCTTACTAACAACACCATTTGTTTTCAAGCTTTATGTTTTCTTTTTAGAGTACATTTTTCATCTTAACTAATCACAAAGTAGAGCAATTTAAAAGATACTTTATAAAAAGGAGTCACCTATAGTCAAAGGCAAAACTCCTCCTCCTGTTTCTTGTTCATGTAAAATATACAATTAATATTTTAATCTAGCTCCTAAAATCGGACCCAACCATTTCTCCTGTTTTGCCAAAAAGAGACAGATGGTGAATCAGCTTATAAATCAGCCCCCAAAATTCTTGAAGGCAAATAAGTGCTTTATAAATCAGGTTTTTAAAAAGGGCTCATTTTTATAACAGTTATTACTTTGAAGCAATCTTTCCCTAATTATCTTTATAAACATTAAACAGGGCTAATTTATGAGTTCCTGAACAATTTTGGGTTTTTCAATGAAACAATCAAGATCCCACACACCAGCCTTTTCTCTTTTAATCTTCACTAACTTATACAATGACCTTGATCGTCCCTCTCCTCCATTAAGCTATGACCCGAATAGACAATGAAACCATGCTGAGAAATTACTATTCAGTGTTAAAACTCAGAATATATTTGAAAATGACTTTGGAATGATAAGACACCTTGGTAGTTTGGCTGTGGCCTCACATCCAGGAAAAAGAAATAATCGGGGGAGAAAAATGTTCTGTAAGGATTGGCACAAAGCCTCTGAAACCCCTCACAACCTCCAAAACATTTTTGCCTTTGTGCTGACCCTTCCTCAGTTGCTCAGAGAAAAAGGGTAAGGGTGATTATGCTACACCTCCTTTGAATATGCCAGATACTGTAAGAAAGGGTATATAAGCAATAGCATGGAGGACCACAGGGGAAGGGAGGGAAATCTGAAGGGGGAGAAATCAGAGAGGGAGACGAACCATGAGAGACTCTGGACCCCGGGAAACAAACTGAGGGTTTCAGAGGGGAGGGGGATGGGGTAGCCGGGTGATGGGCACTAAGGAGGGTGCGTGATCTGATGAACCACTGAGTGTTATACACAACTAATGAATCATTGAACACTACATCAAAAACTAATGACGTACTGTACTGTGGCTAACTGAACATAATTGAAAAAAGGATATATAGACAAAACGTTCTAAGACTTCTATCAAGTTTATAAAGCACCAAATTAGACCAACCACATTCTAACTCAGTGCATTTAATTATAAGAAAGTATGTACTGCTTTCTAACTAGAAAAGTCAAATTTCTATAACAAGGCACAATGGCATGGAGAGTTATTTTACATAGTGACTCTTCTGTTATTACAGGGCTACAATTCCTGATCTATCCACAGTTCGAAAATCCCCAAAGCACTGAAAACTCATTTAACTGCAAAACCTGGTCCAACCAGAAACCATTTAATGATTAAACCCAACCTGGCCCAATGTGAGGCTATTATACTCAGCCCACCAGAGTATCTCTCCATATGTTTTGCAGCTGAAATATTAAAAGTATTTGATTACAAGCTACTGCCCCAGACCCTGCTGAGGATGTCATGCATATGTTACAGTATGTGCCCCCTCCTATTGCATTTTAAAAATTGTTGAGTATTCTGAATTCTGACCCCAAGGGTTTTGACACAAGACAATGAGCCTGTGTTAACATTTGTATATTCTTTTCTTCCAACAGGGAAAGAGAAAGAAGTTAATGCTTCCATCCTAGCGTTGGAGAAACTGTGGGATCTCAGGCCAATGTTCAAAAATGGTGATGCTGTTGCCTCCAGATTAGAGGGCACGGTGGTAATGCTGGCCCTCAGCAACATGCATCAAAAGTGAATGGCTCATTCTGGGCACATGACACAGGCAGGATGAACTAAAGGCAGGGCAATAAGGATGGCTGAGTGGGTTGTCATGAGTTTCCATGTTTATATAGAGTTTATACAGAGTAGGGACTGAAGTTGGGATCATAACTCTTTTGATTAACCCAAGGCAAGGAAAGAATTAATGGAAGAAAGGAGATAATAATTAAAAGGTCCCCAGTGTGCATGGATGTGTGTGTCTGTGTATGTTTTCATGAAAGAGAAGCATTATACTATGCATTAGACTATATATGTCAAAAGACATTAAGGAAGAAGTCAAAGACCTGGCTCTTTGGCCAGGCCAAATGGACAGGCACGATGGGGATACGGTGAGAGACACTGGGTGCAAAAGTGATAGAATTGAATCATGGTTTCAGAACCAAGAGATAAAACTCTAAAAACAGATCCAGAAACATTTTCTTCGTATTTATATAAACCCCTCAATTTCAGCTTTTTGACTGCTTGTTTTCCATTTTCCTTTCTCACCCCCTGGCTTACCTGAGTAATTGATAATAGTAATAATCATCCTGTACACCTATATAGATAGATAGTACTCTACATTTTAACAAATACTTTCATAACATGACTTTTCTTTCTTTTGAGATGACAATGTTCCAAGTGAAGGTATTATTATTATCCCTAAAAAAGAAATTTAGAGTCAGAAAGTTCAAATCACGATTTGATGATTCCTACCTTAGATAAATTAATGAAGCTAGTAGAGCCTCAGCTTTGTCATCTGGAAGATAAAAACAATAATAACCTGCTGAACAGATTTGTTAACAGAATTAAATGAGGCGATACATATGAAAGTGCTTCCCAACACTTACTAACACTAACACCCTATAACTAGCGCTTGTGACCATGGCGATTACATCTGTGACCTTGATCATTCACGGTTTACTCTTAGGAGTTACCTCCAAACCTTTCACTCCTCTTCTACCAAGCCACAATTCATTTTTGAAGGCAGTGCTTTATAACATGGCCCAAATCAGTACTAGGACGCCTCAATTCAATTTTCACTTTAAAAATAATTCTGATAATTGCATTGGCTTACTCTGAACTTCCTGGCATAAAATAAATCGTATTCTAGCAAGACATTCAACATTTAAAATGCAATTCCATTAGCTTGCAATTAGTAGTTTTCACACGTATTGGAAAAATAAATTGATTTAGCACCTTTCTCCTGTCCACAGTAATACTGAAGATTTTTTTCCTTTCTGTTATTGTACCCTAGCTGCAAATATTAGTTACCCTAACAGCATATCACGTAAATCAAATAAATGCTTTCCCCCCATTCTCTCCACCCCCCTTAATCACATCGGCAGCTGCTCCAGTATGTTTCAATGGCCATCCACTGGAACTCATTAAGAAAGCATTATGTATAGTAAATTAAAATGCAAGGTCTATGATCTGCAGACAAAAAGATGACAAAGCTTATCAAATGTATGCTTTGGCCTTCTCATTAGCTCTCAAGGTTTAAATGGCATTGTCCTCTCAAACAGGTCCCAGAGCATTTTCATTTGTTATGAGTAGAACAAAGTCAGATGAGCTTTCCATGCTAGAGATATTTCAACATCCCAAAGAAATAACTTTAAACAGAAATTGGAGCCTTAGATTGAGGCTCGGGGATATTCTAAGAACTGTTCAGAAGCATTTATTTTTCCTATTCATCTTTTCAATGTTCTTCCACAATAATCAGATTCATCCACCTTAGCATTATTGGTCAATCCATGATTATCAGAGGCAATTGTGTATTTCTATGAGAAATAGTTCCCACATGGGCCTTTTAAGAGGCTCTACATCTACTTCTGCTTTGCATCCATGCCATGATAGATGTTCCCTGAGCTTCCCTCCTGGGTGAAGGTATTCCTGCTAATGGGAGCCGAATGTAGGTATAGGGGAAGTCCCAAATCACCCTATATGAGAAACAACTGGAGTAGTTGGGTATACTGACTTGGGAAATTAAAATCAGAGGGAACGTGATATCTTCTTCAGACATTTCAAGATGGCAACTTTAACCAAGGATGTGACTCACTCTGCCAAGACCCAGAGGAACCTATATGCAAGGATCAATAAATTAGAATACACAGCGAGGCAGGCTTTGGCTTGCTTTTCAGAGATAGAGGGCGCACGAGCAGGCAGGAAAGGGAGAAGCAGACTCCCCACTGAGCAGGAAGCCCAATGCGGGGCTCTATCCCAGGGTCCTGAGATCATGACCCAAGCCTAAGGCAGACGCTTAACAGACTGAGCCACCCAGGAGCCCCCTTTATACTTCTAACTGGAAACTTGAAGATGACTATTGTCTTCGTATCCCCAGCATCTAACACAGTGGGTAGCACATGCTCGTGAGACCAGTGACCATGCTTTATTGAGCACTTACTATGTGCTAAGTATGTGAGTTCATTGTATCGTGACATTCAGGTGGTTTCACCAAAATGCTGGTATGTATTACAAGTTAGGAAACAAGGGCCACAGAATTTAGGCTGTTGTCCAAAGGAAGACGTTGAAAACTGTAATTCAAGCCCCTGTTTTTCTAACTGGAAAGTCCTGGAGTTGACAAACCCCCGTACAGATATGGCTACCAATGGTCTGTGTAAGAGTAACCTGGGGTGCTTGTTGGAAACACAGATTCTAGAAATTACCTAGAAAAGCTGACAGAGTGAGTCTCTGCGGGTCCCAAGGGCTGGTATATTTTAACAAAATCCCCATGTCAATTCTGACGCTAATAAAAATAACTACCAATTATTGAGCACATTAATTGCCAGTTACTACCCTAAGTGCTTTACATGGGCCATTTCATTTATTTTCACAGGAACTCTGTGAGGTAGCTTCTAGTATTAACCCCATTTTTTTTTTTTAAGATTTTATTTATTTATTCGACAGAGAGAGAGAGCACAAGCAGGGGGAGCAACAGGGGGAGAGGGAGAAGCAGATTCCCCACTGAGCAGGGAGTCCAATGCAGGGCTCGATCCCAGGGCCCTGGGATCATGACCTGAGCCGAAGGCAGACGCTTAACCATCGGAGTCACCCAGGCGCCCCTAGTATTATCCCCATTTTAAAGATAAGGAACCTGAATTTGGAGGGATTCAGAGTCTTCTGTGAGGTTACACATCCTGTCAGCTAGCAGAGCTGGAAATTGTACATAGGCCATTTTGTTCCAGAACCAGAACTCTTTTTTTTTTTTTTTAAGATTTATTTATTTATTTTAGAAAGAGAGAGAGAGTGATTGAGAAGCATGGTGGGGCAGAGGGAGAGGAAGAGAGAAAATCTTGAGCAGACTCCCTGCTGAGTGTGGAGCCGGCCTCGGGGCACACCATCACAGCCCTGAGATCAGGACCTGAGCTGAGACCGAGAGTTAGACGCTTGACTGATGGAGCCACGCTGGCGGCCCCAGAACCAGTCTCTTAACCGCTGTGCTACATTATCTATTCCAGAGACTATACTTAGCCAACAGTACATAAATTTGGTCAGTCTTACACAATTGTTAGCGATCTTTTAAGTGCTGGCACAGATATTTGCTCTTCTGTGAAGCTTCCCAAAATACTCATGAAAAATAACCTTCTCACTCTACCATGCTTATCAAAAGCACATCGAAACACCCTCTGTCACCCCATGAACAAGCAAGGATGAGGCTTCTCCACACAGGCCATTGGATTCATGGATCTTGGTGCTTAGCACAGTTCTCAGCCCACAGCAGACACCAGCATGTGCTCATAGAAGGAAAAAATAATGGGCATAAAAGGTGCCAAACGGACAAAAGATTTGGCCGCAGGATAGTAGTATTTCTCTGAGACAAAAGAGAACATGAAGTGTTGGAAGTTGTGTTGGCCAGGGAATAAGACAAATACTCTTTTAACCTCTTATAATTTGTCACCATCTCAATTCCTAAAGCACAATTCTTTCTTTTTCAGCTTTACTGGGGTATAATTGCAATGTAGCATTGTGGAAGTTTGAGGTATACAACATGATGATTTTATATATGTTATATATTGTGAAATGATCACCACAATAAGGTTAGTTAACACATCCCTACTGCATATATTTACTTGTGTGAGTGTGTGTGTGTGTGTGTGTGTGTGTGTGTGTGTGTGTGGTGTGCGGTGAGAAGTTTTAAGATCTACTCTCTTAGCAACTTTCTCAAGCATACAATACAGTATTGTTAACTATAGTTACCGTGCTATACATTAGATCCTCAAAACTAGTTGATTTTAAAACTAGGAGTTTATACCCTTTGACCAACATCTCTCCATTTCCCCCACCCCACAGCCCCTGGCGACCATCAACCTCCTCTCTGTTTCTATGAGTTTGTTTTTTTAGATTCCTTATATAAGTGAGATCATACAGTATTTGTTTTCCTATGTTTGACTTATTCCACTTAATATAATGCCCTTAAGGTCTATCCATGTTGTGGCCAATGGCAGGATTTCCTTCTTTTTTATGGATGAATAATATTCCATTGTCTATACGTATTTTCTGTATATATACAATTTATTTACCCATCAGTCTTTTCCGATCAACAGACATTCAGGTTGTTTCCATGTCCTGGCTATAAAACACAATTCCTAATGAAAAGCATTAACAAAGGAGAATCAGTTACTGCCCGGGATGTTAACACTTGAAAGTGAATGAATAATTTAGATTGTGAACTCTCCAGCATGAGCAAAGACATGACTGGCAAGATATTCACCAAGCATCCTGGGCTTTCTCGCTAAAGAAAAAGGGAGGAAGCTCTGCTTTGTGGGGGTTCTGTAAGTGGCCCCCAGTTGGCCCCCTGCTTTCCCTGGGTTGTCTTCCCCTTGGTGTTTGTTCACTTTGCTTTCACCTTCCCCCGCCATTTCTAAACACAGAAGGATGATGAGTCTGCCTTAATACTCCAGATAAAATCTCCCTAAAGCTGAAATGAGCTGGCATTTTCTTTATAAGCCAAGGGAAAGAACATTAACTAAGAAGACATATACAGTATAAAAACACTCACTATGCAGAGTATGGGATTCTGGTCCTAAGACTCCTGGTGATACAGCAAGGAGATTTCCTGAGCCCCAACTCTCTTTTGGGGCAGACTGCTTCGGTCCCAAAGGGTGAGGGTATCATCAAGGTATCCCCCTTCTTTTTTCCCAGCCAGGTTGATTTATCGCTACCACCATGTCACTAAGGATTAGTTTATGTCACAATATTTACTGAGCCCCATGCCAGGCACAGGAAATAGGAGCGAACAGTCAAGACCCATTCCTGTCCTTGTGGACTTTTCCAACTAGAAGGGGATTTCAATACATAAACAAGCACTCACTACACTGTAAATGATCAGGAGAAGATGTAGACACACTGAGGTGGAGAGTGGGAGAAGGAAAGCCACTCAGAGAAGATGGCTTCTACACTCCCCTCGCTAGACTTCTGAGCTCAACCTTCAAAGGCCTCCATAACCTGGCCCTTGCCCCTGACTTGGCCCCTCTCTTGTGCACCACCTCCTTCACTACACCCCTGCCCACTTGCCACCCATCTGCTCATTGAAACGGCCAACCTTTTTTTTTTTTTTTCTAACTTTGGCTCTTCACCCACACACCACACAGTGTCCTTTGCTGGGAGTTCTCCCCCATCTCATCTTGTGGACGCTTTTTCCCATCAGTTGTCAAGGTGAATACCAGCTCCTTCATCAGGCTGTTTTTAACCATTCTAGGAAGGTTCTCCATCACCACGCCTGCCATGCTTTGTCACTTCATCATAATGTGCTTGTTTTTCTTTTTTAAGATTTTGTTTATTTATTTTGAAGAGAGAGAGAGAGCATGAACAGGGGGGAGAGCAGAGGAAGAGGGAGACCGAGAGAATCTCTAGCAGACTCCGTGCTGAACACAGAAACTGATGCGGGGCTTGATCCCACAATCCTGAGAGCATGACCTGAGCCAAAACCAAGAGTGGGACCCTCAACTGCCACCCAAGTGCCCCATAATGTGCTTGTTTTTTAATGATGTTTTGCATTTTGTAAAAAAAAAAAAAAAATTATAAATGTGTTTACTCTGATTTTATAAATATGTTTAATCATTACTTCCAGACCATTAACTCCGTGACTGTGGGGACTATATGTGATTCAGTTATATCACATAACCAGGCTTAGTGGGGAGAAGAGAGTGTGCTAGGCAGCAGGGATAGGTGGGTGATGTTCCTAGATTTGTCCTCTCACCTCACAGACAAATGCAAAGAACCCTCTGAGGAGCCAGGAAGGGTGAGGCAAGTAAGGTATCTGTCCCAGATGCAAAAGTGAAGAGGATGCAAAAAACAAAAATAAAAACAAAACAAAATAAAAACAAAAGCCATAATCTAGATAGATAATATCATAATGCAATGTTTAAAAATTTTTGAATCCACGATAAACAAAAGATCAAATTTTAACTAAGGATAGGGTCAGTCTTGCTGGTTTTTTCTTGAGCCATAGGCTCTTATGTGGCTAGCACAGTATGGCCCTTCAAACATTTCCCTGGTTCATACAGCTCAGAACAAAAAAGGATCTCCTATCTGGTTTCTTGATGACTTCACGACGTATCTGCAGGGCAGCAGGTGATGGCTTATCAGGAGCAGAGTGCCCTTCCCTACTCACAGACAAACGTCTTCTATCATAAAGCTTCCCATTATACGTCTACAACATAACGATACTTTAGCTAGATAACATCCACAACATACATCTAATGAGTGTCGAGGTATGGGGTGCATGTGTTGTGCGTGTAGGAATGAGGACGTTTCTACAGGGTATAAAGGTCACTGCCTTTCAGCGTGATTCTAAATTTCCTTTATTTGTCTTACCAGCCATGGTGGCTTTAGGCTGGGAGCAAGCTCTGTATCGTTGGGCCACACGCATGTACAAATATACTTTCTAATGATGTTTTCAGAAAGTTTCCAATTGCATATGAATGCTCTCTTGCCTGCGAAAATACTACCGTTGGAAGAGTGAAATCCAAAGCAACAAACTGTCACAGATAAGGAAACAGCACTCCCAGTCCATTCATTTGTGGGATTCTGACAGCTGTGTAATTAGTCCAGCCCTGCCGCCTGCCCGTGGGTTAGAGCCGGACCTGTGCGGAACATGACAATGCAGGGATCACTGCTATGCTTCAGCAGAGATCTGATTTCCCACATGGCACCTCCCTTTGAAAAACATCACTCATTCACTAGAAAATAAAAACACATCAACAAGCTGCCAGGGACCAGGCGAGAGCTTAATTATCTGCCCTCTCTTTAATATGTGGATTCAATATTTATGCTTCCGTTTCTCCAACCTTTGATAGAGATAAAAAATCTATTTCCCAGGACTCATTTTTACAGAGCATTGCTAAAATTAAGCTGTTCTCAAATATCCAAAGCAGGCATCATTGGAGGGAAAATGAAGACAGAGAACAGCTGCTTTTTAAAACTGGCTAATAAATAGGTCTCTGGCAGCAATAAACCCTGGGCTAAAGACAAAACAAAGGAAAACATATTTTTTCTTTGCCTTGCACCAACCATAGCTCCTCTTGCTCAATATTACACTTTGAAGGGGCTCCAGGCATGCAGACAAGGCATGCAAAGTGAAAGATCAACCAGCATTTGAAGTCATGCCCTCCAACAGCGAGATTCCCATTCTCCATCCCCAGGGAAACGTGGGTTTGATGTTTGGCCAGATAGAGGCATGGTGACATCAAACCACGGCTGGCTGTTCCCCCAATGAAGCCAGTGAGGCAACTGTTCTACCCTCAAAGGAGCAGGAAGTGAACGAGACGACATCTGCTCGAATTCGAACAGGTTTGACCCAAATCATCCACGTAGTAGTTTACATTCATTCAATCATCAAATGCTTCTGAGCACCTCCTCTGCTCCAGGCATAGACAGTGAAGTCAGAGATAAGTTTCGGAGAATGTGAGGCGCTTCCTTAATGGAACCTGACAACAGCCCAGAACATAGGCAAGCATAGAGGATTACTACCATAATAGGGACGATCCTAATACTCCAAGGCTCAGGGATGCGTTCAGATTTAACCAAGCTGCAAAGCTAGCAAGGAGCTGAGCCAGGCATGGAAAGCCGCTCCTCCCTTTCCATCACTCCATGCTCTGGGACCTTGTGAGCACTATAGGAGCCCCAACTGTAAGGCCCCAGGGCATGGGGATGCACCCAGCCCTCCAGTAGGCTCTCCGAAGGTTGAACATACCCATCCTACCCACTCACAGGAGCCGGCACCGCCTCCTTCAGGCCCCCAGCCTTCCCGGGGCGGCGCTCTCACACAATCCTCACACAGTCCTTGCTGAAGGACTGCACGTCAGCTGACCAGGCTGCAGGAAGGGTCAAAGGATTGTAACACAGGACTGTCTGCATTTCAAAGTTGTCAGCGGATGCCTTTTGGATATGGGGAAGCAGAATCAACGGTCTTAACACATGCTAAAAGGCAGATGCAAATTTTGCCTGAATTCAAATTTCGCAAACCACAGTCAAGTGTGTGTGTGTTTGAGCCCTGGAAGGCAGGTACAGTAGCGGCTAATGAATCTTGTTGAATGAAGGCTCCTTTCCAAGGCTAAATCTAGGAAACAAAGCAAGGACTCCCGTGTTCTCTATGGAACTGGGCACCGCTCTGTCTCACAGTCTGCTCAGGCTCAAGACCATGCAAAATGGGGCTGCCTCTTGTCATTTCTCTTGGCAGTATATCACGCACTATAAAAGCCTACCACGTAAAACATCTTTAGAGAAGCCAATGCAAAGCCATCCATCCTTAAAATGACAGTCACGATGGTCCACGCCACTTGGGAAACCTAGCAGGTGAGGGACATAAACGAAGACAAAAGGTCACTCCGCTGTGGCTGGGAAGGAGGGTGGCAGAGACAAGGAGTGCGGATCACAGCACCGGGTTTCTCAAAGTTTCCTGACAAATTACAGGAAACAAGCGGGACCTCACTCTTAAACAAACATTCTTCCCTGTTGACTAAATGGCAGAGAAAAATATATGTTTATGGGTCTGGAAATTTAAAGAAAGTGTTTCCACGGAAAATGGAGCTGTATAAACCTATGTACACAGGGGCTAAAGTACAAGTAAATGTCAGAACCTAGAAAGAGCAAGAGAAACACTGCTGCTAAATATAGATTAATGGGCATTAGGGCCTTTATTATTCATCAGTTAGCCCTGCATGGTTCTACCTATTGCTTCAAGTCCCCAGGGCAAAAAATATAATAAAATTCCATTAGTTAAAATATCTAAAAACAACTGAGCTGGAATACGACAGTCTCATCATAGCGCTGCTTACGATAGAAGAACAAGAAATTGGAAACCACCTAATAATAGGTGCCGTGTTGGGAAAAATCAAGAGATTTTCTTCTGGTCGTCAGTAGGAGGCTTTGAAGAGGAAGGTGATGCTTTTTATCTCAGCCATGAGCCAGGTGAGAGGCAGGTGGACGGCTGGCTTACTTCTGACCCAGTGGTCTGAGATGTTTCAGCTGTTCATTTTAATGTATAATTACATTAAATAGAGTCTTATTCTGGGAGATTAGACTGATTTGGATAAGGCAATTTTAGATGAACTTTTTTTAAGGCAAGGAGATCCACTGATGTTCACTGATTAGCTTTTCTCCCCCATTTCTCTGGGCAACCTTGGTGGGCCAGGGTCCTGTTCACAAAGCAGCTCACAGGCAGCTACCAGAAGCTCTCCAGAGGGATTGCAACCATGAAGATGCACTAGCAGCTTCTCAGAGCTCATGGGTCCAAGCCACATCAGACCACCCGTGGAGCTTTCTCCCCCATGTGGAACACCCTTCTATCGTATCGCTATTAAATTTTTTATTCCTGTCACACAAGGCTGAACTAGAGTACCATGTTCTTCAAGAAGCTTTTCCATATTTGTAAGTAAAAAGCAGGCATTGATACATATTTACTAAATGATAGTAATGGAAGTTAATAAATTTTCTGAGTAGTTATTGGGGTAAGAGTTTACATCTTACGATGCTGCTCTATTATTATTCCATCATGCAGGTAAAAACTCTGAGAGGTTAAGTCACTTCAAGACCCCAAAGGAAGGAGTGGGCTACATTTAGGTCATGTTAAATCTCCCTCAAGAGTTCATGTTTAATACTACCATTCAAGTAAAAGAATTACTGCTAAGGAGTGGCCCAGTGAAAAGGACTATGTTCACCAAATGGTATTTTTTCCTCCCCAAAACATGTCATATAACCAAGCTAGCAGAAGCAAGACAGTTGTCAATGTTTTCCTTGCCTCCTTGATTTGATTTCCCAGATCACTACCTACAGGAAGCCTTGCTGCAGTCTGGAAGACATCAGCCCATGAATTAACAGCATAACTACTGCATGATATCAGCCGACACAGCACAGTAGTGAACAGGTGTCCTGCTAGAATCAGATTAATGAAGTGACTGCAGCAGGAGCTTGTCAGAGCCACAATTTCTGGGAACAGAGATCGTCATCATGTTGAAATTGCAAGGCTTGGATAAACTGAAGCTATACCCAGAGAATAATTTTGACTCTCCAGGACCAGTTTCAAACTATCCCCCAATTTTAAAATAGAAATGCTATCATCTTTACATTCACAAAAATGAAGAAAGCATTTGAACACCATCCTAGTGTCAAGGATATTCAGAGATAGTCCCCCAAAGGGCTCATTCTCCTTTAATGGTTAGTCTACAGCCATCCCACCCTGTCTATGCCCAGTGTTGGCTGATTCCAGAAGGTTGCGGGTTCTTGGATGCAGAGGCACATGGGAATCCTGTGCTCTGTAAGAGCATGGGTTCTGGCATTAAACAAAGCTGACAACTGTGGAAACTTAGTCAAATTTTCCTAGACTTCCAAAGTCTTATTTTCCTCAACCATACAGTGAGGCAATTCATGGAATGGTAAGGATGAAAAGATGATGCATATTAAATAGGCCTTGCCATATGGAGATGTTGAGCATTGCTATTATCATCCGTTCCCTAATAAAGACATGCACAATTACCTATTCTAAGTATACTGTATTTGAAATTTCTCTGGCCTTCAAAGATCAGTCCAATGTTCATCTAATAAGTCTCAATCTTTTTTTTTTTTTTTAACCATATCCACATACTATCAGGGTTCCAACATGCAGAAACTCAACTCAAGGGTCTACCCTAAATAAAATTAAATTTTATCCTGGTATGGTTAAATTAGGTTTCCAGACACCTTCCTGTTGACTTTCATTAAATCATGAAGACTTCTACCAATTGTGTTCCCTCCCCATTAAGCAAACTTGACACTGGAGCTGAATGAAACAGAAATACCAAAGAAATGTAAGTGTTGTGTGCTGAAATGTCTTACCAACCAATTCACAGAGGCTGGCCTAATTCCAGATCATGCTGTTGGGATGAAATGAGAACTGACTGCATTATACTCCTGGAAGGAAGGGCAGACAAGACTTTCCCTGAGTCATCTTTGCACGGACCTGCATGGTTCAGAATAGTAGCCACTGGTCACATATGGCTACTGGAGTTCTTGAAATGGAGCTAATATGAGTTGAAGTATGTTGTAAGTGCAAAATATGCCCTGGACTTTGAGAAAATATAGAACATATCTTATTAATAACTTTTATACTTCAGATATAGTGGGTTAATAAAATATATTACTAAAATTATTTTCACCTGGGTTTTTTTTTTTTTTTTTTGCCCGTTTCACTAGAAAATTTACAACCACATATGTGGTTAGCATTATCTATCTATTGGATACTGCCAAGTTAGACCATGAAGTCCATAGTCTTACACGTACCCTTCAATGGGCATTTGATGGTTTCACATGTTACTTAGACAGTTGATAGGTGTTACATTAAAAAAAAAAACAAAAACAAGGACAGGCAATAAAACAATGTCTTGGCCAATAGAGTCCCTCAATAAATATTAGTTTTGGATCATATTGAATACGGTTAGTCAAAACTTAAGTTTAAATAAAGCAAATTTCTTTAGTCCAGGACTTCTCAGAGCTACTACTCTAAGTTTATGTGGAATTTGATTCTCAAAGATTAGCGGTCATTGAGCGGTCAGTGTTTCTCAGACTCATTTGATCATATTATTTTCATTTAGTTAGTTATTTGGTTAGTTAGTTAGTTAGTTAGTTGAGCCGCTTATAGAACTTTTTTTTTTTTTCCAGAAGACGTTTTGGGAAATGGCTCTACTCTTACATTAGGATCTGGAGAGGTACAAAAAGATGAGTGTTCCATTCAGCACTAGAGAATTTGGGATATGACTAGCACAACAAAAAGACCCAGAGAAAGGGGCAACCATCGGCCTGGCCTAATGGACACTGTACATGGTACATAATGGCACATGATCAATATTTAACTTACAGCACTAGGTTTTACTAGTGAACGTATGAGAAGCAGCATTTGAGCAATAATGTTTCTTACTATAACCTATTCACTGAACCCGGGCCTCAGAACATCTTTTGGGTAATTTTTTTCATATTCAAATCCTCTCAATGCCGATTCATTCTGGGAGAGAAGAAGAGGAGCCAGTCAGCAATGATGCGAGTGGTAGTGGGGAGAGATCAATAACAAAAATAGGGATTATCGATTTAGGTTGCCATGATGGATGTTTACAGACAGTTAATCCTCCTGCCCTCCTTTTCATCATTTCTACCAAAAAATTAATACGTACTTGTTCCCTTTAGCACTGGCTGAATCACGGTATACAAGGTCATTAGAGCACTGTCCCTGTGGATATGTGTTCCCATCACAGTACTGGAGCAATCCTTCCATGCTTTCTAGAAAATCTCTTCTCTGCCATATTCTTTCCCAGCTACCACTCCTAAGTTACTGTTCAAACCCTCCTCAGTGGCAAAGGTGTTTATGATGCTTTTCATAATGGCAAAAGACTTCTAGTAATGTCTAATCATCTGTCGGTCCTATTACTGCATGCCTGAATCATTTACTTGCAGGTGTCTGGGGTCACTATAAAACCCAGGTTTCTCCTGTCAGATGGATATTCTTTATCTTCATGAACAGTCAGGCACTGTCACTTGCATACATTCTGGCATTAGTTCCAACATGAAATAAAGAATGGAACGAATCCAGCAGAAGAACACATCATTACAAGGGCTCATCAGCAGACAGACTTTATAGATGGAATGCTAATGTCCGTTGGCTGCGAGTGTAGCTACCGTCTGATTTTTTAACTCCCATTGGCTGAAAGCAAACACCCATACTCAGAGCCACCAATAGGTTAAAAGAATAGGTTGTCCTACCTCTTTCTCTCCTGCCCTTCCTCTCTCCCTTCCTGCCTCTCTCCCTCTGTCTCTCTCCCTATATGTCAGTTTACCTATCTATGTATAATTTAAGAAAATTTTAGAGAAAACAGCGCTATAAAAAAATCAGAGTTGTTTAAAAAAGTGTTTAAAAAGAGATACACTCAATGGGGGCGCCTGGGTGGCTCAGTCGGTTAAGCATCTGCCTTCAGCTTAGGTCATGATCTTAGGGTGCTGGGATCGAGTCCCACCTCAGGCTCCCTGCTCTGTGGGGAGTCTGCTTCTCCCTCTCCCTCTGCCTCCCCGCCCCGCGCCTCATGCTCTTTCTCTCACTCACTCTCTCTCTAATAAATAAAAAAATCTAAAAAAAAAAGATACACTCAAAAATATTTGTTGCACATTTCTTAGGCATGTACTTGTGATCAGTTCCTGCTAGGCACGGTCCCAGGTGAGGAACATAAAAGGCAAATACACAATGACCATGGTCTAAAAATTGTTTTTGTCGCAAAAAAGTTAATGTAGCCTGCAACTAACTTTTTTTCTCCCCTATAGTTCTTCAGATCCTGCCTCTGTTCTTTAATTCGGTTGCCAATTATTCACTTTCCCTCTTTCATATGATGTGTGCTACCAAGAAAAACAAAGGGAAAATGCATTACTAAATTTCAGAGAAACATCTATGTGCATGTGAGTAACATCCAAATACTGCCATGCTAACATAACTAATGTTCACTTCCCCTCATTCAAAAAGGTTTGCTTCTTCCTCCTTTAATGTCGTTCATAAATTTGGTCTCCAGGGACTGCAGGCTGCTGTTAATTACGCATATCAAGTCCCGCTGTGCCAGAGGAAACTTAATTATTCTAATTTTCAAGGTCACAGACATATCCAAAGGTGCTAGTTTGACAGTCCAGAGAATAACGCTAGCTCAAGGGAATCAGAGGCAGGACGTGTTATGGAAGACTGGTTACAACCTTATCCACAACGCTGTGCTGAACGTTCACCAGCCTCCCAACCCGAATTAAATGGCTTAGGACAAGCTCCCTCAGAGTGACCAGGACAATGAACCTGGCCATAAATAGGAAACACTTCTTCACCACATTAGGGGGGCAACTCTCTTTTCTGAGTCCCTCAAGCTGCAGCTTCTTCCTGACAGGCCAGTGCTGACAAGGTCTCTTTCAGAACCACTTAAACCTTCCTGCTTATCCACTGGGGTTTCACCCATGAGGACAGGAAAGAGAAAAAGTAAGAAACAAAGTACTCAGCAGAATTTTAAATAAAAGCTGTTCTACAATTGCTGAGAAAACTATTTGCAGGGTAAATTTCAAGAGACTGACCAGCAGGGATTGGGATTCTATTTTAAAACTTCTTGGCTTCTTGAGGAAGCCCAAGTTTAGAGGATTTTCGATATTACAACTAAAATGGGCCATACTGAAGGACCCGTTTCTAAACAATGTAAACCTATCTCGTTAATAAATATTTCAAGTACATAACTTATAAAACGTGTATTATCAGTTTATCAGAACCACAAAGGCAAAGGATATTTTTGGTTCCTAAAATCATCACCTAAGAGGTAAGTAGAGTTTGGGATTTCATGGCTTCTGGAATACAACGTCTGATTCACAGGAAGAAGACACCACTCCAAATTCCCATGTCTGACTCTGGGTACAAGATTTACCTCTTTCCTCCTTACTTTCCAAATCTTGCAGTTGCTAATTATTTCCAGCCGTGTATGGTTCATAAAGCCTGTATGGGAACCAGAGGCTGTGACAGTATGTCTCCTTCAGGACCTCTATGTAGCTCATTCAGAACGATCTTCCAGGAAGTCGCCTAGCAGGATTGCACCCATAAATCCCTCCATACACACACACACTCTCCCAAACACACACACAGCCACAAGGAAGCCAAACTCTGAATATGAATACAATTTGAGAGCAGGGTTCCAAGCCTGCAGAAAGCTATGCAAGCTGTCCTTAAAGAAAATGCCATTGAGCCATCCAATTCCAAAAGTTTAAAAATGCAGTTAAAATTTTTAAATATTAAACACTTTGAAGAAGGAGTTTGTTTTAAAAACAAGGCCTCAAGGGACACCTGGGTGGCTCAGTCGGTTAAGCATCCAACTCTTGATTTCGGCTCAGGTCATGATCTCAGGGTCATGAGATGGGGCCCCACCTCGGGCTCCACACTGGGTATGGAGTCTGCTTAAGATTCTCTCTCTCCCTCCACCCCTGCCCCATGCACATGCACACCCTCTCTCTCTCGCAAAAAAACAAAACAAAACAAACAAACAAAAAACACAAAAAAACCCACGAACAAAAACAAAAAACAAAAAACCCCACAAACAAACAAACAAACAAACCCAAGCCCTCAAGAAGGTTAGCAGGCCCTCAGCTGGCCCACCAATGCTGAGTACATCAGGGCAGGTAGGAATTGTGCAGAGAGTTCTCGCAGCCCCTAGCATGGGGAAGGAAGCTGGTTTCCAAATAGTCAGTGGTCTGAAAGCAAGTTTATCAGGACACGGACTCTGGTGTCCCACCAGGTCAGAGTCAGTTTTAGGAGGAAGAAGTCCAGTGGCCAGGATATCTTCATGAGAAGAAAGTGACCCATACCGTGAAAGACGAGGCCACTAGAACTTTCAACAGAGAGTTAACAAAAGTACAGAGGAAAAGTTTTAGCAAACCTAGGGGAGAAAAAAACCTGCCTATCATTCTTGGATAGTTTATGTAAAATCTTGTTTTGGATTCTAGAGGATAAATGACCTTTCACGGCTCTTTCTTCGGTCAAAATTCTAATTTTTCATTTGGAGAAAAGCTCTCACTCAGTCTACTGTGGAAGAGTGCAAAAACGATATTCAAATTTCAGCTCCACTGCTATGGAGCTGTTGAAGATTTTTGCAAGTTACTGGGTTTCTCCGTGCTCCCGTTTCCTCATCTGAACTTTCCTCCACACTGGTTTTCATAAAGACATATTTTCCGTAAACAAACTCCTGGCCTCTCTCCAACACTTGACTCATTCCATTCAGCTCCAGGAGGGGTGATTCACTGGCTTAGTACATATGGGGAGAATAACTAGGCAAGCTCCATTCAGCTCCATACTTCTTCTTCTTGGGAATAAGCTGCCCACAGGGAAGCCCATTTTGACGGCCCGACCCAGAGTTCAGATACAGCTGGGGTCTGGGGAACAGGTGAGGAGGCTCCCACTGATGTTGTAACTGGTGTGTACATCTGCCTAATTTGGGATTCAACCTTTGCAAGCTCATTTGGCTCTGACACTGTCTTACACCTGCCAACCTCCCTTCTCCACAATGAAGCTGATGTTTTGGCCTCCATGTTTGCTCTTTTGCTTTCTTTCTTAGATTGTTCAGAACTCAGGCTGAGAGGGTGGGTCTCCCTCAGGCAGCCTCAACAATCTGCAAAATAGGGACCAGGATGTTGCAAGGATAAACGAGGAGGCATGTGAAGCTGCCTAGCATTAAGTCCCACCCAGTGTAAAAATCCCAGTACATGTTGGCCGAATGGAATCTTGTACTCCTCGCTGAACAGGTGACCTGAGTGGGCCCGGCGCCAGTGTGCCAGCCAGCCACATACATCTCCAGATTCGAGACAGAGGCTGGCTCCTGAGCAACTCCACGCTGCCCCTGGGAACTGCCTGGGTAGCAACGTCTGTGAGCCTTGTAGTACATTCTGGAGTAACAGCATGAAAAACTTAGCAGAATTCAGAGATCAGTGGCTCTACACTGGGCTTAGTGACAAGTCGAATCCCTGAGACTCTGAATGCAAAAGAGCAGAGAGAAAGGAAGCGTGAAAGCACAGTCGTGTTCTGCCAACGCACTTTCAGCAGGCAGCAAGGACAAGAAATTAATGAAGGTGGAGGGACAGACCTGCCCCAAACTCCAGCTGTGGTTAGATGAATTCGTCACAGAGCACAAGAAATGCAATTGGAATCCGGAGCAAACACCTTTGCTAAGAACTAGTTGGTATTCTAATCTCAGAAGTGTGGGGACTGTTTAAATTTTTATCCTGCCTGCAAATGTGTTCCTTGCTACCCAGGCCTATCAGAGTACAGATTTTGCCTCCTAAAGATCGGTAAGGATGATAAACAATTCCTAATATATAAAGTAACTGTGCCCACAACTGTAATTTAATAACAGAACAGGCTCAGGACTTATCATTCATAATGTCATACATTTATCTGCCCCCAGAAAATCAGAAACCTCTTAAATAAAAATGCACATAAATCCAGGTGCAATCATGAAAAAAAAAGAAAAAGAGAGGAAAAGAAAAAATCTTGGCAACAGCAAAAGTGACCGTTCAGCCCTCTGAAGGTAGGTAGATGATAACAGCTAACATTTCCTGAATGCTTTTTTTTTTTTTTGCCATATATTGTCCTAAGCAGTTTCGTAAATTAATTTACTTAATCTTCACAACAACCCTAGAAGGTAAGTGCTATTTTTATCCCCACTTTACATTTAAAGGAATTGGCCGCAGGAAAGCAAACGGACTTGTCCAAGGTCATACAACTAAGGGGCTGACCCAGGAGTCGAACCCGGGCCATGTGGTCCCAGAATGCCTTCGTTGGATCCCCTTCCACAAGCCCTCCCCCCAACTCTAGAATGAACTTCTACAGCTTCAAGTTGATGTGAACCTATTTCTGAATCCCGCCTTCCAGTCACTGTGTCTGCAAGATTTTATAACGTATCCACCCTTTAGCAAACGTAAAACTACTCTAGGTAGGCCTGCATATCCTCCCCTCCGATGCTCACGGGATTAGCCTTGGATGAAAGAAGCCATTCTGGTTCTTTTCTTTCCACTTTTCCTCCAGAAACATTTCCACATCCCTGACTAGCGGTCCTGGCTCACGGCAGTAGATGGACACACTGACACGAACACACTTGTTCGGGTAACGTACACAGGGAAACCTCACCCAGATTCACCGAAAGAAGAGTGCTTTGGTTACTTTCCAAGTAGGACCAGACTCTCATTGTAAGACTCTCACATACATGTGTTACCTTGCTTCATACAATGACTGTATTTTAGATTGCGGTGAATCAAATTTGCATTACAACGCTGCTGAGCTGTTCCTGGGTATTTAGTGGGTCGGGCTGGCACCACCTTTACTTTGCCATCTAATCTCTTCCTCCAAGTAGGTATTCTTGTCCCCACTTTGGAGAAAAGAAAACTGGGACTCAAAAAGGTTAAGTAGCTTCCCCTGTAGTGACTCGGGGAGTGAACACTAGAGGAGCAAGGATATTAGTCCAAATCTGCGTAATTCTGAAACACGTGCTTGAAACCACTGCCTATACTTGTATATTCATATACACATAGAGCATTAAAACAAATTTGTTTTTCAGTATGACAAGCTCTGCAGATTGAGAGAAGAACTTTAGAGTAAGGGTAATCCACTTTGGAAGGCTTGCAATCTAGGTGATTTTAAGAGACAGAAAGCATTGACGGTGCCAAGGCATGAGACTATAAATCCAGATCTATCAGCTCAAGGGACCGTGTGCAGATATTTACTTTGATGACTACGTAGAACTACTTGGAACTATGTAAAAAACTGAATAGGAGAAGTATATATGCTAATCTGCAATGATACAAAAATGCCAGGAGGTCGAAGACGAGAAGATAGGAGGCAAAAGAAAAATAGCTTTTGTGTCGGGATGAGATTATGAATACTGTCGATGGACATGTAGCTATCTTTTATAATGTTATACATGAGAAGATTATTACAAAACCCACTATAGTCAGGGAAATCATAGTGTATTACTTTTTTGTAAGTGAAAACAAGAGAACTGTGAAAAGGGACCAATTACCCTACAAACATCTATTTCTATCTAATATCTAATATCATTTCTGGCTTTGGCATTTTGATCGGGAAGCTTGTTCTAACCTGATATTGGTTAGGAAACCTAAAAATCAAGCTTGCTAGAATTAGGTCTGAAAGAGTATAAAAAAATTTTTAGAAAAGGGCTCAGGGAGGAGTCGCCAGGTAAGGTCAGGGTCAGTAGGGAAGAATAACTTATTAAGTGCATGGGCTCTAGAGTCAAAATGATTCTGCCACTTCCTGGCCCAGGGACTCTGGGAGAGCTACCCAACACCTAAGACCTGGCTTCACTTTCCCCATCTGTAAAGCCTGGATAGCGGCACATCTCACGGGGATGTTTTAAAATTATGAATATAAGCACTTAGTATTATTCCTGACACATGTCAGTTATTATTTTAACATTGACTTTTCGTGTTTTTTTTTTCTTCTAACCTGATCTTAACTTGTTGGGCTGGAGATCAGTGACTTCAGGTCAATGAAATGTCTTGTGTATATATGGCTGCACAAGTGAATTCCCCCAACAGGCTGATTAGTGTATTCATAAGGAGGAATGGGTAGTAAACAAATGAATTAGAAGTTCAATTTACACTTCAATTGTGAACCCCATAATTTGTTAGCATCAGACCTTTTGCCCTAACAGCAGGTTTTAAAAAGAGAAAATACTGATTAACCTAGGGTCATTACTACAAAACACTGAACAGTGAAATTCCACCTCTAATTGTGAAAGTCATTCCCAGTATCCTTAACACTTTCATCTTGAAATGTCTACTGAAGGAAAAAGACCTGAGGAAACAATCACAGACCAGAAGTATGAACGAGCTCCTAGTTGGTGGCATTACAGGTAATTTTCCTTGTTGAAGATAATATGTACATACACACGCACATACTGCACCCATGGATGCATAAAAACAAATGTGAGGCCATTCTCAACCTGAAGTATCATCAGAATCACAGATAGACTTAAACATTCCTGTCCCCTGTTCCAGAGATCCAAAGACTACTTACGAATCATACTTATGGATCAGAATTTCTATGAAATTTTGGGGTGCCTGGGTGGCTCAGTCAGTTAAGCGTCAGTCTTCAGCTCAGGTCATGATCTCAGGGTTTGGGGATTAAGCCCCACCTCCCCCTCCCTGGTCGGTGGGGAGTCTGCTTCTCCCTCTCCCTCTGCCCCTCCCCCTGCTTGTGCCTTTTCTCTCTTGCTCTCTCTCAAATAAATGAAATCTTAAAAAAAAAAAAGAATTTCTGTGAAATTTTAAAAAGATACTCAGATGATTCTAAGGATCAGCCAGGTTGGATCAGTACTGACCCATGCGGGATGTCTTCCTTTACTCTGTGAATAAGGAGCTTCAGCCACCCAGACAGTAGATGAAAGATTTGTTTTCCCTCCCTGAAAGGTCCTCAACTTAAATTTTACTAGAATCTCCTGCAAAGTTTTGAAAAACACAGCCATCCAGGCCCCGTCCCCAGTAATTCTGACCCCACCACTCTGGGATGGTGTCCTGAGCATGGATATTGTTGAAAAGAGGAAAGTAATTCTAAAATGCAGCCACACGTGAGAGCCACTGACTCAAAACAGTGTATCAGTTTACTAGAGCTGCGACAACAAAGTAGCACAGACTGGCTTCCACAATACATTTTCTTTTCTCACAGTGCTGGAAGCTGGGAAGTCCAAGATCAAGGTGTCAGCACAGCTGGTTTCTTCTGAAGCCTTTCTCCCTCAATTGTAGTTGGCCATCTTCCCCCTGTGTCTTCACATTGTCTTTCCTTTATGTGCATCTGAGTCTAAATTTCCCCTTTTTATAAAGACACCATTCAGTTTGTACTAGGGACCATCTCAATGGCCCCGTTTTAATTTAATTAGCTTTGAAGACCCTATCTCTCAATGCAGTTATATTCTGAGATACTAGAGGTTAGGACTTCAACATATGAATGGGGTCGGGGGAGCAGAATTCAGCCCATAACAGGTTGTGACTTTTGAAATTATACTGTGTGCCATCAGAGTGGTAGAACCTTTTCCTTCTAAGAGAGAAGCCATTGAAAGGGTGCAGTCATTACATTTCAATTATGTAGTTTCTGCCAATTTCTTGTCAATGTGTCTTTGAGAAGGGAAAGGGCTTGTTCATTGACAGATGTCATAGTCAGATATACGGAGCAGTCTTCTCCGACCTGCTCTGTAAAACTGCATCATCCATTCTTAAAATCAGTGTGATTCTAAGCAATAACACAAACTATATTTGCGTTGTTTTTTCCAATAATATTCATTAACACATTAAAGTATTTTTCTTCTTGGGACCTTGGAGGACATTTTCCCCCTATGTTTGAGATGGACATTAACAATTAGCTATGCTTCATTCTTTTTTCTCATGACAAAAATGTTATTTCATTTATTTATCAAATTTCAATATAGCACCCACACTGTACAGGACACTGGTTCAAGCTTTTTTGCAAATAGATTAACTCACATTGTAAGCTCCGTATTTCACATGTAGAGCAATGAATGCAGATAAAGAATCATCTGTTTGGTAGAAAAAATGTCAGACTTCGAATCAAAAGTTCAAGTTTTAAGTTATATGATGCACAGGAAATTATGTCTTTAAAAAAGGCTATGTGGGGAGCCTGGGTGGCTCAGTCGCCTGAGTGTCCGACTCTTGATTTCTGCTCAAGTCATGATCTCAGGGTTGTGAGATCAAACCCAGCATCAGGCTCTGAGCTCAGCAGCCAGTCTGCTTGAGATTCTCTCCCTCTCTCTCTGTCCCTTCCCCCTGCTCTCTCTCTCTCCCTCTTAAATAAAGTGAATAAAAATAAATCTTTTTTTTTAAGAAGTTACATTTCCTCATGTATGAAATCAATGATCTCACTGAGGTGTTTTAAGTATTATGAAGAAACGTGGAAATTAGATACTAACACATAAAATCACTTCATAAAATATAATAGAATAAACAATTCCTAACTCTTTTTTCATCTTCTGCTCCTTCTTCTTCTCATACCACCAACATCAGTAAGACACTCTGGAACAAGGGATTAAAAGTAAGGAGCTCATTGAGAGATAGCCCTCTGCCCACATACAATGGATTGATTTCTCGCAAAAGCCCTTCTGGAAATATCTCAAAATGTAATGTTTTAGAACAAAAATAAAATACATGCTTCCTGCTAGCCTGGCCTTGGTGGCTTGAAATATTAACTGGACAACTCTCATGTGTAAGAGTCCACATGGCTATTCATCTTTGGTTTTCAACTTCTGTCCTCAGGGCCAAGTCAAAGGCTTAAATCATAAACTGGCAACAGTTCAAAAGACTCCAGGAGAACCTGAACATTTCTATAAAAACAAAATAAAAAAAAGCATGCTGTGTTAAGTTGTTAGAACAAAACACATATGCCAGGGATTTTCTCAGTAGCTCTGCAAACATTTGACCATACTGCGCATGCAGCATGCACTTGGGGACTTTCGGCTACTGACATCCCAGCTCTGCTTCCCAACAGCTGTGCCAAATTAGGAAAGCTTATTTTTAGAAACCATAAACTAGAAAGAACCTCTCTTCTGTCAAAAGACTGGTTTGCTCACGTGATTTGCCTCTCACTGATGAAGGAGATTTCAGAATCACATCTCTAGGTTTGAAAACACAAACTCATGCGAACATACAAGACATGAAAATATTTCTTGCCTAAACCTTTTAAACAGTAATGTTTACAATTACAATAAAACCAAAAAGGACACAAGAGAGGAATCAACTTCTGGCAGGTCCATCGAGAGCCAGCCCCTTAATTGTGTTTGCACTTGGCTATAGAGTTTTCAAAGGGTGTTTATATATATCACACTCTTTCATTTGTGACTAGAAATATTTTTTGAAAATAGAAAAGAAAGTAAGTGTCATCTCCATTTTATTTTATTTTTTTTTTAAAGATTTTATTTATTCATTTGACAGAGAGAGACCCAGCAAGAGAAGGAACACAAGCAGGGGGAGTGGCAGAGGGAGAAGCAGGCCCTCCGCTGAGCAGGGAGCCTGATGTGGGGCTCGATCTCAGGACCCTGGGATCATGACCTGAGCCGAGGGCAGACACCCAATGACTGAGCCACCCAGGCGCCCCTCATCTCCATTTTAAAGGATGCTGAGGGTTAGCGGGGTTGAGCACCTTAGTTCAAGTATCTCAGCTAAAAGGTAGCATCCAGGGAAGACTGAACCTCAGGATTTTTAAAGGTGCAGCTTGAGTTTCTTTTGACTACATGGGACATGGACAAGTGCCTGATGAACTTCATCAGAGAAGGGGGATGCATCCTGGTTTTTGGTTCAGTGGTGTGAAAATATGGCCGCCCCTGGTACCTGGTAGCGGGCAGATAGAAACATATTAAGGCACATTACATGCAGGTGGATGTACAGAATAAAGAAGCTTGACCACAGTCAGGTCTCTTTCCCTTTGCCATCAGCTTTTCAGAAAACTCAATGCATTGCTGCCTGACCACTGCTTGGTAAAGTACATTATCTGTACTTGCCAAATCTTAAGTTTCTTCAAGACAGCGAGAGTACAGATGTATTTGTCTTATTTATTTACCATTTTGGGTGGCATTACACATAGCAATCTGAATACCACAGATGTGAAAATATGTTTTTTAGGTTTTGTATCTAAAAAAAAGCCAATCATTTATTTCAGGATATCAATACCTCATAGAATGCCTGATTAAAGAGGTACACTCACTAACTTCCAAAACATCTCATTTGTAAGGTAACCCTTGGGTCATGAAGGTGGCTGCAGAAGGTGGGAAGTTATAAAGTAAGCTTCTGAGGGATCTTTCTAGAGTTTGGTCAAATTTTGCATCCATACCCCGGAAACTGATGAGGTTGTAGGTAAGATATATCCAGAGGAGTTCCCTGCCCAGTGATGTCTGGATCTAGAATTAATTTGGTTTTTACTATTTATATTTCAAATCCTAACCCAGGTCCACTTGAGTCTATGTGATGGTCAAAGGACAGAAAGAGACAGTTTCATGGCGGTTTAAACACAGATGCCCCTAATTGGCATGAGATGCCACTTCTAGTTTTAAATCAGTGGGACAGGGAGCAGATTCTCTGGCTTCTCGGGGAGCAATGAAATGAATCAAGCAGCTGAAGACCGATATTAAAGGCCTGCACCCACTGTGGAATCCCAATTGGTCATATTCACCCCTCCCGATGTGGGGGTCAGCCACAATTCACAGTCAATGCTAAAATGCTTTAAGACGTATTTATTATCTTCCAGACACAATTTACTGCTTTTGATTATTCATTTTTCATTACTATGGAAAGCAAGATTAAATTGTTTCAGAAGCAACTGCTTATATTAATCTTTCAAACACATGCTCCATGTAAAACCCTCTGTCAGGAAAATGGATATAATTCCTGCTGCCAGAACAGCCGTAGATAAAAGTAAACCAACACTAAATAAAAATAGTTCTAGAGTCCAAAATGTGGTGGAAAACCAGGAGCAGACAGAGAGAGAAGATACAAAGTAGATGATTGCAGGGTGGGTAGGGGTGGGGAGGAATGCTTGAGAGTTCATTTATTAGACCCCGCAAATTTATTCTATGAACATTTTCATTTCAAAAGTAATTTAAATTAGGTCTTTATTTAACTGTGAAATTAGATTACTTCTCTGTTTAACATGCAATACACTTAGGAACTTAATAAACGACAAGTAGTGAGGTAGGAGTCACACCACATCTTGGAATCTATACAAATTGCATCTTAGCACTGGGAGAAATTGGAAATAACCACCTCCCTTGACACAACAGGAGCCTGAGACCCGCAAAGGTGATGGCACCTGTCTGAGCGGCAGAAAGGGTTGGCTCACACAGCTAGATAGGAGCAAAGCTGGAGCTGGAACCAACTTACAGAGCAATTCCATTCCACTATCCACTCAGGTTAACACATATTTGGACAGCTTCCAGTTTGAAAGCCCAATGATTACTATCCTTTGGTAAAATATTACTTTCCTTTTGACTTTCTCTCCTTATTGAAACTCTCCCTCCTATTGACTCCCAAGACACCGATGGCACTCTACTGTGTCTCTCTCTGCCCTTAGTTTGGTCAGTGGACACCTCCACCACTGACCGCTAATGTAATGGAGGCACTTCAACATTCTATTCTCTTCCTTCTCTACATGCTGAAGGCTGTAATTACGAACACCACATGCTGCCGGAGAGTTTTTTATTCTAGTCACAGAAGCACACTTTGCCTGTGCAGGGCAAGCTGGAAGGGCCAGCATCAGGGCCCCTGAAAGCCATTCTCAACCAGTGATGGTCTGGGAGGTGTGGACATGGGTTCCGGGTTCCTTGGCCCTCAGGTGAGATAAATCTGAGGTCATTGCAAACTATTTCCCAGAGCTCCCTCCATGGGGCTGAATGTTATGGCCCAGAGGGGTTACTGGCTTCATAATACAACCTTTACTGACTTACTTCCCTCCCTGACCTCACTTCCTCACCCTCCTCTTAATGTTTCCCAGGATCACCCTCTAATAAACAACTTGCATTCAAAATCCTTGTCTCCTGCTTCTAGGGGAACTCAAGACATGACATTATCTAAACACCATGCTGTACATCTCCAATTCTGCACTTTGACTGAGGCCATTCTCTCTATCCAGAACATATCTGTCATGTATATCTACCCTTATCAAAGTTACCCACCCTTCAAGGCTCAAGGCCAGGCTCACCGCTACCAATACTCCTAAGACATTCACCCAGGAAGAACACCACCCAACTCCAGAAATGTGTACCTTTCAACAGTACACTCCAGCACATCTCATATGAAAATGTTTACATGTATATTTACTTTGACTACAATCCAGGAACTAAATTATGAACTCCCGGAGGGCAGACACCCTGTCATCCCTGTTCTCACCTCCAATAGAGCAAATGTGCTTCCATGTGGTAAGCATTCATTAATTGTCTGCTGAACAAAGGTGAACTTTAGAAATGTCCCTAAATAAAACCGTGTGTTTCTTATTAAAAGAGTCTTCCTAATGGAGTTATTTTCTTATCTTACAGGCAACTCTGGCTTTAACATTTTAGAATGAATATGCCTAATAAGGCACAGTAGATGAGAGAAAAATGCTAAAATGGTCTCAATTCTCTTAGTTTTGGATCAGAGGTACTGGAGCCTGCCTGTTATAGAGAATTTTAAAAAATGCACTTACATCAATGGATAGATCATCCAGACAGAAAATCAAAAGGGAAACATTGACCTTAAAGGACATGTTAGGCCAAATGGACTTAAAAAATATTTACAGAATAGTCCATTCTAAAGCGACAGAATACACATTATTCTCAAGTTCACATGGAAAATTGTCTAAGATAGATCATATACTAGGCAATAAAACAAGTCTTAAATTTAAGAGGACTGAAATCATATCAACCATCTTTTCTGACCAAAATGGTATGAAACTAGAAACTACATGAAGAAAATTGGAGAATTCACAAATATGTAGGGATTAAACAACATGCTACTGAACAACCAATGGTTCAAAGAATAAATCAAAATAGAAATTTTAAAAAAATACCTTAAAAATAAAATTTATGGGATGCAGCAAAAACAGTTCTAAGAGGGAAGTTCATAGATATCCAAGCCTAGAAACAAGGAAAGTCTCAAGTGAACAATCTAACCTCACACTTCAAGGGACTAGGAAAGGGAGAAAAAACAAAGCCCAAAGTTAATAGAAGGAAGGAAATAACAAAGATTAGAGCAGAAATAAATGAAATAAAGAGTAAAACAAAAGAAAAGATCAATGAAATGAACAGCTGGTTCTTTGGAAAGATAAGATTGACAAACCTCTAGCTAGACTCACCAATAAAAAAAGAGGACTCAAATAAATAAAATTAAAACTGAAAGAGAAGATGTTATAACTGATACCACAGAAATACAAAGAATCATAAGAGACTACTGTGAAGAATTATATGCCAACAAACTGGACAACCTAGAAGATATTAATAAATTCCTAGAAACATACAACCTACCAAGACTGAATCATGATGAAATAGAAAATCTGAACAGACCAATTACTGGTAATGGGATTGAATCAGTAAGCAAAAACTTCCCAATAAACAGAAGTCCGGGAACAGACAGCTTCACTGGTGAATTCTACCAAACATTTAAACAATTATTAATACCAACCCTTCTCAAACTCTTCCAAAAAAACAGAAGAGTGAGAAGTCTTCCAAACTCATTTTAGAACATCAGCATTACTCTGATAACAAATCCAGACAAGGATGCTACAAGAAAAGAAAATTACAGGCCGGTATCCCTGATGAACATAGATTAAAAAAATCCTCAAATGAATGCAAGCTGCATTCAACAATACATTAAAAGGATCATTCACCAAGGTCACCTGGGATTCATTCCAACAATGCACGTATGATTCAACATCTGAAAATCAGTAAATGTGATACACCACATTTAAAAAATGAAGGATATAAATCATACAGTCATCTCAATAGATGCATAAAAAGCATATGTCAAAATTCAACACCATGTATAATAAAAACTCTCAACAAAGCAGGTGTAAAGGGAACATATTTCAACATAATAAAGGTCATATATGACAAGCTCATAGCTAACAATATACTCAATGGTAAAATGTTGAAGGCTGTTCCCCCAAGTTCAGGAACAAGACAAAGATATCCACTGTTGTCACTTTTATTAAACATAGTCCTGGAAGTCCTAGCCAGACCAATTAGGCAAGAAAAAGAAAAAAAAAAGCACCCAAAGTGGAAAGGAAGAAGTAAAGCTGTCATTATTTGCAGATGACATGATATTATATATATAAGCCCTAAAGACTCCACCAAAAACTGTTAGAATTAATAAACAAATTTGGTAACATTTTAGGATACAAAATCAATATACAAAAATTCTGTTGCACTTCTATACACCAATAAGGAACTATCAGAAAGAGAAATTAAGAAAACAATCTCATTTATAATTTCATCAAAAAGAATAACATATCGAGGAATAAATTTAACCAAGGAGGTAAAAAACCTGTGTATTGAAAACTATAAGATTGTAAAGAAACTAATTGAAGAAGACATAAATAAATTCTATTTTCATGGAGTGTAAGCATTAATATTGTTAAAATGTCTATACTACTCAAAGTAACCAAAGAATCAATTAGACCCTTACCTAAATCCCCTTTTTTTCACAGACATAGAACAAATAATCTTAAAATTTGTATGGAACCATAAAAGACCCTGAATAACCAAAGTAATCTTGAGAAAGAAGAATAAAGCTAGAAGCATCACACTTCCTGACTTCAAACTATATCACAAAGCTCTAGTAATTAAAACAGCATGGTAGTGGCCTAAGAACAGGCAGATAGATCAATGGAGAAAATAAATATCCCAGAAATAAAACCACATTTATATTGCCAATAAATTTATGACAAAGGGGCCAAGAATATACAATAGTGAAAGGAGAGTCTCTTCAGTAAATTGTGTTGGGGAAATTAAACAGACACATGCATAAGAATGAAACTGGACCACTACTTTATACCACACACAAAAATCAACTCAAAGTGGATTAAAGACTTGAATGTAAGACCTGAACCCATAAAATAGTTATACAAAAACATAGGCAGTAAGCTCCTTGACATAGGGCTTGGTGATGATTTTTTTTTTAATCTGACACCAAAACCAAAAGCAACAAAAGCAAAACTAAACAAGTAGGACCACATCAAACTAAAAAGCTTCTGCACAGCAAAAGAAACTACCAACAAAATTAAAAGGCAACTTAATGAATGGGAGAAAATATTGCAAATCATATATTTGATAAGGAGTTAATATCCAAAATATATAAATAACTCATAACTCAATAGCAAAAAAGACAATCCAATTAAAAAATGGGCAGAAGATCTGAATAGACATTTTTTCCAAAGAAGACGTACAGATGGATCAACAAGTACATGAAAAGATGCTCTACATTGTTAATCATCAGGGAAATGCAAATCAAAACCACATTGAAATATCACTTCACACCAGTCAGAATGGCTAGTATCAAAAAAGACAATAACAATAGTGAAGATGTGGAGAAAAGGGAACCTTAGTTCAATGTTGGTGGTAATGTAAATTAGTGCAGCTATAAAGGAAAACAGTATAGAAGTATCTTAAAATATTAAAAATAGAACTACATAATCCAGCAATCCCACTGGTGAGTATTTATCTGAAAAAAATGAAAACACTAACTCAAAAAGATATATGCACCCCCGTGTTCACTGCATCCTTATTTCCAATAGCCACGACACAGAAACAACCTAAGTGTCCATTAATGGATGAATGGGTTAATAAAGTATGACATATTTATATAATGGAATATGATTCAGTCATAAAAAAGAATGAACTCCTGCCAATTGTGAGAACATGGATGGGCCTGGAGGGCATTATCATAAATGAAATAAGTCAGACAGAGAGAAACAAATAGTGTATGATCTCTTTTACATATGGAACCTAAAACTAACTAAATAAATAACCAAGCTAACAGATATGGAGAGTGGAGTGGTGGTTGCCAGAGGCAGGAGGTGGGGGATGAGGGAAATAAGTGAACTGTTTTTTGGTTTTGTTTTTTTAGTTGAAATAAATTGACTTATTCTTTTAAAAAAAAATAATTATATCATGTATGCAGTATCTGGCATGTTATAAGAATCTCATGATTGTTAGTTCTATCCCGAGATGCCAACTGAGACTCACATGAGACCTTTGTCTATGTCCCTCCATGACGTGACTTTTACAACTTGCCAATGGTCCACCCAATTCCCAACCATTATTTGTCTGAGATAATTTGCCAGGGATGTGTGAGAAGAAAAGGGGAGAAGAGAGGCATGCAGGAGGATTTATTCCTAGAGCATCTGGATAGAGATCATATCTCCCCCTACATCCATATCATGCAGACTCCGTTTAGATACAGAGGAGTAGGATTGAGTTTCTGGGGAGAAATGCTTCCTAAACTAAAATAGTTTTGTTTTGTTACTTTGAGACTTTTTGTTAATGTTTGTGCAACAAAAGCTCCTGTAAGTGAAGGAATTTAGACATCAGAGAATCTAATTATACAGCATGAAATTGATGTTGAGATTCTTTTTTTTTAAGATTTATTTTTTTAATTTATTTATTTTAGAGAGAGAGTGTGCACACAAGTGGGAGGAGGGACAGAGGGAGAGGGAGAGAGAATCTTCAAGCCAGCTCCTCACTGAGTGCAGAACCCAACGTGGGGCTCGATCTCAGGACCTCGAGATCATGACCTGAGCCAAAATCAAGAGTCTCCCGCTTGACCGACTGAGCCCTGAGGAGCCCCTGATATTCAGATTCTTTGATGCTAAAACCAAGAAATGCTCTCCCACAGTCAGCCACATGCCAAAGCAAGGACTTCTGCCTCTACTGTGTTTTCCTCATATACATAACCTTAACCAATTTGGGTCTTTTGGTTTCCTGAAGTTAGAATGACTGTGTACCCACCAGCTTGGTTATTGATCTGGTGGTTTAGCCACACTTTCCATGGTGCTATGCTCTCCTGGCTCACACCAGAAGCCTGCAGGTCCTCAGTGGCTCCTCAGTGCCATTACTATGAACTTGGCAGCCCGAGCTTATCTCAGGGAAAAGCACCATCTAATCCAGCGTGATTAAACACTGTGAATGAAAACATTAGGACAATTTGGCCTTCTCAGTTCCTGCACTTCCTTTCTATTCCAACTGTGTGATCCTGAGTTAGGATATGATTTCTGCATCACAGCAATAATATCCTAGCTCAAGTCTTCACTTTGTATTTTTAAACTAAAATTGCGTTTCGGCTACAAAATTTAAAAATTCAAACAACACGTAAAATATTAAGAATACAAAAAAAAATAGCCTATATTCGAGAGATGGAGAATGCAAATGCTTGCACAGCAATATAAATATACTTACCACCACAGAGCTGTACACTTAAAAATGGTTAAATGGTAAATTTTGTTATGTATATTTTGCTATAATTAAAAAAAAAAAGTCACCTATGACACAACCACCCAAAGACAAGCACTGTTTTCACTTGGGTGTAGATCCTTTCTGGATGACCGAATGAAGGCATAGGCCTTTACACATACACATATATTTTTAAAATGAAATCACACTAACATAATATTTTATACCTTCCAAATTATTTCAGCACTATCTTGGTCATCTATGTTGATAAATGACAACATTTTTACTGGATAGATAATATTAAATTATATAGATGTATCAGTATTTAACCAAACCGCCATTATCAATATTCAGGTTGTTAGTTTTAAACAATCGTTTCTGCATACTTTTCTAAAATTAGAACTGCCAGGCCAAAGGAAGGTACATTTTTAAGTTTTCTACATAGACTGCCAGATTACGATCATAATTCCCCTTTTTAAAAAGAAAACCTCCCCCTCCTGTACATCATCACCTGAAAACTCGCCCTCTGCCTCGGTCTAACCTCCTGTCTGTGTGTCTGTCTGTCTGTCTCACTCTCACATGCTCACCAATTAAAGCCAGCCAGCAGGCCCCTCCTTTCCCCCAGACTAATCACTGAAGTTAAATTCCACATCCTGGCATCCAGGACCGTTGGTGATCAGGTTTCAACTACTTTGTCAGAGTTTACCTCTCCCTTCTTGCAGGCAGGCCCCACACAGCAGAGCCAAGCTGGATTACTCCCAGTGTTCTCATTAAGACCCCCAATTCCCTGCCTCTGTGTCCTTCCTTCCTGGAATATCCTCACCCACCACTAACACCTGTTGAAAATGTCTTCCTTTTTCACAGCTCAGCTCAGAGTGGATTTGCTCCCGCCCTTCTCCATGTTCTGTCACGGGAACAGCTAACGTGTACCAGAGGGCACTAACCAGTGCAAAGCACATCTCACTTAACTGGACAACAGCTTTATAAGCTATATTGAGATAACTCCCCCTTTCATATAGATGAGGAATATGAAGCTTAGAGACGTAAAATAACTTGCCCAAGGTCACACAGTTAATAAGAGGGGAGCGGGATTCAAACTCAGTCCTTCTGCCTCCAGTTAATCACTATGCAGTTCACAACTAGGCAAAACTTCAACTTGGTTTCAAGTTTTCTCCCTGTTAAAATGAGTGAAGATAGGGCAGGCTGGATGGCTCAGTCAGTTAAGTTTCTGCTTTTGGCTCCGGTGTGATCCCCTGGGGCTCCCTGCTCAGCAGGGAGTCAGCTTCTCCCTCTCCCTCTGCCTCCGCCCCCCTACCCCATTCTCTCTATAGGTCTCTCACTCTCTCAAATAAATAAATAAAGTCTCAAAAAAAATGAGTGAAGGTAGGTTAAATAACCATGAACGTAGTTTCAACTCTAATATGCTATGAGATTTTAAGAGTTTCTTAAATATTTCATGCATCTGAGTTCAAGTCCTTTGCATCCCTCAAAATAAGGATGAGAGTTTATTTGTTGCCTGCTCAGGACATTACTTAAATAAATAAGATTTTGTCCTCTAAGTTCACTGGAGACAGGATGGAAAATCAGAACACACCAATTAAATGCCATTGCTATTATAACTTCTCAGTGATCAATCCAATGACGAAAATGGCAGCATAAATATTAACCAAAAATGCAAAGACAGGACTGAAAATAGCATTGGGAAGCTAGTGTCAGGAAACTACTTTTCATGCAAGACTGAAGTTTCCAGAGGCTTCCATAGCAAGTGCAAAAATATGCCTCCGCTTGATTTTTTTCATTTGAGGGCTGCTGTGCACAGGAAGCAAAGCAACACAAAACAGGAACCTGAATATCAAAGTGGATCTGTCAGAAATTGGGAACTCAGAGGCCAAAATGGAACAGATGGGCCTCAAAGCTGGCTCAGGGCATCAAGCCAGAAGCTTCTCTTGATGGGACCTTGCTCCAGGATGTGACAAGCAGATATTCATCTTTGCCCATAAGAAGAGTGGTGGTGCCTGATGTCAGGCCAGTCACTCAAGTAAGTGGGAACCGGGCTGTGAAGAGCCAGGTCCTGGAAATTAGGCTCAGCTGACGGACTGTGTCTTAACTCTCAAAGGTGGGAACTCATTCCCTTCAAGAGGGATGCTTGTCAAAGCTGAGATAACTTTGAGTATTAAAGGGAGGATAAAGAGCCCTTCAGACACCTTTAGTTAGGGTGTGTCACAGGTGAATGAGAACAGCATCAGATTGCTTTAATTTATGCATTATATGTTCATAATCTGGGAACCACTGGACTGCAAAAATGACATGAAGTCAGAAATGGTGTTTTACTCAACTTTAAATCCCCAGCATGTACCACAGTACTAGACACAGAGTAGATCATGAAAATACAAATAAAATACAAAGGGAGAGAACGTCCTAAAGAATAAAGTCCTTAAGAGCTGTGTTTTCATCTTTGGCTGTTTCTTATGATTCTTAAAGATTTACTTATTTATTTTAGAGGGAGGGGGCAGAGGGAGAGAGAGAGAATCTCAAGCAGACTCCCCACTGAGCACGGAGCCCGACCAGGGCTCGATCTCACGACCCTGAGATCATGACCTGAGCCGAAACCAAGAGTTGGACACTTAACCAACTGAGCCACCCAGCCGCCCCTGTTTCTTATGATTCTAATAACAGTTAGTACCAGTCACAGTACAGACACTGGGGAAGAGCCACCCACTGTGGCACTGATTTAGAAATCATTTGGGCCATTCATTAATAAAAATACAAACAGCTTCATTTAATAAATACTCAGCAATATGCCAAGTAATGTGTGAACTGCTAGAAGTACATTATGTTAATACAATCCCCAAACAACTCTGAGAAGTAGATGTTACATGGCCATGCGACAGAGGAGAAAACAGAGTCCTGGGGCATCAGGCAGCTGTGTTACGCAGCTGGTCAGTAATGGAGGCTGATTTGAAGTCGAAATCTCTCTGGTTCTAGAACTAGTGCCACGAACCAGCATCAGAGTCTCCAGAATGGGACAGTCCCTACAATGCCAGAAGCAGGAGAGATTCACGTTAACCAAGCTTACTGTAGTAATCAGTTTGCAATATATATAAATATGGAATCATTATGTTGTACGCCTAAAACTAATACAATGTTATATGTCAGTTATACCCCAAGAAAAAGAAACAGCCGCAGGAGGAGGAGGTGGGCAAGATTCCAAGACCCTGAATCTTACTCAAGGTCTTCCCACATTGCATCAGGATCACAGGCTTCTAGAGTGGTAATACAAGCTTGTCTGATCACATTTGATTTAGAAATGTACAGGGGTGCCTGGGTGGCTCAGTTGGTTAAGCAGCTGCCTTCGGCTCAGGTCATGATCCCGGGGTCCTGGGATCGAGCCCCACATCGGGCTCCCTACTCGGTGGGGAGCCTGCTTCTCCCTCTCCCTCTGCCGCTCCCCCCACTTGTGCTTGCTTGCTCTCTCTCTCTCTGTCAAATAAATAAGTAAAATCTCTAAAAGACAAAGCAAAACAAAAAAACCAGACATGTACATAAGATTCTAAGAAAGTATGGTCCCCCTTCTTCCCCCTTGCTAACATCACATTTGTGATGCATTGCCAGTGAAGTCCATGAGCTCTCCCAGCAAGGCAGTTCCACTGCACTGTACCTTACTTTCCTGGACTATGAGTTCTCCGAGTGCTGGACTCACCAGCCTCCATTAGTCCATTGTGAGGTGAGATACTCCAGGATGGACAGTGCCTCTCCTTGGAAGTTCAACCTTCTCCACCCCAGTTAACGGCTCCCCTTAGGAAGTCGCTTTTTGTTGCCAATTAAAAGTAGCTGGGCCTTCCTTGAAGGTCTCCAAGGATGCTAAGGGTTGGGCCTTCTCTGGCCGACCTCAGGACCCAAAACAAGCAGGGCCCAGTAGTAATGCTATGTTCCTAATGTTCGAAAGCAACCATAAAGATCTTTTAAAAAATCCAAAAAACAGAAAAGATTCATTCACAAAGCTGTTTGCTGTAGCATTATTTCCAACAATGGGAAATACTTAGAAAACAACTTGAAGGTCCAACAGGGAAGAACTATACACAACTTAAGTGTGACAAGCCCATACGACACAATATTATATAGACTATCGGGCACCTGGGTGGCTCAGTCGTTAAGCGTCTGCCTTCGGCTCAGGTCATGATCCCAGGGTCTTGGGATCGAGCCCCGCATCGGACTCCCTGCTCTGCGGGAAGCCTGCTTCTCCCTCTCCCACTCCCCCTGCTTGTGTTCCCTCTCTCACTGTGTCTCTCTCTGTCAAATAAATAAATAAAATCTTTTAAAAAAAAAATATTATACAGACTATCAACATAATGTTTATAAAGCACTTATCGTCATTGGGAAGTGTTACCTTATTAAGACACCTGACAAAAACACAAGGCATAGAAGTATGCCATCAATGAGATCTTAAATACATTCATAGAAAAAAGAAGGAAAATACGCAAAAGTGAATGACCACATTGCAATATGATCAGAGTTATCATTTTCAACTTCTTCTCCATCTTCATACTTCTTCAATAGCTTCCCAGTTTTCTATAATTGGCAAGCAATCCTTCTAAAACTAGAAAAAAATGCAAACCTTAAGGAATTCAGCACTAGATTGACAAATAGGTCAGCAAAGATGAAAAGACAAGAGTTTCACTTTGACATTTTTTTGGTATGGAAATGTGTGGACTTCTTTCTCCTCTTTGAAGATCCTACCTAAGGCCAAGTTTCTGCTGAGTACTTACCAGCTACTCTGTGGCAGTCTCAAACAGGGAAAAGATAGCTAGTGGTTACTTCCTGCCACTGTGTAAGGATCAAAGCTTTCATGAACTCCCTGAACACTTTGCAGACCCTTCCCAGTTTAACTGGGAGCAAGAGAAATGGCAAGTTGCTGAATACTTATAAAGTATTCTGTGGCAGGACGCCTGGGTGGCTTAGTCAGTTAAGAAGCTGCCTTCCGCTCAGGTCATGATCTCAGGGTCCTGGGATCAAGCCCCGTGTCTGGCTCCCTGCTCTCCGGGGAGTCTGCTTCTCCCTCTGCCCCTCCCCCTGCTCATGTTCTCTCTCTCTCACTCTCTCTCTCTTTCAAATAAATAAATAAAATCTTTAAAAAAAAGTATCCTTATGGTAATTTCTGTAGGATAAACTCTGTCCCCAGTAGACAAGCTATTCAGGAACATTCTTCTCCAAACATTTCATAAATTATTTCATAAAAACATTTCATAAAATACTCAAACAGCTTTAAATACATTTACATATAACTCACATCTAATTAAAAAGCTATCTAAATTAACAAAGTGAGATGTGAGACTTTTTTTTTAATTGTATTAAGAAGCCACAAGGTCACAAGACAATATTGAACAAGCTCACTGCTAATAACAAGGAATGAAAGTAAACAGCACAACAGAAGTCCTGACAAAGTGTCCAGCCTCAGCATAGTCTCTGGACACTACAGAAAGTTCTGTACCTGTGCGCATCCACCACCTGTCCTCCTTAAATGTGTGATGGTTAACTTCATATGACAATTTGGCTAAGTTATAGTGGGCAACTGTCTGGTCAAACACCAGTCTTAATGTGGCTGTGAAGGTATTTTTTTATATGTGATAAACAGTTAAATCAAACTTTGAGTAAAGCCGATTACCCTCCATATGTGTGTGGACCTCATTCAATCCATTGAAGGCCTTATAAGCAAAGGCTGAGGTTTTCCCGAGGAGGAATTTTCTTCAAGTCTGCGACACAGAAACCTTGCCTGAGTTTCCAGCCTGTTGCCCCGCAGCAGAATTTGATTCAAGACAACAGCATCAGCTCTTAACCTGAGTCTCTAGCTTCTTGCTGGCCTGCTTTATGGATTTCAGACGTGCCAGCCCTACATTCATGAGAGCCAATTCCTTAAAATGAATATCTCTTTGGGGAACCTGGGTGGCTCAGTTGGTTAGGCAGGTGTCTGACTCTTGGTTTTGGCTTAGATCACGATCTCAGGGTTGTGAGATCGAGCCCTGCATCAGGCTCCACGCTTAGTGGGGTATCTCCTTGAGATTCTCTCCCTCTGCCCCTCCCTGCCCCCCCTCTAAAAATAAATAAATGAATCTTTTTAAAAAATGAATATCTCTTTCTCTCTCGCTCAGTGAGAATAGGATATATATCTATATCTAGATAGATAGATAGATAGATAGATAGATAGATAGATAGATAATCTCATAGGTTCTGTTTCTTTAGAGAACCCTGGCTAATACAGGAAGAGTGACCATATTTCTTAGTAGCTTGAGACAGTCCTGGTTTACACCTGTTGTTTCATGTAATTAAGAACCACCTCTTTCCCTCTGAAATGTGTCCTGGTCGGGATGATAAATTACATGATCACTTTACATGCAGAGTTAAAGACAGATTTATGGTATTCCAAAGTCATGAGCTCCTTTCACTTACAATGCTGTTTTTCAAACTTCTGGGGATACACATAATAAGAAATATACTTTATGTCACAAAACAAAACTGGTTTTAATATGTGCAATACCATGGGCTGTTTTATATTTTATAATGTGTCCTTTCCAATGCTCCCTGCAACCCATGAATCTCATTGCATGATCCATGGATGGAAGCATCACTCCGTTTGAAAAGCACTGACTTAGGGGAATCCGGGGCTGACGGCCTGCAGTGTTCATTTCTGTCTCAGGACACACTGGTGAGATGTTGGGGAAAGGGAGAGGCATGTGGATCAGAGATTTTACTCTGTACTCCATAGACTCTTTGGTAGTATTTCTCGTAAATGTCAATGAACTAGCAGTAAACATAAAGACATCATACAGGAATATGACTCTAGAGTGTTTTCCTGTAGTGCATCTCCAGTTTCCGAGGACTCCTACACACAGAGAAGAGGGAGAATGAGCCACAACAGCATCCCGTTGGGTTGTGCTGCCCCTAGCTTCACTCCCCTCCAGTCCCACTTACTTCCCTGGCAGGAGGACTCATAATGTCCAGGCATAAGCAAGGCACAGCTTCCCGGGCCACTAAGTCCCTGCAGCTTTCGGCTGCAAACAGAATAAACCCCAGATCCCATGTTTGCATTACAGGCTCCATCCACAGAGCCCAGTGTCAACCTCCTTTTCAGCCTTTTCCTCTCTCTCTCCTCACCCTACTGTGCCCAGTGCTCATCCACACACCCTTGCCTCCACTCCCTAACCTCTTGCCTACAGCCTCTGGCCAGCCCTTTCCTCTGCCACCCCCATGTGTCCTGCTGAGGTTCTCCTTTTCAAAACCCCACTCAAACCCTATTCCCTTCCCAGGGCCTTCCAGATGCTGCCAGGGACAGGAGAGATCCCACAGCTTCAAGATGGGATTTGGTTTGAGCCCAAAGGGCCCAAATTTGATAAGAGCACTTTCTCCTCAAAAGTTGTGCTTACTGAGGGGCGCCTGGGTGGCTCAGTCTGTTGAGCCTCCAACTCGATTTCGGCTCAGGTCATGATCTCAGGGTCCTGGGATGGAGCCCCACACCTGACTCCCTCTCCCTCTGCCCCTCCCCACTCTCTCCCTCTCCAAAAACAAAGAAAGTTGTTCTTACTGAGAAAGTGAAGGAAGGCCAGGGTAGCACAAGCAAGAAACAGGGGGCAAGAATGAGACTGGACGTGGCGAGGGGGAGGGGCCGGAGACAGCACAGTGGAGCTCAGGAATGAATGGGCTGGTACTCAAACAAGGAGGCACTATCGCTGTGAAAAGGGGCCATGAAAGAGAACTAGGTGGCTCTCCGGATGGCACAATCAAATGTGACCAGAGCCCCAAGAAAACATGACCTAAAGGTTTGCTACAGGTGGGCAAGGAGCACAGGACAGCTCAAGGCCTCGGGTGTCTGGTAGATCTGCCTTCAAAATGCTGACCTGTCACACTTGTGGGGTGACTCAGACAAGGGTCCATTCACCCTCTGAACTCAGGACCTTCATTTGTCAAACAGGGAGGACAAAGCAGCAGCTATCGGAAAAGGGAAGAGGGAAAATCCCATGATGCTCGTGGGGGCTTGGCTCTCTGTGGGCCCTCTGCCCGGGGGCCCAGGGAACACTTTCCCTCTCATCTGTGTTTCACTCCAAGCCCCCAGCCCCCTTACAAATGCAAGCCTCAGCTTCAAGAGCACAAAAACACAAGGGATGGCCAAGAGAACACAGAAATACATCTTCAGTGTTTTGAGGTAGACTGTCACTCAATAAAACGCAAAATCTATTTTTAACCAAAAGATGGTGTTTCAGAAGCTTCCTCCTCAAGTCTGTCTAGAGGCAAAAATCTCAGATCTCCAAAAGCGGATGCAAATTCCATAAACCCATGTAAGCACACAATTGCTCAATTACCATACACATGGTCACTTGCCAATAAAACAGGAGGAAGCTAAAAAAAATAATGCAGATGCCTTACACAGGCTGAGACTACTCCAGTAACAGACTGGAAGGGGCTCACCAGAGACTTATGCATCAAATTGAAACTTATTAATATAGGACCAGACATGTTTTTTTCTAATTAATTTTGTAGACTATAAGAGCCGAGTGAATGCAAACTGAATCATATCTTCCTATCTAAATTATAGAAAATAAAATTTTTTTAATGACTAGGCTCTCAGCAATAAGAAATTATTAAATACATGCCACAAAAATTAATGCAATTAAATTCAAAATGATATTCAAGTTACAACATAAGCAGTGAGCTTTGACAAACAAAAACTGAAGAATTATTCTTCAAGATATACTCAGATAAAATGAGCTTATCGAAACCTCAAAGAATATTTTGTTTGTTCTTTTGAAAGGCACATTTCTATTGAGTTATGCAATATCAACAGGCAGGAAAATGATCTGAGACAGGAAAACATTGGTTAATGGAAAATGAGAAAGTTAATAAACGAAGTCAAACTGGGTATTTTATGAGCACTGCTGAAAATACAATTCATAGAAGTAAAATACCACTGTTATGACTGAGCATAATAAAACCGATTACTTGTCTTAAAGGCTATGTGTGATAGAAATCATTTAAATCAATTGAGTTACTGTTTCTTAGCAATTTGATAAAAAGGAAAAATAGAGTAATTGGAAATAAAGTGCTCCTTTGGGAGTGTAGAAATAAGCCAGCTGGGTTTGTAAGTGCACTTTAATCTGTTTGTGTATTTTTCCCTTGTTTAAAAAAAGGAAAGACAGGAAAGATTTACTGAATCAAGCTGCCAAAGTCCTGGAATTTGTAGAATTTAAATTATTAGTAAGGATTTAGTTATAGTTCACTGCACCCCCACACCCCAGAGAGACTGACCAGAGCTTATTCTAGTCACATCTTCTGAACTGCTGAGTCCTCCAGGACCAAGAACTTGGATGCGGAATCCTACTTGCTGTGAAACGGGGTGAACGACAAGAACAGGGGCTCTGTGATGGGTCCCTGAGCTCTGGCTAGGCATGGCTACACACATGCAATCTTGGTTCAGCCTTTTCTAACATTACCTCCTTTTTGAGTGGTCAAAAAAAGTTCAAACTCTTTTTGAGAAAGCAGCGAACATCATGTATGGACTTACGGACAAAACGCCTTCTCTTTACAACTTATAATTATCAGCTAAATTATCCTAATAAATATTGAGCACTAGCAATACTCTAAGGCAGGATTTGGCAAACTCTTTGTCAAAGGTCAAATAATAAGTATTTTAGGTTTTGTGACTCACCTAGTTTTCTATGGAAACTCCTCACCTCTGCCTTTGTATGGCAAAAGCTGTGTGCCATTAAAACTTTCCAGAATCAGGCAGCCAGCCTGCAGATTGGACTTTGTCCACCCCTGCGCTTACAGTCAACTCCAGAAATCAGAATGGGCTTAAAATCTAAATGAACTTTTCATGTTTCTCCTTGTTTCTCCTGCCTCAGACACCGGTAAGGGAATGATCTTTTATGTAAACCAAGTTTCCTCCTTCCTTCAAGAGGCAAGTATCCCTTGAGCCAATCTGTGATTCTGTCATTTAGCTGGAGGGATGGCATGAAGTCTTTCAAATAAAACGAGTGCCATTAAAATTGACTCACTAAGCTCCAGACTGTCACTTACCTCATTTAAGACTGATCAGGGGCCCTGGCTTTAGTGACTGGTACACAGTTGGAGAGGAACAAATCTACAACAGTAACACGAACCACAAACACAGTTACTGAAAAGGCAGAACACGGAAATTCAAAATTCCTCCATTTGTTTGCTAATCCAAACACGAAGGCAAGCACTATCCCAGCCCACCTAAGGATTAAAGAAATTCGAGGTCTGAAAGAAATATAATACACTCCTATCTCTGCTTTATATCTTATAATTAATCTCCGTGGAGATCTTCAGTGTGTTTCAGCCCCAAACTCTCTGCTTCAGGCACCTTTATAATGGGATTAACAAAAACTGAGACGTCATGAATTTCCTGACCTTTGTAGGTCAATGTAAATGCCCATAGCCTGCAACCTATTACAAAGTTTCCCTGGAAGCCAGGTCTATTTAGAAATGTGAAAGACCCTTAAACTTTTAAGAATGCTATGTAGAGATGTAAATAACAACCTGAGCACACCACCAAGAAACATAAGAGCATTTAACAGCGTTAAAAACATGAAGTTTTCACGAAAGCTGTTTTATAATTAGAATGCTTACGTAAGGAAAATAAAACCCAGAGGTCACAAAAGTGGTTCTGGTTTCCCAAGGAGTTTCCATGGAGAGCGCTAATAATTTAAGATAGAATACTAATTGGAGGTAGGGGAGCAAGAAGGCTGTACCCAAGAGCTTTCTTTCATTCAGTGAATATGCCAGGAGTCTGGTGAAAAAGGCCGAAGTCTCTTCTGAAAACTTCTTTGCTTTGTTGGTAATTTTTAAAAACTAGATTGATGTTTTTGGCCAATAGGTCCAGATATTATAAAAACATTTTTCTCTCCAGGCCCAGTTATGTCCTAAAAACTACAATAGGCACGTCTTTGTTTTGCAAAGACTGAAAGCACTGTGAGGGCAGTGGCTCTATGTTTGCTGGGCACCTGCACCACGAACGCAATTCCCCCCAGAGTTAGGTCAATTAAAAAAACCAGCTTTTGGAAAGAGAACTTCGATTCAAAAAAGGATCCAACCAAATTCCCTAAGCAAATTATATTCTGCATCTGTCATCTGCAGGTAGGGATGAGCACTCTTGGCTGGAGAGCTCCCCAGGGCAGCAAGGTCAATGAGCACTTCAGATGGGTCCTGGGGAACCTTCAGGCACAGGGAGGCTGACTTGCTCTAAGTTGTGTTTTTGCCAAAGATGCTCATGGCCTTCAGATGACTTGGTATGCAGAACCACACGTGGAGAGCGACTGAGGATTGCAGCGAGGCACAGAGGCTAAGGGATGCCTGGTGGTATTAGGATGGAAAAGTTTGTTTTCTCTTCCTGATGGAGGGGCAGGTTGTTGAACTCTTTCACCGATATTTGTTGTTATACTTGTAACTATTACTAAATATTATTTTTTAAACCAATGTCTCCTCTACCCTAGTAAAAGCTTGCCTTCCTTGGGCTATGAGATTACCATTGCATATAATACGTTTGCTAAGTGACGGATTTACTAAGTGATATGGAATAATACCTCAGTTATCCAGCAGGAGGGAATTTTCTAGACACATGAATTATTCTTTTATGTGTCAAAATTTATTAAGAGGTATTTTGATAGGTGATGAAATCAGATTTGGAAGAGAATGTAGATACTATACATACAAACAGCTCATTTTGATCAAGAGGCAGGCGACATGCTTAAGACTACGACCCCAGTTAGGGACTGACTGAAAGGAGGCCACACTTCCTGCTTCAGAATCCTCCAGCTACCTATGCAATCAGTATTCACCATGTACCTGCTAAACCTGCTATTGTCTCCTCTCTTAAATTAAAAAAAAAAAAAAATGGCTCTTACCTGAGTTTAAGGACAGCTATCTCTTAAAGGTCATAAATGGAGTTGTACACCATTATCACTAAAATCATTCTATTACTTTAGTTGTTTTTTTTTTTTAATTTTATTTTAAAATATTCTGTTAGTCAATTCTTCTCCATCAAGAGTAATTTAAGGGGCACCTGGGTGGCTCAGTCGGTTAAGCGGCTGACTAGATTTTAGCTCAGGTCTTGAGCTCAGAGTCCTGGGATCAAGCCCCACAGGGTGCTCTGCACTCAGCAGGGAGTCTGCTTGAGATTCTCTTTCTCCCTCTGCCCCTCCTCCCACTCATGTTATCTTGTTCTCTCTCTCAAATAAATAAAATCTTTTTTTAAAAAAAGAGTGATTTAAGACTGAGCCATGTGATAACCCCATCTACACAACTTCACTTACACTGTGGGTCTGACCAGCAAGTTCTCCCTTACGTATCTCTTTCCCTTCTGGTGAATTCCTATCCACCTGTCAAATCGCATCAGATATCACTTCCTCCCTAAAGACATCCCTGGTTCACACATTCCCTCAGGAAATTTAACCATGACCTCTTCCATGCTAATTGTTTACCTTACAGATTTCTGAGGCTACCCTGGCTCACCACACTTTTGTATTTTATTGCATTGTATTATTTCACTGTAGGAGTATATTGTTGGCTTACCTATCTGTCTTCCTACTTCATGGTCCATTCTAGGAGAACAGAGTCCATTTCTTCACATTTTGGTATCCTCAGAATCAGCATAGTACCAAAGAGGTACAAAATACATAAATATTTTTATGATGAATTTGAGAATGTGCAACTCTAAATCGAATCCCTAGAATGGGTTTAATTATCTGAGAAACACAACCCTGTTATCAGCTGACATTGTACTCTTCCCTACAGCTATGATTTAGAAATAACTTTCATAATAGGTTAGCATTTTTAAAGGAGGAACTGAACAACCACAACAAAATCATGAAGGATTCTTAAGAACTATCAAAACAGCAGGTCATACAAAAGCAGTAATGACTAGGTCATTTCTAAACCTATGGAATCAAACAATTGCCTCAATATCTTTTTTATCCTCCATTCCTTTGCGCCAGCCCCAAGACTGTTCTGCATGGCTGGTATTTTCCAAGGCACACATCCAAGCTGCCTTGGCCAAGTTCCCCAGGACACTGCCTAACCTCCAGCATCTGTCCTGGTACCATCGTTTGCTCCAGCCGAAGCTCAGCCACATCAATCTTTCTCAGCAGGATGTGGACAGAGCCGCACCTGTGAAGGACACTGGAAGAGCCAGCAAGAGAGTCTTGTAATTTTCTGGGTGTTTTTCCTCTGAACTGGGACCTAATAAACAAGGGCACCCCCCAGGTGACCTCATTCCCTACTAAAATCTCATCCATCAGGCAAAATTTCTGGGCGGGTTGCTTTCTAGGGACCAGGGACAGCTTTTTATGTGAACTGTTTTCATCTCAAGAGAAGGCAGAGTTGTGTAATGGATAAAGCACTATCAAAATTTATGGGGTGTCTGGGTGGCTCAGTCAGTTAAGCGCCTGCCTTCAGCTCAGGTAATGATCCTGGGGTCCTGGGATGAGCCTCCCATCAGGTTCCCTGCACAGCAGGGAGTCTGCTTCTTCCTCTCCCTCTACCCCTCCTCTTGCTTGTACGTGTGCTCTCTCTCTCTCAAATAAATAAATAAAATCTTAAAAAAAAAAAAAGCACTAACAAAATCTAGAAATAATCTGATCCAGGTGGTTTTGCTCTTCTTACATACCCTTAAGAAAACACAGCATATCCACTTTCCTAATTAGAGAAAAATGTATAAGAAACACTAATTTGAATGTCATATAAATTAATTAATGTTAACATGGAGGGCTTAAAAAATAAGGCTTTAAGGAATCCTATCCATGTAGGGATGGCTTGCTCTGAATTTTAAGGAACAAGGTTCAAAACAAAACAAAAACTCGATACTAGAAGATGAATACATTCACCTGTATGGTTACTCACACTCTTTCTCATCTTCCGAGTGGTAGAGGCTACCACTAAGCACATTTCAGGGGCATTGCAAAAGCCAATGGTACCAGGGGAGCCCCCAAAGTTACTACCAGACATCCGATGCTCTGAACCATCTGCTGGCACGTAGACTGATGCCTGGTGACACTTTTGTTCATTTCTGACAATGGAGGTATTCTTGTTCTCAACTACAACAGCCTCTTCCTAAACCACAGCCATTGATATTTGAAGCACAGAGGTAGAATACGGTCTAGCGAGACTTTACTCTCCTGAAACTGTGGCCAACATGAGATAAATACAATGCAATTCTGCTTATCTGGTGATGCAAGAGAACAGATTAACGAATGGCCTGTTCCCCTTCTGCTTCGGACATGCCAAGAACACACAGCCATCTAAGAATGCAGTACCCAAAGCATATAACAAACCGAGAGGCTGATCATTCTGTGGAATGCCATCAGCACTCACTGCTGAATAAATTAGATCAAATGAGAACGCATTCTAAATTGTGAAATGGCAGAATTATTCTAGGCTTGTAACTCACAAAGAGAACAAGTTGAACAGGCACCACAGTTATTCATGCTGAAATTGGCAGGAGAATCCAGTTTTTCCCCAGCACATCAGGAAAAGAAAGTTCTGTATTTTTCAATTGGGAATGTTCTGAAGCAAAGATGTCACTGTGAAAATATTAAAACACAAGCCAAATTTATCTAAGTAAGTGTATTCTTTGGATATTTTTAAAGCCCAGTTGCAAGAGGGTAGTGGGTTTTGTTCCCCTGCTGAGAAAATTGTGCTTTTATTATATGCAGCTTTGTCAAGCATGTTTCCAAGAAAGAAAATCATCTAAGCCCATGTGTTGTATTTCTCATAGGCCAAGAGGTAGCAGAGAAATACAAAACTGATGTAATGTTTTAAAAAGGCAAAATTAGAAAAGACAAGCTAAAGTTAAGATAAGATTCTATGAAAGGAACTACATTTTATTTTGCAATGAAAAGCCACCATGCCAGGACTTGACAAAGGGGAAATCATCTAGAAGATCTAACTTTCCTTTTTTTTTTTTTTTTTTTTAAGATTTTATTTATTTATTTGAGAGAGAAAAGGAGAGAGAGAGAGAATGAGCAGGGTGAGGGGCAGAGGGAGAAGCGGACTCCCCGCGGAACAGGGAGCCCGATGTGGGACTCGATCACAGGACCCTGGGATCATGACCCGAGCTGAAGGCAGACACTTAACCAACTGAGCCAGCCAGGCACCCCTCTTTTTCGTTCTTTTTTAAGACTGTATTTATTTATTTATTTGAGAAAGAGTGCACACACGTGGGGAAGGAGCAGAGGGAGAGGGACAAACAGAGCTCAGAGCCCAAAGCCCAACTCAGGAGCCCAAGACCCTGAGATCATGACCTGAGCTGAAATCAAGAGTCAGATGCTTAACTGACTGAGCCACCCAGGTGTCCCTAGAAGGTCCAACTTTCTAATCAACTTCAAGTATCCTGTATTGTCCAGATCCCCAAACCCAAGGAGTCTCTCTTGTTCACTAGTTTCCAGGGCAGTCTTGGTTTCCTAAGACGTCTTAGTGAATTGAAGCCTGGAGAATGAACAGCTCTCCCAGCTTGTTTTTTAATCAGTGAATTTTGCAAAGCCTAAGGGTAGAAGACAAGGAGAAATGACAAAGATAGGCAATAGTATTCCAACACGCAGAACAAAGAATCGTAAGAAGTGAGCATCCCTAACTGAGCAGTCACTCATCAAAGAAGCATGCATGCACGGGCATTCTCAGATCTTCTCACACAAAATGCAAGGCAGACAGAGAAGGCAGGTGTGGCATCATCTACTTCTGCAGTGACCGCTGGAAGGACGATGGCTGCTGACATTGCCAGCAGACACACAGACCCCACAGTGTCAGGGAGACTGGACCAGGAAAATGGCATCTCCCTCACAACCAGCCACACCTTCGCCTCAGTGTATTAAGAACATTTATTTAGTCTTCAGCACGTTTAAGCTCCTGGGTCAGAAATTTCCCTCTACTGGCTGTCAACATAAACGGAAATAATGTTCTTGGCAACAAGTCCAATGATTATATAGAAAAGTGTCTTAAACTTTCAACTTTGTGCTGTTCAGCAAACCCACCCCATACTATTTCTCTTTCACTGCTTTTAGTTCAAGAGGGAAAACAGCAATTCTAGACATCCAGTGGAGTATGAAGGGGCCTCTTATGGCAAGATACAGCATGGGGAAGGCCAACTCAGACGGAGGAAACTGTCAGAAAGGAACCCTTCCTCCATCCCACTACCCACAGAAACTTAAACACAAGAAGGTGCTGAGACAGACAGGAAGTTGGAGAAAAATGTGGCCCCATTTGACAGTTACTATCTACATATTCTAGGGCTAGCTGAGCAATGAATCATGGTGGATTAAAAGGAACAATTGAGACAAAAGTCAATACACACAAATACTAATAACTACTATTTGCTAAACACCTACTATGTTCTTATACATACAGTAACCACTTTACCATTATAATCAATAGTGTGAAAGACAGATACTTTTCTCCCTTCTTGCACAGATGAGCACAAGCCATCATGCTCACTGACTGGCCTGTTGCCCCAACAAATGTGCTTTCAAACACAGAAGGGCTCCTTTGTCGACATAAAAAATTGCATAGAGTCCCACTGGGACTGTTGGACTCTTACTCTGTTAAGAAAACACAAGAAGATAAAACAACAGATTTTGAATTTTAGTCCCTATTACAGCTAAGTACATTAAGAAACAAAAAGAAATGCATTTATGTGGGAATCATTAGAGTTACTGAGTCTCCAGACAATGGCTGGTACCTATATGGATCTAAGATCTAACAATCTCCAGTCCCCCACGAGTCCAAGGACAATACATTCAATATACTACCCTATACTCTGCTACTTCTAAGGTAAATTCTCATAAAGGAAAAGAACATGTAGGGGCTAAAATATCCATTCACTCTGTCCCGCAGAGAGAGACAAAGACCTCAACACAGCACCAGCGTTAAGTTTCGGTCTTTATAACTTTGGAGAAATATGGAAATTTGGGGAAAGCCCAGACAAGAGCAATGAAAATGATGAAAGTGTTGGAAGGTAAGAGAAGAGGCTAAAGAATAAGGATTAATTAGCCTGAGGAAGAAAAAAGAGTGGGGAACTTAATATTCTCCTTGATATAAACAACAAAGGCATACAAAATATGATCACCATGATTCACTATTCCATGAGAACGAAAAGAGAGGAAAGAGCATTGTGGAAAAGCATGACGAATCTGGACTAAATATAAGATAAATCTTTCAGGCGCCTGGGTGGCTCAGTCGTTAAGTGTCTGCCTCCGGCTCGGGTCATGATCCCAGGGTCCTGGGATCGAGTCCCACATCGGGCTCCCTGCTCGGCAAGAAGCCTGCTTCTCCCTCTCCCATTCCCCTTGCTTGTGTTCCTGCTCTCGCTGTCTCTCTCTCTGTCAAATAAATACATAAATAAAATCTTAAAAAAAAAAAAAAGATAAATCTTTCATTCTAAGAGTTGGCGGCACTAAACTTGGAGGCAGGTTAAGGGACTATGCAAACTTTGCTTTTGGCTCCTCTTGCCCAATTTAATGCCACCTCCCCCAAGAACCCCTTTATTCTCTCTTTCTGTGCTGAATAGAATGAATATTTCTCAAATTTTAGTGGGCATCAGCATCACCTGAAGGGACTTAACAAAATACAGATTCCTGGACCCCAGCCCAGGACAGCTTCTCGTGGGGCCCGTGAAACTGCATGTCCAGCAAGTGATATGTCCGCAGACTCATTTTCAGAAGCAGCGCCCAAGACACCATCGCTCCCGACCCTTACTTCTCATAAAAACGCATCTGTACTTCTCAGGGCGTTTGTCACTGTTCCTATACCACAGCATTTTATGTACTTTCCTAGTAGATGTGGGTCTTTTTCAACCTTGACGTTTCTATGGTGCCTAACACAATGCCAGTAACACGCAGGGCTCAAGAAAGACCATCTGTAACGTGTTCCCTTAGAAGTGGGTCATTCCAACTCGCCCACATGTTTGCCCTGCCTTTATCATTTCTCACTATTTCTTTATCCTGTTTCCTTGCCTAAGTGACTCCACAGCTTGAGGACCTGCTGCTGATCGATGCACATGAAATTGTCACATATACCAACTGCACCTACTGTTCAAAATTAAGGAAAAAAAATCTGGTGTGATGTATGAAAATTTCCTTCCCATAAGGTTTATTTTTTCTCATTAGAGTAGAGTTTTGGCTTATGGCCCCAAGACTATATTCCAGGAAAATGGCAGGAAAAGAGCCATATTTTTTATTTATTGTTTATTTTGCCTGATTCTGGCAGGGAGGCCTGCGAGGTCAATGAGCAAATAAAGGACCTGGCATGTCTGAAATCACACTGGGTGCAGCTGAAGTCTGAGCCAGAAACTGATCTGGAAAATTATGCAGTAAAACTCACCTCTCCTTCCCATCAGCTACCAAGCTTACTTATTGGCTAAGAACTAAAAGCAAAAAAAGAAAGAAAGAAAGAAAAAAAAGAAAAATGACAAAAGAATTTACACAATAGCAAAAACAAGGATCCCCTAATGAAAAAGAAAAATGGGGGAATGTCTCTTGGGCTTCAGGTTAACTCAAGGAGACTCAACAAAGGTAAATGTCAGACTGTATGCCCGGCTCTGAGACATCATCGTCCCTCAGATACCTCCAAAGCACGGTGAGAACTCCACTCTCCCCCCAAACTAGTCCCAGAGGGATTATTCACACACACACACACACACACACACACACACACCATTAGAAAAAAGTTCAAGTACGACAAACTTTTAAAAGGCCAGATATTGGAATTCTCATGCAGGTGAGGAAGCCAGGTCAGCCAACAGTACAAAGGATTTTTGGATTTGTGGAATCCCACACCTGCAGCACATCTGATGATTAAAAAAAGAAATCACTGACCACTTTCCACAGAGCAGGTATGGTCATAATGCAAAAAGATCCTCAAGAAAAAGAAACCTATAAAGTGGACCTTTTAAAAATTATTATTATTCCTTACTTCCTTTTTTTAAAAAGATTTTATTTATTTATTTGAGAGAGAGAGAGCACAAGCAGGGGGAGTGGCAGGCAGAGGGAGAAGCAGGCTCCCCGGTAAGCAGGACCCTGGGATCATGACCTGAGCCGAAGGCAGACGCTTAACTGACTGAGCCACCCAGGCGCCCCTATTCCCTACTTCCTGACCCTTGTTTATTCCATGCATTTTTTTTTCTTTTCCTAGAAGCAAACAATGCACGCTCTTTGCTAACCTCTTCTTACCAAGGAGGAGATAAACCAACGCTGCAGCACGATTTAGCATTCAGAAAGATTATGCCCATTCCACTACACTCTATTCAGGAAAATTAAAGATCTGGTATCCCAACTGCCGGTATAAAATGCTGTCTGAGGCCAGCAAAACACAAAAGAAAATAAAAACTACGAGGACACTTCATGTGGAAACTACCACAAGGAGCGACTGTAAGCCGTAAGTACCACCCAGCAATCACACTGGCTCATAACTGTGAAATATGGTCATTATCTTATGGAACTGATCTAATTTTGTACTCAGTGCCCTAAAATAAAGGGTTTCTTTTGAATACCAGATATGAGGACTGGGACCGAAAAAAAAATGATAATAATTTGACAGCATTTTAAAGCACAGCTTACTTTCCTCCCTCCTGACACACTAAATAGCACCAACTGACAGCTACTTCACAGGCTGAATGAATGAAAGAAGGTGCATGTGCTGAGCTGAGGAAAAGCCACAGATAAACTGTATCGGAGGACTGATATTAGCTCATGAGAGGGCTTAATACACAGGACACAAACAGCATATTTAACGAAAAACTACAAAGGTATTAGAAGGCAGCTGGGAAAACACATGATGAAATTCTTTTCTCCAACACAAAGGAAAGGAGAAAAAATAGGCTTATCTCTTTAAAAGTGTCAGGGTTCAGATGGTAGTGTATACGTTATATATATATATGCACATATATATATATATATATGAAAATCTCGTTAATTCAGGTTAATAAAGAAAGCAAATATACTCTAGTGACATTTACTAACACCCATGCTCCATTCATGAATAAGAATTATATATAACACTTGGTCGGAGGAATTTAATTTGAAATACCACAAAAAGAAAGCCCAGAGAAGATGCAGAATCTTTTCTCATGAGACTTATTTGCAGTGCAGGAAATAAAAACAACGCTTCTACACATAATGTTTAATTCATTAACAGCTGACAGGATTATTAAAGAAAAATATTTAAAGATGAGCATAATTTTAAAATGGAATTTTGCTGAAAATTATTCCATTTTATTTTCTCATCAAAGAGAGCCCTTAGCCTAATCCCATAATTTGAAAGAATGGAATTAAGGTCACTCTCTCATTTACTCGAGTCATTAAAAATACCTTCCGTAGCATCACGATTCCATAATTTCCTTTGGAGTTAATGTGCTTGCTAATCCTCTCATTTTCTCAACATCACCACTTACTCAGATAGTCACACATTCCATATTGGATCCATGCTTCTGAACAGTTTCTGCTCTCCTGGACTATGATCCACTAACCACTGAGAGGGACTTCAATACCAAAATGTGCCTGCAAACCCGGAACCCAGCCTTCCCAAACAAAGGACAAAATCCGAGTGGGCATAGCAGGGTAAGGGAGAAGGCAGAGGGCTGGCGCTTGGGGAGTGGTCACTATGGGCCCTCACCGAAGTCTTCCATACACTCATTTAATTCACTGTCATCTCCCAACTCAGGCTGTGATTATCACTCTCATGGTATTTGTGGTTAGGGGAAATAAGACTCCGGGAGCCTATACAACTGGCCAGAGTCCAAAGAGCTAAGCAGACAAGAACTGCAGTTCAAACCTGAACATATCTCACTGCTGAGGACTGAATTGGGTCCCCCAAATTCCTTTGTTGAAGTCCTAATCTCCAGTGTGACTGCATTTGGAGACGGAGCCTCTAAGGAAGTAATTAAGATTAAGTGAGATCATCAGGGTGGGGCCCTGATCTAATGGTGCTGGTGTCCAAATGAGATGTGAGAGCTCACTCTCTCTGTCTCTCTGTCTCTCTGTGCTTAGAAGAAAGGTCATGTGAGGACTAAGCAACAATCTACAAGCCAGGAAGGGAGCTCTCACCAGAAACTCAATCCTGCTGAAACCTTGATCTTGACTTTCCAGCTCTGGGAACTGTGAGAAAATAAATGTCTGTTGTTTAAGCCCCACAGTCTGAGTCTGTGACGTTTCCTTACGGCAGCCCAAGCTGACTAAGACAACCATTCAAAAGCTCTTCCCTGCCATCTTGCCTCATGGGTTCAAAAGGTTCATTCCCCCTCGATTTCTGCAGTAACGGCCTCCTTCTGATCCTCCTGGTCTTTCATTGTCTCCTTATTAGCTGCATCCGTATGAATAAAATGTATGATTCTGCAGGAGGCTCATCATAATTTAACAGGAATTAATGTCCTCTTATTATAAAGGACCCTACAAGCCACTGCTTAACAGTCAGCAACAACTGGAATTAATTCGTGTCAGATGAACATCAAGAAAAATCCATTTATGACCCCAAAGTCATGAAATTTAGCATAATTACACATGCTCTTGTTTGGGTAATTTTTTCTCTCCTCATTTAATTAGGTGCCTACATTAGATTTCAATCTGATCAGTCCTGACTTGTTATATGTCTCTAATCAAGGGCATTTCCTCTCAAATCAACCAAGGATTATGCAGGCAAGCTACACCAAACATAGGAACGAAAGCTAAGGTACAAGCACTGAAAAACTTAAAAGATAGCACATTGCTGACATCAGGGGAATTTATTCTTAGTATTTATTCATGCTTTACCTCAATAAATATTTATTGAGTACCTACTATGTGCTAGGCAGAGTTTTGGAGATGTATGAATAACAACATGTGAGCGTTATTTCTTCTCGCCCCTGCATCTCCATATCCCACACTTGATATTTGTTCCATCACCAACGGGGAATAAATGAACACATTTTCTCAAAAAATATCCCTTACGTGTTACTAGCCAATCTCCATCACCTCCTTCTCTCTCAAACACCCAATCTGCCTCTCTTCCTCTCTTGCAATATCTCCTAAATAATTTTTCTATCAAATAACATCATCTGGCTTAAGCCTGAGCAGAGACAGTACCCATGAGACTTGTCTCTGGCAGCTAGAATAATTGTCAACTTCAAAAGTTTAGCCTTCCATAGCCCCTTTCTCTGCTTGTCTCCATGAGTCGAGCCTTCTAAGATACTAAAAGAAACTTTACAAGGTCATGTGACAATGTGATGAAGACACAGAGGCCTCTCCAGGCTCTCCAGGGTGCTCAGGTAAAAGGCACAAGCCTGCAGAAGTCTGCTGCTGCCTCTATGGATGCATCTATGTAATCCCCATTTGATATCTCAGTCACTTAGATTCTAGAGGCGCATGGAACCAGCACACGGGAGATCTACTATGATGTGCTATTTCTGGTTCCTGGAAAGGGGCTGAAATCAAAGTGTTCCTCCAGGCCAGGCTCACACGGAGCACAGGCTTGGAAGGACTCCACGTCAGTTATCTTTCCCTTTGGAAACAATTCTGGAAGTCCACGGCAGCCTGTACAGCTTTCAGGCCAGCAAATCAATCAGGTTCATGAAGCAAGGAAATCAGATTATGTTTGGGGAAATGAGATGCTGTTCTCTTGCTTACTCTAATGTCAGAGGCACTAGGGTCCTTACTTGAGAAAGGGAACCATTAGTTACAAAAGAATTTGTAAGGATCCCTTAGGTGTTAAAAATACAATTAGAAAGGAAGTGTATAAACTGCTACTAAAATATGCTTTTATCAGGGACTAGGGTAACACAAGGAAACCAGGAATAAAATAGTTCCAGTTTTCTAGACTACTAACTCCTAAAACGGTTTATTTCTCAAGGAACAAGACAATCTCCATAGAAATATTAAGACGAAGTCATTCTACGGTCATAGGATGTATGGCTCAAGTGGTAAGAGAATCCTTTTAAGATTCTACCGCTGCCGGATTAAAAACCAAAAATGGAGTTTGTAGCAGAGACTATGAAGGATCTATAAGCAGCATAAATCAAGCAACATGCACTCATGAACCAAGGGAACGAACCTTTCTTTTTTTAGCTTTTACAATAACAAGGCATATTTCAAATTTCAAGAATATTTCTTGAAATATTCAAACTTTTGAAATGTTAACATGTTTAACTAAGAAACTGGGAGAAGTCCCAAGCGAAAAAGAACAAACTGCCACTGGTCAGAGCAAATTTTAAATCTTTGCAAACTACCTAAGGATAAAACATTTCTAGCCACTCCCATCCCCTACTTTCTTTCCCCCTCCAACATAGACTTTTCTAAAAGTTCTCCAACTGTTGAATGGATCTTGATGTATCAGTGGGAGCCTCATGCTGATGCCATCCTTAGATACCACTCAAAAGAATATTTGATGAGCTCACGTTATATAGCAAGTGCTTGCCAAATAATAGATAGACCTCTTCGGTTGGATAAGGTCTTGAGAGAGGCTGGCCACAATGTATTTCACATTACAGCAGGCACTGTGCCCAACAACGTTCCCAGGTGCACCCCTTGCTTCTCTAGAGCATCATGGGGACGCATCAGGAAGGCACCCACCATAAGGAAAACAAAAGAAACCCCTACACTTGTCTATCAAACAGGAAAGCTCTGCTTGGAGAGAAATGGCCACGAGGAAAAACACAGAAAGGGGCAGTGAATAAGAGATGTTTGGGAACATCTTGCAAGTCAGCCAGCTTCATGTACCTGCCATATTGGGTTCTAATGCCATGACCCACACACAATGGGGTCAGGCTCTGACCAAACACAGATGGAAGACCTCCAACATCCACCGAGCACTTAGTGAGAAATAGTGCTAAGGATTTAACAAAGATGGATCACCTAATCTGAGTTATCCAGGGTAGTTTACATGGGATTACATTCTCTCAGCTCTTTGTTATTCTTCCTCTTGCCTGGCGGAATGAATCACTCCTTCTTCTGGGCCTCCCATCCCTGGTCATATACCCCACTGGTATAGCATCTGTCACAGTGTATTTTATTTAGACACATCTGTCTTTCGAGTTGCAAAGCTCCTTAAAAGCAGGAACCATGTCCTTTTAATATTTGTACTTTGGATGGGAGCACAGGGACTGGCATTGAAGAGATGATCCATATTTGTTGAATGAAGGAAGGATTGAATAAATTCACAGATGAAAGTTTTATTACCTTTACTTGTTTTTCTTTATAGTATAAAATCTGTAACAAACTTATTTTCCACAACTCCTCAATACAAACTTTTCCCTCCACCTGGAGCAGACTGAGCAGGACCTACAAATGCCCACCCTAGGCTTTGAACAGTGCTATGGCCCTGACCTAGAGCACCCTTATAAATCAACTCTACCTCTGCAAATGGAAACACTAAATTTTAGGTCTAGTTCAAATCTCACTCCTTTATTCTGTCTTCCTAGACCACATTCCCCACTTTCATCTCTAAACTCCTACTGTACTTATGGTCTGTAATATCCACATGATAATCACATATTACAATGCTTTGTATTTAACTTGCTTTGTCTGGGAGCCTTCTCTGCATTCCAAAAGGCAACCCTTCTTTTTATGGAAGAAGAGGGAGTAAGACTGGCTCAGGGAAACCCAGTTCATCAGTGAGGAACCGAGGAATGGAATAATTTAAGAAGACACCGAGGGTGGAAATTTAGAGACTGCATAAAATGAAAAGAAGAAACAAAAACCCAAAAAGGAGATCAATGTAATGAGACATCTTGCTCAGCGACCATAGTCTTTTTCCACTTGTTGCCATTACTGCTTTCTTTGTTCCCCATCCTTACCTTTTCTTATCTCTCTTCAGAGACAGAATAGTGGGTAAGAGCTCAGGTTCTGGAGGAGGACAGCTGAAACCACACTACTACTACCAATTAATAGCTACATGACTGAGCAAACTACCTAACTAACTAGAGCATCATGGGAAGGCATGATGCTCTTTTCTTTTCTTCCATCTGTTAATCAGTTTTTTTAATTGACATATTTCTTAACATTGAACTATCTGCTAGGAGAAATCCTGTTTGGACATACTGTTTTGTTTTGTTTTGTTTTGTTTCCAGTTACACTTTTGGATTCAGTCACTAATACTTTGCTTAGGATTTTCACATTTATATTTACAAGTGGGAAATGCCTGTAGTTTTCTTATCCTGTGCTCATCCAGTTTTGGTAAAAAGGTTAGCCTTATAAAACAAATTGTGGGGGCACCTGGGTGGCTCAGTCAGTTAAGTATCCAACTCTTGATTTCAGCTCAAGACATGATCTCAGGGTCCTGGGATAGAGCACCACATCGGACTCTGTGCTCAGCAGGGAGTCTGCTTGAGATTCTCCCTCTCCTCCTTCCTTTGCCCCTCCCCTGCTTGCAGCATGCACACACACTCTTTCTCTCTCTCTTTCTGTCTGAAAAAAAGCAAATTGTATACTTTCCTTTACTTCCCTCCACCCTCCCTTTGTTCACTTCCTGGAAGACTGAATAAAATATGATTTATGTACATCTTGAAAGTCTGGTAAACTTGCATGTAAAACATGGGTCTGGTAACTTGTTAATGAAGGAGGCAAGGTTGGAGGTGGGAAGAGACTGGAAGAGTTTTGACTTCTGATTCTACTTCCTGATGTTCTCGCCACCCTAACCTGCTTCAAGATTTTCACTCACATTGGGGTGCCTGGGTGGCTCAGTCGGTTAAGTGTCTGCCTTCAGCTCAGGTCATGATCTCAGGGTCCTGGGGTTGAGCTCTGCATCAGGCTCTCTGCTCAGCAAGGAATCTGCTTCTCTCTCTGTGCTCTCCCCCCATCTCTCTCCAATAATTAAATAAAATCTTTAAAAAAAAAGATTTTTCTCTCACTGTCTTTGGTTTCCTGCAGTTTGAATATGACATATGTAGGTACACGTTTTTGATATTTTGTTCGTTTGTTGGTTTGGTTGGTTGGTTGGATTGGTCTTAATTTGGCATTTAACCTGCTTGGTATTCTCTGAGTTTCCTGGATCTATGGTTTTGTGTCTGTCATTAATTTTGGAAATTTCTCAACCATTATTATTTCAAATACTTCTGTCCTGTTCTCTCTTTCTTCTTCTCTTAAAAGATATGTTACATCTTTTATACTGTCCCATAGATTTTGGACATTCTGATTGTCTTTTTTTTTCTAATTTTTTTTCTCTTTACATTTCAGTTTTGGAAGTTTTATTGACTTATTTTCAGATTCAGTGATTCCTTTATTTTGGCTATGTTTCATGTATCTGAGTCTATCAAAGGCATTCTTTATTTCTGTTACTGCCTGTTTTATTCCTATCATTTCCTTTTGACTCTTCCTTAGAGTTTCTACCTCTCTGCTTATATTATACACATGAGCTTGCATGTTGTCTACTTTTTCATCAGAACCTTTAACATATTAACCATAATTATTTTAAAATCTCTGATCATTGGAGAATCTGTGTCATATCTGGGTCTGGTTCTGATGCCTGCTCTGTCTCTTCAAAAGGTGTGTGTGTGTGTGTGTGTGTGTGTGTGATTGTATTTTCTTGCCTTTCGGCATGCCTTGTAATTTCTTATTGAAAGCCAGACACATTGTATAGTATAATATGTACTGAAGTAAACAGGCACCTTTAGTGAGAGCATTTATATTAACCTGGCTAGGAGATGAGCTGCGTTTAATGCTTGTTGTGGCCATAGGGTCCTGACACTTTAAATTCCTATAGTGGGCTTCTTTGTTCCTCCCCCTCTTGGCTTTGGGGCTTGCTTTGTTTCTGCTTCTCAGACACAGTCTGTATTGCACTGTTTTTCAGCTACAGTCCACTGTTATTATTATTGGAGGCTTGTTAGAGTGGAAGAATGGTGTGGGGGACAGGGTGTTCTCAAATCTTCTAATTAAGTCCTAGAAGTGGCCTGTGTCTTGGGGTGTGACTTTCAGAAGTGTTTTGTTCCTCTCCAGGAGCAGAGCTTTCTTTCTATCCTGCCCCCAGGAAAGGGTAACATTTCCTGGCTATAATATTCTCAGTATATTTCTTTGAGACTCTCTCCCCTGTTGACAATGGCTTCTATTTATTGATTTTCCCCTTAGGTAAGACAGGAAGGCTGGAGCCAGCTTCAGTGCGGTGAGTTCTATTTCCTCAGCTGGGATAAGGTTTCAGAATTGCCCTTTGGAAAAGTTATTTCCCCTGGAGATGAGGCCTTTGTTAGGGAGAAGAATCTGAGAAGGTTTCATGACCAGAGCCATGAGGGGAGTTTTCTTGGATCCTCTCCCTGAGCACCTGGTGGGATTCCAGGCATAAAGCTTGTGAAAGTGTAGTGACCCACTTAGACCATCGTCCCCAGGAGGTTTTCAATCTCCCACTTGTCTGCATTCAACTTCCAGTAATTTGTCAAAATTCCAATTAAAAACTCCCTCCCAGTTATGGCATCTGGTGGTTTCTATGCCAGGTAACCAAATCTCAAGAATATCCATTTTTCCAGTTTCTCCTGGGTTTTTGTTGTTATAATGTTGGGAGTAACAACTTCCATGTCAGAGCTAGAGCTAGAAATCTTTTTCTATCAGGATTTCTATTTCTTCTTGGGTCAATTTTAGTAATCTATATATTTTCAAGACTTTTGTCCATTTCATTTAGATATAAAAAATTCTATGCAGGGGCGCCTGGGTGGCTCAATCTGTTAAGTGTCCAACTCTTGATTTCAGCTCAGGTCATGATCTTAGGGTTGTGTGAGATGGAGCCCCATGTCAGGCTCCAAGCTGGGCATGGAGCCTGCTTAAGATTCTCTCTCTCTCCCTCTGCCACCCCCTGCCACCCCCCAGCTAGAAATAATTTTTAAAAATTCTATGTAGTTTCACTGAACAGATTAAAAGGAACTGCTTGCAATTTCCTGCTCACTTTTACTTTGTTTTTACTATATTTAACTTATCAAGTACCTTTTCATATTTTCTTCTTAATTCTCACTAAAAGCCTGGAAAGTAGGGATTATAACCTCCATTTTTAAAAGAGAAAACTGAAAATCAGAGAAGACATGGTTCAAATTCAGAACTATTGTCCTAAACAGTATTTTCAAACTGCCATGAAATCAATTTAGTGAGACACAATCAACATTTTTTAATGAGAGGATGGAATAGACATTGAGGCATCATTTAAAGGTTAGTATCTGTTATGAATTGAATTGTGATCCCCAAAATGGTATGGGGGCTAATTGGGGGTATCCCCCACTGAGTACCTCAGAATGTGACCTTATTTGGATTTAATGCCATTCCAGAGGTAGTCAAGTTAAAATGCAGAGAAAGTCAATTATCATATGGTTTCACTTATTTGTGGAACATAAGGAATAGCATGGAGGACATTAGGAGAAGGAAGGGGAAAATGAAGGGGGGTAATCAGAGGAGGAGACGAACCATGAGAGACTATGGACTCTGAAAAACAAAGGGGGGGTTCGGGGGGGGGGGGGATGGGTTAGCCTGGTGATGGGTATTACAGAGGGCACGTATTGCATGGAGCACTGGGTGTTATATGCAAACAATGAATCATGGAACACTACATAAAAAACTAATGATGTACTGTATGGTGATTAACATAATTAAAAAAAAGAAAAGAAAAAGTTAAAAAAATAAATTAAAAAATAAAAAGTTTCCCAGACCAAGCAAAAAAATAAAATAAAATAAAATAAATAAAATAAAATAAAAACGTTACTAAGGTGAGCCTTATTCTCATATGACTGGTGTCCTTATAAAGAAAGGGAAATCTGACACAAGGACAGATCAGCACAGAGGGAAGATGATGAGAAGACATGAGGGAGAAGCCCGCCATGAACTGGAGTGACGCATCTACAAGCCACACAACACCAGAAGCTAGGCAGAAGCAAGGAAAGAGTCTCCCCTGGAGTCATCAGAGAGAATACAGCCCAAGCCAACCTTGATTTCAGACTTCTGACCTCCAGCACTGTGAGACAATAAATTTCTATTATTTTAAGCCACTCAGTTTTTGGCACACTGTTAGAGCAGCCCTAGGAAACTAATACAGCATTGTTTTGTGCAAGTCTCTGCAGAGTGGGTGTGGGCGAAGGTGTGGGTGTGTATTCTGGGTCACAATGTAAACTTCATTCCTACCGTGGATTGCAGTCAGAAGCAGTCTGCGAAACAGTGTTCCGTAACACAGGCAAATCTGCCACTGAAATCTATCCTGGCCATCCCCTTAAGACAGGAGGCAGGCAAAACAAAATATTCTGGGCAAAGAGAAGAGAGGTAGGGTGTTTGCGGGTTGGGGGATGGAGGGTGGTTCCCAAACAAAATGCACTTTTCTGAGAAGAAGGGTGGAAAGAGTGGCACAATTAGACAGAGTAGCCGGTGATCAGGGAACACACTGTGTGAGACAACAAAAGTAGCCCTTTGGGGGCAGGTTTTTGCGGGGGGGGGGAAGGTTTTAGCCAATCCACTTTGCATAAGTAAGATGATTTAACCCAGCCCAAGCTTCAAAAGAAACTATGTGAGGCGTGTTAATGATATTGGGAACTCCAACCAGACAGAGAGAAAAATCAGGGTAATGGAAAAGCAGACCTTAAGGGACCCATGTGTTGTTGACAGCAGACGGCAGAAGATTGCTTAATATTCTTACACAATTAAACTAATTCCCTTTAAGCTTCCTTCACATACCATAAACAAGATCTCCCCATCCCTCAGGAATTAACTTTTAACATCTGGGCAAATGTATTGTTGAATGCCCAAATCCCCAAAAATCCTAATTTTTTTTTTTTTTTAACAGAAGCCAAACCAACAAGCCCTTTGTTAGCGGTGTTACCCTTGCTATTGGAATGCATATCGTGACATAAGGTAAGGGACACAAAATTCCTGTAAGCGAGGATCATATGATATCATTAATTAAAGAAAAACTGCATTATTAGCAAATCACATTTATCTGTCAACGTGTGTAGCCAATAAAGGTGTCAAAGGGACAACAACATGAAACCGAATGGCTTATTCTGTTACTAAGAACAGGATGCTGAGATGAAGAATGCAGGCACGATTTTCTCATGCTGCAGCTTCTCATCTAAGCACGGGATTTCCACAGGGTCCCCTGGCTGTTGGCTCTGGGCTAGGAGAGGGAGCCGATTCATACCGCACCCCAATACCCAGTCCTCACTGGCGATAAACCACTCCGTGCCCTACCCCTGCATGTGAACTGCCTCTCCCTTTGCCAGGTTGAATGAGAACACACAGCTGGGCTTTTAAATTCTGCCCCTCTGGCCCATATAAAATACTTGTCTATGAGATAGCAAGGTGGCAGAGCAAGTGGGGTGACAAGGGTTTGGATAAGTAAACAAACCACTCACGTTCCAACACTCTACTCAGTAACTCCAGTGTCTCTAGTTCCTCAGAAATAAAATGGATTTGTGATCATCCTCGTGTCACAGAATTTTTGAGAATTAAATGAGATTGTAACTGTAAAATGCATGGCTTCTGGATGTGCTCTGTTCCCCTGGGACTTATTACATGCAACCCTAGTTTAAACTTACCCCTGTATGTGAGGGAAGCTAGCATCCCTTTCTTTTATAAACACTGACAGTGTCCCTAATGTGCTGGGGACTGACTACATGTCAGGGTGGGATGGCTGTCAGGGAAGGGGGACAGGGGAGGCTACAAAGGTGAAAAAGCCAGCTTCCCCGGGCTGCCCAGGCATGGCACCTAAAGGGAGAGACACCCAGGGGAGTATATACTACAGTACAGTTGGTTAAATATTACCACTGAAGGAGGAACAAGGAGTCAAGAATGCCCCGGACTAGAGAAGATGACACTGAATCTGGGTCATAAAGATGCAAAGTAAGGAGGAAAAAGAAGGCATGAATAAAGGGCATCTTTGTAGGACAGCGAGAAATGTGGTAAAGCGGGAATCCAGGACTCTCAGGAAGCAATGGTAAGGTGTGAAGCTAGCACAAAGGCCTGGGCCTACTTGCATAGAGCCTTGCTTTCTAAATACTAATGAGCAAAACGGCATCCATACATACAAGAGAACTGACAGTCAGTCAGACAGGCTGCAATGTTCCAACAAATACTCGCTGAGCACCCACGATATGATAGGTGGGACTCTAAGTGCTCACTAATGTCAATACTACCCAACAGTTCAAAAGTGTCTTTAAGCTCTAAGTCTTACCTAAAAAAAAGGACAAAACAAGAAGTTGGTAAAGGACAAAAAGGGGCTAGATCTAGAGAAATTATAGAGAAAAAGTATTTAGTGCTATTGACAATATTTTTATTAATAGCATTAAACTAAAAAAAAATTGTTACTTATACCACTCTCAACTGGTTTTAGAAAGGATTTGGGCTTCAGTCATGCATCCAGCAAATACTCAATACCTACCATGTGCCAGGCCGCACCCTTCTAGCCAATGAGTGTTCCAGAAAAACAAAACACAAGCATCCATGCCCTAATGGGAGTTGAATTCTAGAGATACATTTATTGTGTTTTAATTTTAAAAATTGAGGAAAAGTAGAAAAATACTAAAAAAACTTTTTATGACTTTTATAGATTCCAATAGCCAAATAAATAAATAAAGAGTCCTACAGCCTTCATCTGTATAGGTAGTTACAAATACTCTATGGCATATATATTAAAAAATAAAACTTTTTTTTTCGAATTCATTGCAGATTGTCCAGGAAACTCTGGAAGGACTGTCCATCGAATCCCGAGTGAAAAAGTTTTCTGCTTTAATTCTTTTTACATGTAGATCATTCAATAAAAGTTTTAAGTGTTTATAATCTGTTGGTGACTTAACCATATTGTAATGCCTCCCCAAATGAATCTTATCTGTCAATGTTATTCTTTCATTGAGTGACTTCTTGGGGACCTCCTCAGCCCAATGCTATATGGGTTTCTAGGAGTGGAAGGCAAGAAAATATGTAGCCCACACCCTTAACAGGCTTATCATTGTTTTTAGGAGGAAGATGGGGTGGAAAATAAAACATACACAACAACTAAAAAGCAACCAAGAGGAATTCTTGAAATACTGCAAGATAACAAGTCAGTAGCACACAAAATTCATTCGTTAATGCCGATGGAAAGTGGAATCTTCCCCAACTGGAAGTTAAGAAATGCTCTTCTGGGGGTCCCTGGGTGGCTGAGTTGTTTAGCGTCTGCCTTCGGCTCAGGTCATGATCCCAGGGTCCTGGGATCGAGCCCCACATTGGGCTCCATGCTCGGTGGGAAGCTTGCTTCTCCCTCTCTCATTCCCCCTGCCTGTGCTCCTGCTCTCACTATCTCTCTCTCTGTCAAATGAATAAATAAAATCTTTAAAAAAGAAAGAAAGAAAGAAAGAAAGAGAGAGAGAGAGAGAGAGAGAGAGAGAAAGAAAGAAAGAAAGAAAGAAAGAAAGAAAGAAAGAAAGAAAGAAAGAAAGAAATGTTCTTCTGCCACTTAGGAAAACACTGCTTCCAAGCAAAGTCCTTCAATGCTATTCTGTTGAATGATGCTTCCCAACTACAACGGGCCAGTAGATTAGGGCCTTGGAAAAATACTGCACTCTTTGTAATTAATTAATCCATTAATTACATTGTCAATTATTGTGGATCAGAAGTAAATTCAACATTATCTTTAAAACCTATTATTTCTGAAATCAAAATGGCAAGGCATTCCCCCACCCCACCCAGGGATCCAAGCCAAGCCCAAGCTGTGTGCTTCTCCCGCCCAAGATGTCGGTCACTGATCTACGATGCCTCACCCCTAAGAGGCTTGGGGACGTGGGTATTACTGGTGATGAGCACACATGGTTTGGGTGGTTTGGCAGGCGAAATCCTGGCAGGAGAGTCTCGAAGCATCAGCAGATGCTGCCATGCACAGACATCCAAATGCTGGCTGCGCTGATGCCCCATGTTTCTCCGTGAAGACAGCAACGCCTCTTCCCTGACAGGCTGGTGGCAAAACAGAACCCTCGCCGAGCCCCACAGACAAACACGCACGAGCACGAACATGCACCCGCACACGCAAGCGTCCCTGCACACGCACGCACGCGCGCACGCGCGCACACGCCCGGTCAGGTGAGCTCTGGCTCCCAGCAGTCTCTTTCATCCGTCTCTCGTGGTATAAACCCAGCTGGAAAGAACTATCCTGTTCTTCGCCGACATAGCTCTGAGATTTCAGTTCCACGCAGACAATAGGCAGTCACCACCAGCCGTCCACCGAACTCACAGTCAAAGAAAAGATGGCCTGCTGGCAACGGAGAGCCGAGATCAGAGCCTCCGGGACTCCCTGGCAGCCTTTGGCACTCCGAGGTCCCAAAAGCTCGGGTCACAGATTGCTCAGATTATCCTCATCAGACTCATTCAGTCGGTCAACAAATATTTATTGATCACCCTCTCTGGGCCAGGAGCGGAGGAGGCTTCAAGAGTCACAACCTCAAAATAGCTGAGGGGTGCTGTGGAATATTCTCCTTCCATATCTGCCACACCGATTTCATTTTCATTCCACCTTTACTGAGCAATGACAGTCTGGCCCTAGACTGAGCCTAGAAACACAATACCAAGCAAGACGGATGTGGTCCCTGACTGTAGTGAAGGAGTCAGCCAGAGAAGCCAGCCAACACTGTGCAGCGGCCATCATCTACAGTAGGGCAGAGGCTGGTGTAAAAATACTGTGTGTGTGTGTGTGTGTGTGTGTGTGTGTGTGTGTGGCAGGGGGCAGGGGAAGGCAGTGCACTGAGTCCCAAAGATAAACTGTGGTTACACAGTTGACTAGGGAGAAACATAGCCAACGCAGGGAGAACAGCTTTAGAGTCAGAAATTTGTTCTGGTTCATCAAATGCTCTAAGCCTTAGCTTCTATTTCTTAAATGGGAAAATAATAATACTCAATGAGAAAATGTGAGTGAAGAACTTAGGACTCAATAACTGATAGTCATCACTGTCATTACTACTGTTGTTATTATTAATAACAACAATAATAGCAACATCTGCTGATGCTTAGAGGTAAAAAAATATATGGAACATTCTGGAAAATTAACATGGTTCAGTTTGGCTGGAATATAATGTACGTGTGTGTGTGAGAGAGAAAGAGGGAGGGAAAGGAAGAGACAGAGAAAGGGGGAGGGGGGAGAAAGAATAGGATTATCTGATGGTAGAAGTCTGAGTTATTTCTGACTTGAGTAGGATGTTGAAAGTCAATGGAATGGACACAGCTGGGTATTCCATGGAACCATCCCCACTCCACTGGACAGCAATGTAACTTCTGTGTACTGTGTATTCCTCGTCTATGGAAGGAGTACTAGCACACTTGTCCTGTCAATCTCAAAGACTGTTGATGTTAAGGGATCCCATTCCTAACCCTGAGATGCCAAGGAAAACTCCAGAAAGGACAGGTACAAGTACAAGAAAAGGCAACCACTGTCATGCTAATTTAGATAAATCTCCAAGTTGGAGTGAGTAAATGATCTAAAAGCACAAAACTGCTGAGCTGTCTGTTTTGAATGTCAAACATTTTCATAGTCCACATTTGTCATTAACTGAACGAGAACTAGACAAATTAATGAACTGACAGAATACGGATCTGAACCACATACAAATAATCAGAACTTACAGGTAAGCATTCAAATTGTCCTCCACTGGAACTAAGTTTCTCTGAAGAAGCAAGAAGAGAAAATAACACACTCAGATCTTTCACAAAGTGTAGATCCAGAAACTAAGAAATCCAGATAAAGAGCTATATGCCCACAGCCTTGGGGCCAAAGCTTATGGGTGACCTGCACTGATCTCACTTTTCAGTCAAAATAGAAATGAGGAGAATGAGGGGCCACACAACCTGGGCATAACCAGAGCAGAACAACTTCTGGGGGACAGGAGTGTTGGGAACTCACATTCACTTGCAACATTACAGGAACACACGGGGATCTTCAGTGGTCTGTCCCCTTGGAGGAGAGTCTGGAGTCTGACTACCTGTGAGTCAAGCATTACCAAGGGTGGTGGAGGGGTTGAGAACTGCTTGATAGAGTTGGAAAGGCATAAGATTTTGTCTCATGCAGACAAAGACAACCAAAATCCAGCCTCAACGGCTCCCCAGTGCCCACAAGCTGAAGTCTGAACTCTAACCTCATATTCAAGATTCCCTATGCCAGATTCTAGCCCCAACCTATAACTATAGGATTTAAATACTTCCACAGCACTAATCGTGCTTTTTGACGGCCATGCCTCCAACAGCCTTGCTCTGTTCTACCTCCTCACAAGCTCCCCTTAACCCCTCAGTCCTTCGGGCTCCTACCCATCCTGCAAGGTCCTGCTTTTTGTCTCTCCTGCTCCCAGGAGCCATCGTAGAGTATTCCTCACTTCTCCTTTTGAAATACAATCCATCCTCCCCAGGTAAGAATTAGGTCTCCTTTGTGAGGTTTTGACTATCTTGGGTCTTAAAAGAGGGAATGTCCAAACTGGGTGGTTCGAATCAAAGCTCAGGGAATCTCAGGACACAGGGAGGAAATTCGGTTCTAGTGGAGGACCGATAAGCAGCATGCATTTGAGCCATTAGTGAAGGCCTAAGAAGCAGTGGTGAGCAGTCCCCGGGGCTCTATGATGCACATGACAAATGGTGCCCATTCCAAAGGTGAAAGAGGTTTGGGCTTGGCTCCCAGCAATGGCCATGGCTGGCACTTGGCACACTCTCCACACCTGGCTCTGCTTCCTTCTTTGTGGGCTAGTCTAGGTCCAGCCCCATCACTGCAGACTCCAGACCCCTCCTCCCTGCTCAAGACCTAACTCACTCTCCTCTTCCACAAGCTCAAGGAGCATCAGCTAGTCTTGGGAGGACTTAGTGGGGAAGGAAAGTTCCTAAATCTCCATCCAGCCTCTTTCCAGTCTATTTTCGTGGCATAAATGCTAGGGCTAGCTTTTCAGAGACCTTCATCTTTTATTCTCAGGAGCCTTTTCTTCTCCCAACAAAACTTAGCTCTTAAGATCAAAAACTTTGCTTTTAAAACTGTCATTTTTGATGTGGACTTCAAAAGCTTATTTTGGAAGTAAAAAAAAAAAAATAGCATTTTTTTCCTTTGCTTTATTTGCTTTTCTATGGACATACCTCCTGCTTACTCTGCTCCCTGCCTAGAATGTCCCTAATTTTCCACAAGGCAATGTGAAGACCACTAGCTGGTCAGAAAGACCAGACATTAGACAGTGTGAGAAAAAGAAAAACTCCCAAGTTTAATATCTCAGGGTGTTACACTGCTGTAATCCCATAGTATTTAAGAGAATAAGCACTGGAAACAAACAGACCTGACATTTACTCTGACACTTACTAATATGCGATCATTGGCATTTAACTTCTCTGTGCTGATTTCATCATCAGGAAAAGGGAAAAGTAATAGTAGTCACTTCTAACTGCTGCTGTGAGGTGTAAATTATTAAAAAGTGCTTCACCAAGACTGTCACATCCATAACACTCAATAAATAGCAGTTTTTATTATGTACCATGCATTTAACAATTGAGCATGTTCTGCCTTGAGGTATATCTAATATAATGAATCTTTATTATTTAAATCTATTTTTATTTTACTTCCCTTGCATGTAAGCCTTCTCTCCTAACCTAGACTTTAAGTTCATCCACTATTTTCTCATTTGTGAAATAAGAATAGGAATAACCTGCTTTGTGAAGTTGTAAGCATTACTGGGGGTGGTTATGAGTGTTCAGTCCAATTTCAGGACAGGGTACAGCAGCCATTACTCTTATATCCCTTATGCAAAAACCAAGTGCCCAAGAAACACATCTATGAGCTTGGATTCATGCAAGGAAAGAGGCAGACCTAAGAGATACTGACAGTACCCCCACCTAGTGACTTGGCCATCTCATAATGCTTTGAATGACTTCCTGCTACATCTCTGGGTCTGAGCTTTTTTCTGGAACTAAAGAAGATCATTGTGCCCACATCATGACAGACTCAATGTGCCAGGCAATTAATCTCCCCATCCCCCAGCAGCCCCCAACTAAAGATTGAATGAACATGGCACCTAAATACCTCAACTCCCTAGCCCCTTGAACAGAATAATTCTGAAATGTTTCATACCATTTCCCAGAGTTTCTCTTCAGAATCAGCCCTAGTTATTCACTGTGGTCAATGGCTAATAACACCCTTTATTGGCTACCCGCCTTTCTTGAATTTCTTCCCTCTCCCCACCAGCACTCTTTGCTCCCCTCAAATAACCTCCCTGACTTCAGATTCTGGGAAACCCAAGCCAAGACAGTAGGGGCTCCTATGTGTGTTGGCCCACTGTTCATAGAGCTTCCACAAGGATAGTCCCACACCTCTCTTCGAGTATGGTGATGCCACTGAATGGGGTGGTTTAGTGAAAAGAGCCTAAGAATTAAAGCCAGAAGATCTAGATTTGGTCTTGTCTTTCACGTAACTAGCTGTGTGATCTTTGTGATATGGACTGTGTCCTCCTGAAATTCATATGCTGACACCCTAATCCCCAATGGGATGGTATCTGCAGATGGGATGTTGGGAGATAATTAGGTCCTGAGGGTGGAGCCACCATAATGGGAATGGGTGTTAGTGCTATAAAACACAGGAGAAAGCTTGCTTCCTGTCTCTCACCTCCCTGATGCTGCCATGTGAGAACACACAGAGAAGATGAACTAGAAAGGGGGCTCTCACCAGAACCCGATCATCCTGGAACCTGATCTCAGATTTCCAGCTTCCAGAATGGTGAGAAAATAAACTTCTCTTGTTGAAGCCACCCAGTCCATGGTATTTTGCTTTGAGAGCCCAAATGAAGACACCTTGAGATAAGTTTTCAACCCTCTGAATTTTAATTTTCTTATCTATAAAAATGGGACTAATAATATGAGACTGACGCGCTGCCCACTGCGCCAAGAGGGCCGCTAAAAATGGGACTAATAATAATAATAATATCTGTGCCACAGTGCCAATCTGAGAATAAAATGAAAAATTTCATGTGTTACTATGCACTTGCTGGGCATGACAGGGAATAGAAAGTTGAACAGATAGGAATCTTGCCCTGAAGAGGCTCCAGGATAGTGTAGGAGAAAAGACTCATAACAAAAAAATACAATACAAAGCCAAAGCAGCCAATGCATTTGAAAAAGCACAGATAAAATACAAAGAAAAGTCCAGTTCAGGGAAAGGGGCATGACCTTCAACAAATTTGCCATTTGGTTCAAACAAGGTAAAAGAACATGTAGACTGCCCAGATAGCGCTCTTGCTGTAAAGAATTTCTTAGCACTTTCAGGCAGTTATGCCCCGAACCCCCAAACTATTCTGGATATACTTCTATTCCAGTACTTTTTTCATTGCTTTGCATTTATTTGTTTGGAAAGCCATGTTCCACAGGAAATTAATAAGCTTCTTCAGGTCAGGACCACTAGGTCCTACGATTTGACAGATGCACATATATAGTTTACATATCCCCCAACCAGGAAACTTATCCCAATAACTGGTACACGATAAGAAGTCCTAAATAAATGCTGTTGAAAGATGAACCCAATTCTCTATCCTGCCATATCTGAAATATCCGAAATATGTAACTTTTAACAGTTAAGAAATAAAATCTAGCGGCGCCTGGGTGGCTCAGTCGTTAAGCGTCTGCCTTCGGCTCAGGTCATGATCCCAGGGTCCTGGGATTAAGACCCGTATAGGGCTCCCTGCTCAGCAGGAAGCCTGCTTCTCCCTCTCCCACTCCCCCTGTTTGTGTTCCCTCTTTCTCTTTCTCTGTCAAATAAATAAATAAAATCTTAAAAAAAAAAAAGAAATAAAATCTAGCCCCATTTTCATTTTTCTCAATATTGCATCCCCATCATTTTCTCTTCCGGGAAATATCTTGAACAGAGGCACAGAGCACTAGAAAACAAACAGGCAGTATTACTTTCTACCCTCTCGGTGATGATCAGGAGATCAGGAGGCAACTCCCCTGAAGAGTGTATTAAAATGACCTGACCAAGTGTTGGGGGGTAAAGGACAGCACCCGGTCCAGCAGCTACAAGGTGAAAGCACAGTTCCCTCTAAGAACTGGTATTTCCTTTACTTTCAAAAGACAGATAAATAATAGTGACATGTCCACAAAACCATGCTGAAATCATAAAAATTTCATTACTTTATCAGCTTGGAGCCAAAGCATCAAAAACTGTAGTCAGGGCTAATCTATTTCTCTCTGCTTCTAAAAGCTGCCTCAAATAGTCCGGCAAAAAAGCCCCAAAATGAAAATTAGTTGTTCAGATTAATTCCCTTCCCCAGGAAAGATCTTTGTACTGTATTTAAAACAAGGACAGTGTACCATGGTTCCTTTATTGACAGGACAATTACTCTAAGAAGACAGAACTTAATGTAAGCTGGTAACTCCCGAAGCTACTTAGTGAGGAAAAATCAAGAGATGATATATTGATCCAACTAGAAGAAGATAATCTGCACGAAGAAATCTGTGCTCTCCAGCATGGCCTCCACACTATTTCTTCCTCTATGCTGTTCCTCCTCAGAAGCTCCAACTGGTGTGTCAGAGGCTCCTCACAATCCACTGGGACATTATCTTCCCACCTTAACCTTGGCCTTTCTCCTATATTCTTAATCTAAATAAAAGGTCTCTGTTGAAGAGGTTGCAAAGAAAGGGGAACCCTCTTACACTGTTGGTGGGAATGCAAGTTGGTACAGCCACTTTGGAAAACAGTGTGGAGGTTCCTCAAAAAATTAAAAATAGAGGTACCCTCTGACCCAGCAATTGCACTCCTGGGTATTTACCCCAAAGACACAGATGTAGTGAAAAGAAGGCCCATATGTATCCCAATGTTCATAGCAGCAATGTCTGCAATAGCCAAACTGTGGAAAGAGCCGAGATGCCCTTCAACAGATGAAAGGATAAAGAAGATGTAGTCTATATATACAATGGAATATTACTCAGCCATCAGAAAGGATGAATACCCAACTTTTGCATCAACATGGATGGGACTGGAGGAGATTATGCTAAGTGAAATAAGTTAAGCACAGAAAGTCAATTATCATTTGGTTTCACTTATTTGTGGAACATAAGGAATAACATGGAGGACATTAGGAGAAGGAAGGGAAAAATGAAGGGGGGGAAATCAAAGGGAGAGATGAACCATGAGAGACTATGGACTCTGAGAAATAAACTGAGGGTTTTAGAGGGGAGGGGTCAGGGGGATGGGTTAGCCCGGTGATGGCTATTAAGGAGGGCACGTATTGCTTGGAGCACTGGGTGTTATATGAAAACAATGAATCGTGGAACACTACATCAAAAACTAATGATGTATTGTATGGTGACTAACATAACATAATAAAATAAAATTAAAAAAAAAAAAAGGTCTCAGCATTCCATGCACACCAGGACAAGCCAAACGTTAAGAACTATCATTACTTCCTTCTTAATCACCCCCCACCACTCTCCCTGACCCCCAACATAGACACATCCATTGGTTGTGTTTGTGAATTCTCCTTCCTCAATACCTTGCAGATCAGTTCCTTCAGGCCACCCTTACTCCAGCCCCTTCTGTCTGGATTTCCTACAGCTAGTCTTCTGTCTCCAGTCCTTACATACATACATGGCTTTGGGCTAGTTTTCTAAAATGCAGCTCTGATTGTGTCACTCTCTGCTTAAAAATCATTCAATGGCTACCAACCCCATTCAGCATTAAACTTGAAGACCCATCCATACCCTTCCTCACTTTACAGCTCTAGTCCTGCTGAACTAAGGATGAGTATTCACCTTCCCAGCTTTCTCATTCTCCTCAATCCTTGCAAATGCTCATCTTGTGTCCTTGGTTTTCCAATGAGCCCCACCTACCACGTGAAGCTAAAAGTTAGTCCCTGGTTGGGACTTGACTCCAACAGGACCTTCTTAGGGAAAGGATGCTCTGATACCCCTCCCTCCAACACACACACACACACACACACACACACACACACACACACACACCAGCTCCCACAGCCCGGGCATTGTTGGCTAACATCATACATCACATTACATTATAATTCCCCTTTGAGTCACAGGTCTCCCTAACAAGACCATGTCCTCTGCCAGTGTCTTTGGATCTGCTGAATCTGACATAGTTTCTGCCACTCAGTAAGCACTCGGGAAATGCTTGTTGAAAAAAGAAAATGATAAGGTTGAATGAATGAATTTCCCATTCTGTGATGGAATGCACTGGTTCCAGATCTGGTTCCCGATCTAACAATCAGGCTGTAATGGGAGCAGTTTAATCCACTGAACGCAAGGAAACCTCCCAAACACAACAGCCCCCAGACAGCTCTCCCCTCAAACTGGATACCAAGTGGCTTACAATTTATTTGTTTCACAAATCTCCTCTTCTCTCTCAAGTTTAAACTACCCAAGGGCAGTGACTGACCTCCACTCATTCAACAAATACCTAATGAAACTAGAAATGTGCCAGTCAGTAATAATAACTTAACACTTGCACAGTACTTACTGTGCACGCACTGGGTTGAGGCAAGTTCCATGATGTTTTGAGTGTTGCGGTGTGCAATTGACTAGGGACCAGATACATAAACAAACAACTTCATACTGCATGGGAAATATTCTCCCTAAGCATTCATTCAGTATCTTCTCCAATACTTATTCAATGTTTGCTATATTCAAAGTCTTTTAAGTGTATCAAGGCATTCTCCTGAGGAAGGCATCCCTATTTTATCAAAGAAGAAACTGAGATACAGAGACATCAATTAATTTTCCCAAATCCCACAGCTGAGAGTTGGCAGAGCCGGGATTTCAATCCTGGGAGCTGGTTCCAGAGCACCCTCCCCTTTTCTAAAAGTTTTTATTTAAATTCCAGTTAGTGGGGCACCTGGGTGGCTCAGTCCATTAAGCGCCTGCCTTCGGCTCAGGTCATGACTTCCAGGTCCTGGGATCAAGCCCGGCATCGGGCTCCCAGCTCAGCGGAGAGTCTGCTTCTCCCTCTGCCTCTCCCCCTGCTTGTGCTCTCTCTGTCTCTGTCTCTCTCTCAAGTGAATAAATCTTTAAAAAAATAAATAAATAAATTCCAGTTAGTTAACACACAGTGTGATGCTAGTTTCAGCTGTACAATAGAGTGATTCAACACTTCCATACAACACCCGGGGCAGGGCCCCCTTTTTTTAAACCACTAAACAAAACTATCTTCTTGCTCATTGCCTCAAAATAATGAGAATGTTTATCTCTGAGTGGTAGCCATAAGAATGAGTTTTCTTTTCTCATTTTCGAATTTTCCTCTTTTATTTTTTATTTTTTTTGCTTATTCATGTTTTCTAGTTTTTCCACATCGAGGCATGCAATCTTGAACATAATTTATAACAACAAAAAATTTGGCTGACCATGCAGTGAAAACAGTTGCTACATTATAGAGAAAATGTGCAGAGAGATAATAAAATGTTAATGCGATGAACTGTCTAAAATCAGCATGAGTCCACTTCCAGACTCTCCGCTGATGGACACTCAGGGACACGAGCCCCCTCCCCGTGCTGCCAGCTCTCCTAGCTACAGCCACAGCCAATAAAGATGCTCCCATAATTTAAACGCTTGTAAGAACTCTTCATGAATTTAGGAGGAGACGTGATCGAGAATAAACAGGAAGACCTGGTGGCTGGTGCTGCTTTCTTAGGAGGAAACTACAACATGGTTTCCAAGGGAAAACATTCAGGGTCCAGTTCTGCTGTCAGCGTACGCACGGCGTAGGCACGCTGGGTGCACCCCACACTGGGCTGTGCAGCCTGGAGCTGGCAGTCTCTGGGCGTCTGCAGGAATCTGGGTCACTCCATCACATGGCTGACCCACATTTACAGAAACCCAGCCTTCCCATCCTATTAGAGAAACAGTAGCTTGGTGGAAGCAAGCTTTATGAATAACTAAATCTACAGATGAGTCCGTTTTAATTAGCTAGAGAAGAGGACCCCCCCAATTCCTTCTTCCAGACAAAGCCAACGCCGTTTTTGCTACATCAGCACATCTGTAAACAGCTCCACTGTGGGGATGAGTCCACTTGAAATTCCTTTTGAATATCATTAATTTGCTTTCCCCACTTCTAAAAAACCTATACATCAGAAGGGCAGTGCTTTTGAACCCTCAGTTTTCGAGGGATGACAGCAGTGCACCGTCTCCCAGATGCCTGGTTCTCCAGGTCCTGTGCCTGCTGAAATTCGGCTTCCTTCAGATTTTTTACAATGAATCACCACATCAAGGGGTTGGGGCTCCGGGAGGAGTGTCAGAAACCAGTCGTGACTGGTCAAAGTTCTTCGCTGTGGTTTCATGGTCAGAATTCCGAGACACACGTATCCCCGCTCCCCGCTTGCCTTTTTCTAGGACTAAACTCTCCGAGAAATAGAATTTTGTCAATCAAAGGTGCTACAGGAATTTCTCTTTCTCTCCCAGGCGGCGACCCTCTACCTGTTTCCTCCCCAACGCATAAGAGAGACACAGGTAAAGAATCAGTGCCATTCAGCAAGAACGGGAGGAGGGAGCATTCCGGTAATAAGAAAGTGAGGGATGGCCAGTTTGAAGTGTTCCGAGATGTTTTCAGGAAAATGCCCATCTCCGTACCCTTCCCGAGAATACGTGCTGCAGGGTTAAAGATGCCCCCCCCTCCCGCTTGCCATCACACAAAGAGGGGGGCTGGCCTTAATGACTCGTCCCACTTATATCTGCACAGGTTCCCCTCGGATGGGGGAGCCTCTCTGTAAAATGCATGTGTGTGTGTCAGGCAAAGCGACGCCCGGGGAAGTATCTTCCCATCTGAGTGTTCCAGATGAAACACCCCAAACAAATTTCTGGTTCAAATCTGCATCTTGGGATCAACAGGACAAGGGATAGCTTGCTTAATTAATCTTATTTTTCCTCTCCCTTTTAAAACATTTTATTTCCCCTTCTCTTCTCTCCTTTCCTTTTTAAAAATGTGTTTGCTAACCTGGTGGATTGGGGGAATTCTGTAGATCTAGCATAGCTGGCTGTCAGCAAGGCATTTGATAAAATCTCTCATGAGATCTCAGAGGACGAGACAGGGAAAATGTGGGCTGAATGACAAGCCAGGAAAAGGGTGTTTAAAACTGATTGAATTTCAGTACACACAAGGCAGCGTCAACCTGGAGAGAAGTCTCCAGAGTGGCTTGCCTCAGGGCTCTGAATTCAGTCTTGTATCTGTCAACATTTTTCCTAATGACTGGGATAAGGTCATGGACATCTCACCAAATTTTTACATGACTAAAAACCGGGAGGGACAACAAACATGCTGGATGGCGAAGAGAGGCCCGAAATGACTTCAGTAGGGCTAGGGTGGTGTTTCTCAACGTGTGGTGTATCACCTGTATCAGAGTTTAAAATGCAAATGCTTGTCCCCCAACCCCCTCACACACCTGCTGACTCATGGCAGACCACCCTAAGAAACGCCGAACCAGAACAGTCACTTAAAATAGGAGATCCAGGCCTGTAATTTGGTGTGTCCATTGAACATCCTTCTGGATACACACACAAAAAGGCCATCAGACTATGGCTATCTGGAGATTAGCAGAACCCGAAGAAGGAAAAAACCCTCCAGAAAGTACGTTGTTGCTGTTGTTGTTTTAAAATGGAAAAGACCAAGGAGTGGCTATTGAAATAAATTCAAGCTGGAGGTTGACAGGCATCTGGGTGGTGGCAGAAGGATTAAAGCCAAGTGACACTCAGGTAGAATGGAGGAAAGTGGCAGTTCAACCCTTCCGGGTCCCTGCTGTGAGGCAGGGGCTCATACTGGTCTCCCTTCGGTAAACGAAAGGTTCCCTTCTGGGAGAGAGCACGTGATCAGTTAACTACAAGAACTTTGCCACTTTCATACCAACCAGATCTACCAAATGAAAACTGAAGAAAATACTGAGCAAAGAACAATGTAAATATTGCTTATTCCTGAAAATGATACTCTAGCCAACACTCCACTAAGAGTTCCAGTGATTTGTATATTTTCAATATCAGCTCTGAAATCCACTTGTAAGGGCCAGTTTAAGACTCATGCAACTTTCAAACTTGACGACATTAAAAATACATGTGAAGCCAAGGCTTTTTACTATTAAATACTGGAAGGTGATATTAAAATCTGGAATCAAAGGAAAACCCACAGTCCCTGCTCCTTCACAGGAGGCGTTTTCGTGAAGTCTCCTGTCTCCTAACATAATTCTCAATTGACTTGAGCCAAAGAGTTCAATTTTCTCCTTGATATTCTGGCATTTTATGACATCTGGCCCTCTGAATGTAACTAATACTACAATGAAGAAGCAACGAAAACTCATAAAGCATAAAGTCTGCTGAAAGGACACAAACTCCAATGTTTGAGAAAAAGACAGCATCTCATGTTTCCTTCTTTCTCTTTTTAATGCCTGCTACACTCATCTTCCCATAATGAACATTCAATGGTTCAAAAATATTTCCCTTAAAGAAAAAAAAATTGGAATGGGATACTTAAAATGCAAGAGTAATCCATAAATTTCTCAGACTGTCACTAGGATTCAACAAAAGAAATTTACAATTTTAAAATGAAAAAAAAATAGTTCATCAATTAATTATCTTTCAGCTAGCTGCCTATCTGCTTGAACAAAAATATATGGGTTTACTTCTTAAAAGTCAGATCAAAGGTGTTTTAGAAAATTAACATCTTTCTTTTATTATAAAAGGGAAGATAAATCAAAATGCGGTTTTATTCTTGAAACTCACCTCCTGGATTTATGATAACATAAAAGAAATCCCAGTCCCTAAGATCCCACCTTCTCTTTTAACATTGGAGTAATTGAATCATGTTGCATCCTGTTCTTTACTATGGCTGTCCTCTATGCTTATAAAAGGCAAAAACAGAAGATAGAAAATAGACCAGTGGTTGCCAGGTGCTGGGGAGAATGGAGAATGGGGAGCTCGGAACTCGACAGAGGGGGTAGGTGTGTGGTAGCACATTCACAATGTTGAATGTACAGTTGTGAATGTACTAAATGCCACTGAACTGAGCACTTTAAAATGGTTAATTTTGGGGCGCCTGGGTGGCTCAGTCAGTTGGGCGGCTGCCTTAGGCTCAGGTCGTGATCCCAGGGTCCTGGGATCAAGCCCCACATCGGGCTCCCTGCTCAGCGGAGAGCCTGCTTCTCCATTTCCCTCTGCCTGCCACTCTGCCTACTTGTGCTCTCTATCTCTCTGTCAAATAAATAAATTAAAAAAAAAATCTTTAAAATGGTTAATTTTATGTTATGTGAATTTCACCTCAACAAAACAAAAAACAAAAAAAAGGAAAATTCCAAGGTTGCCCTAAGGACAACATCCCATCAGCAGCTCACTGACAGCAGAAGTCAGTTAGGAGCAGAAGGGCACGCAGTGGGACTCTATGCTACAGCATCCACTCGTGAAAAGGTCATCCTGTATCTTTCCCAACCTATAGAATTCTAGCTGCTAAACCAAAGACGGACGCACCACCAAGAGGTTATCCCTCAAAAGAGAGTTGGCCTAAGGGTGAAGGAATCTGAGTTTGGTCTCAGCTCTATGAAGAGAGCTAAATTATGCTATGTATCCTTGTCACTGAAGTGGGGATAATTATGCCTCATAGGGTAGCTGGGAAGGTCACGCGACACCCCACATGATGGAGCACACACAACATGATTTCCTTTGGGATGCTCAAAAAAGAAGAAAAGAAACAGCTATATAAATGACAGTTGGCAGATCAAGCCGACAGCCATGTCTGTCTACAGGAGGATGACAGGGGGACACAGACTGATTAAGGACCACCAAACACTGAGGGCCACAGAGCAAGTGGAATGTTCATGTACCACCTCCAAACTGTTCACTCTAGCCATGAGAAAGATGCACCATAAATATCAAACGTTAAGTACAAGAGGGAATTTTGACGATGAGACACTCTATATGTGACTGGTGCATTCACATTTGCTTTCCAATTTAACATTTCCTACACATAATCCCGGTTATAAAATTTAACAACATTTATCTTGAAAACAGAACCTCACCTGTAACCAGCTTCCTTAAACACACACACACACACACACACACACACGAGATTCTGATTACATGATGGAATTCCAACCCAACAACATCATCAAGCGATAGCACTATCCATCTTGTCTCTCTCACAGTTACTTCGTCTAAATGTTCTCCCAGTTAATGACCTAGCCAGCCCCTTTAAGCTGGCCTGCAACCTCACCTAACCTCACAGCCCCATGCTAGGACATCAATCTTCCAGAACCTGGTCTGATTCTCCTTGAGTTTCTTCCTCACATGGATAGAACTAAGAAGCTCACATTTTTACACTCCAGAGACCCCATTCTGGTCATGTTAGCAATTCTGAAACAGTAACAAACATAAAGTTCGAACCTAAATGAAAAAAGCTTGATTTTTTTTTCTTTAGTACTTAGGATATTTTGATCACATCTGTGGAAGATTCTGGCCCGGAATATGAACAGATATGGACACCAAAGCCAAGAGCTGACCTGCAAATCTTTCTCTTACTTATTCATAAGAGTCTCCTAGCTATCAGAGAATAAACAGTACCAGTCCAGAGTGGCAGGCTATTTTCTCATCTACAGTCCAACAAAGTGATTTTGACAAAGGCAAAGACAGAATGATCCCCCTTGGTCTGGATTACCACCAAAGAGTCTTAGAACTGCCTGATACATACAGAAGAGATGATTTCTGCTCATGGGGACCCTTTTCCTGGCCCCCTCAACAGGGTAACCCATTAAAAGTAGTGTGTGCTACCTGCCAGAAGAAAAATGAGGCCATGCAGAAATGTTGGACAACTGAATGCTTTTGTGTTTACATTTATGAACGTCTGACTGTATAGGGGCCGGTGCTGCCGATCCTCAGTAATGCCTGTTACCTTCCCTTTGCAGTGAGGAAGCTGAAATAAATGTATAAGGAATAGAAACATTGTGCTCTGTGCTGTATATAAAACAACTCACTTAGTATAAATTATTTGTGGAGCAAGCTTTAAAACTATGCTTTCTCAAGGAGAAAGAATATTTCTTAGTGAAAAAGAAGACTGAATGAAAGAGAAGATAGAATATATTCTTTAAAGATTTTATTTATTTTAGAGAGAGTGCAAGCAGGGGAGGGGCAGAGAGAGAATCCCAAGCAGACTCTGTGCTGAGCGTGGAACCAGATGCAGGGCTTGATCTCACGACCCTGAGATCATGATCTGAGCCGAAATCAAGAGTCAGACACATAACCAACTGAGCCACCAGGCGCCCTGAAGATAGAATATTTCTGAAGTAGTCGAAAAAGTGTTACCTACTGAAAGCATATGGATGGGAGGGCAATAAGGAGGTGACAAGGCCAAAGATCTAACTTGGAAAAACACTAAAGTACTTTTGCAAAGAAATACCAAAAGAGGTCAATGTATATAAAATAGAAATTGAAGGACCTGAAGATTAATATATTCACATCTTTAAGAAAGGAGTGAAATTCGAGGCCTTTGGCACATTCCAAATAGCATGGGACACCTTATATGGAAAACTGTTGCCTGAAATCCAAACAGGATCTGGGAGGCAGCTCCTGCTGGATGAGCTGCTTGGTGAGCTGAGCTTATTAGTAAGAGGTTTATGGGGCTTGACTGAAAGATAGAAGAGAAGAAAGATAATAAAAAAATTATGTTGAGGACGAAGTCCATCAGAAAATAGAAATATAGAGTCAGACTAAGAAGGGGCCAAGAGAGCATTAAACACACTGTCTCTAAGAGAAGAACAAGCCAGGTGAAAAGAAAGCACTGGAGGGGACGCCTGGGTGGCTCAGTCAGTTAACCTGACTCTTCGTTTTGGTTCAGGTCATGATCTCATGGGTTGTGAGATCAGGCCCTGGCTTTGGGCTCTGTGCTCAGCAGGGAGTCTGCTTGGGGATTATCTCCCTCTGCCCCACACTCACGCGTGTGTGTGCTCTCTCCCTCTGTCTCCCTCTAAAATAAATAAGTAAATCTTTAAAATAATAAGAAAAGACTGGAAATCTCAGATGACCGCATTTATAAAAAGTGACAGGCAGCTCTTTGGACATTTTATTGGCTCTGTTAGGGCAGGAAGAAAGAAGCCATAAGGTAGTTACTATGGGGTCAATGAGAAGTACTGAAAATTATTGAAAATCAAATATATTTTTTAAACGTAAGCTATTATCATTATTTTTGTCATTACCTTAAATGGCTGGGGAAAAAAATAAACCTCAAACTCCAGTATTTGACAAAAGCTCCTCGTAGATCATCTGTGTCTCAATTTCCTTTGTCTACACATACATTATTCAAAGCTTTGAACCACAGAAGAACAAAGAAGGTTATGGAACAAATCTCCACATGCTCAGAGTTCGTGCGAAGTTGATGGCCAGGAAACATGTCTCCATCTAATCCAACTTCTGGAAAGGAATGGGACAGAGATAGATAGTGGCATTTGGCTATACATAGCCAGCCCTTCCTTCTCTTCCTTCTTTCAAAAGTACCTACTGAGCAGTGATCCTATCCCAAACTCTGACCCAGAAAGGCACAGGACACAATGGGGCATATTTATTTAGAAAAATAAATCCTGCTTTCAAGGAGCCTACAATCAAGCAGAAGGAGCAAGACAAATATGCAGCTAACATTGAACAAAGATAAAGTATTGCCAGGGTGTGAAGAGCAGGGCTATACACCCACATCTTGGGCATGCGCAGCAATTCTAACAAACCAGCAGATCACACAGGGCTAGTTGGAAACAGCCAGTTGGATACTTTGGTAGCATGAATGTCAGCTGGAAAAGTTCTATCATTTGCTCTCTGAGCAGCTGAACAGAATCTTAATACAGACAGAATACAGATCACATAGCCTAAATGTGACTTCAAGTAACTGGACAACGGTTTTTATTTCCCAGCTATATGTGGAGCCCAGCTGAATTTTTAAAAATCATCCTGTATAAACAAGTAAGTTTAACCACCGGCAATAATTCTTGCTCCTAGACGAATATTCCTGAAAGAAAAATTTATTCAGACTTTGAAGACAAATTGCTCAAATTGCTAGTCCTAAAAATCACACATTCAGAAACACAAGAAGAAGCAGTCTGAGATGTTGGAAATACGAGGTATTTGGACAAATCCCTAAACCCCCTCTGTGCCTGTTTTCTCATTTACAAAATGGGGAAAGGGCAGATCACTCAGAGGGTGCCTGTAACAAAATAAGGTGATGCATGTGACAATCCTTTTAAAACTCTTAACCGTTATACCATTATATGTTCTCTCCAAGTTGCTGTTGCACGGTCATAAACATCTGTTCCTGCACGTGAGCTCTTGCTGGGTTTCATCCATTTCCTCATATTCATATGGTGCAGGATGCATAGGTTTAAAATTTTGTAAACTCAATATTCTGAAGCCTTTAGAGCTGTTTCCAATTGAAAGTCATCTTTTTAATGTCCACTGAAGGGAATTTACACTGTATTTATGGCCTGGACATAATCATTACCTTCCAATAAAAATGACTCATTAAATAAAAAGCAATTTTCACCCATGAGCTCTTAGGATATATTTGCTTACTTATGGAAATCCAATAGCCTCTTGCTCAATAATTTCTGCATTTCTCAGTACAATTATTTGGGGTTCATATGTCGGTTCAGGAGTTGCCAAATCAGAGCAACTCAGAAACACTAAAAGACAGAAAACAATAACAAACACCCAAGTGAACAAAAACACACTTTACTATCCAGAATGAGAGATTCTAGGATCCATCTGAGAAAGAGAGAAAACTCCTGATCTTTAGAGAAGCGAAAGCACAGCAAGGCTAGTGTTTCCAACCTCTTTATTAAGAATCCTATGTGCCAACTAGGAAATATTCCCCTGCAACAGAAAGAAACCTTCAGGCCATCGACTCAAACCTGGTTACCAAACTCTGCATGTTACATTAGTATCCGAGGTCCCCAGAATGATTCACTTTTTGCCCAAGAGCCAACCCCATATGCATGTTCCCGACATGGGTTGCTTCCCCACTGTAGATCTGTCTGTCTGCCTGAAAACAGAACTGCCTGAAACAGTATTAGACAAAGCAGACAATTTAAGTTTACGAAAGGGCTGGAAATTTGACCTCACAGCTGGAGAAACTGCATTGTTTTGAACAGAACAAAAGAATGCAGAAGCCTCTCTTTCCCACCCACCCTTGGCTAAGTGGCCTGGCCAGTCATTCCCAGTAGAGAATTTCCAACATCCCAGAGTTCACATGTGGAAGCAAGAGTACCAGGGGGCATCGCTTTGCTCAACACGCCTGCCAGGAGCCACAGGGAAATGGTTTGTATTTGCTCATGTTTTTAATAGCTCCCTAATATTTTATAATGGCAATGCTACTGTTTCTCATTTCAGTGTCTAATGTTTTAATGTTGGGTTTATTTATCTTACCCAAAACAACATAATAATTGCGGAGTAAAAAAACCACTTTGGGAAAAGGAGTGTTGTTTGCATATGCTAATGACTTAATTTAAAGAGTTCTGTGACTAAAAACGGAGGATGTGGGATTAAAAAAAAAAGTGCGCTTTCATCCTTGCTTCAAATGTGAGGTATGATGTTTTTAGGTCAGTAAACAACAGAATTTAAAATACTCAGTTGTAAAATGCCATAAAGGACAGTCACCTAAAAACCTCCCACGTATGAAATACACACAGTCAACTCTGACATCAGCCATTCTAGTAAAAAGTGATGTTTCTTATAGCCAAGCCAGTAATCATACCTTTTGGTAACAAATATGGTTAATGATGACAACCCATAACATAAAAAACATCTTCTGAATCATCAAGACAGCTCTGAGCAAAACAGGACTCATGCTTACAAGTCCTGAGTTCAAGGCTCCCTGACCAGCTGTGGGCCGTGGAAAAGTCACTTATCTCAGTAAGTCTCACCTTCCTTGATTGTCATCTCAGGGCACTGGGCTAACTGTGCCCCAAAGAATCCATCAGAGAGTTTTTACTTTTTAATTTTTTTTAAAGATTTATTTATTTGAGAGAGCACGAGTGGGAGGGGCAGAGAGAGAGGGAGAGAGAATCTCAAGCAGACTCTACACTGAGCATGCAAGGAGCCCCAACGCAGGGCTGATTTCACGACCCTGAGATCACGACCTGAGCCAAAACCAAGAGTCAGATGCTTAACTGACTGGGCCACCCAGACATCCCCTCCAGTGCTTTCCTGTCACCTGTTCAAGTCAAACTGGATTGAACCGTCAATCCAGTTCAAGACCCACCCCCCACCACCCCACCCCTGCCCCTGGCCACTCAGGAGGGTGTGCACACATGTGTCCAGGTGCAGGAGAGGTTGAGTGGGGAAGGATCCTCGTCAAGGTGATCCTCATCCTCAACAGCTAAGGGAAGCCACGCTCTCCAAGTTCTATCATTTACAAAATGATGGAGTCATTTCAAGTGTGATATTTTCTCTTTCTTTTCTAAACTGTATTCCTACGCCCACCTAGGGTGTGCCTCTATGTATTGGCTACTACAGTATTTCAAAAAGGATTTGAGACATTTCTTTAAATTATGTACAATCCAAAATGCCAGTGTTTAGTATGGATCACAAGTGCAGCACGGCATAATTCCTTGCTATTTGTCACAACTGTTAAAGAACCAAGTACGTACTGCATGCAAACATTATGACTTTTTTTCTCTTAGTTTAAATAAACTCCAAGGTAACTAGACTTCTAAGAGAATCCAGTTCAATTATAATTTAACAGAAAGTATATTAAATTACTGTAATTCCTTGAAAATCCATAATTTACATATAGGATGTGTATGTATTTCCACTTTTCCTACCTGCATGCCTTATCCTCCCCATTAGAACGGAAGTCCTCTGTGCTCAGCAGCTGGACATCACACCTGACGCAGCAGACGCTCAATCCAATAGGTTTAAAGACAATACAATTGACGATAACAAAAGTCCAATTGCTATAAAACAGGACTCAGAAAAATGGGACTCCAGAAGGAAGATGGGAAATAAGTATAATTAATAAGAGAGGGGGCAGCAAAAAAGTTGTTCCTCTTGTGGGGTAGGCATGCTGGAGTTAAAGGAAATTTGAGATGGGGTACATTTATATTAAGCCTTTTGATTAACTGGAAGATACTTTTATTTTTATTTATTTATTTATTTTTAAAGATTTTATTTATTTATTTGAGAGAGAGAGTGAGAGAGAGCACGAGAGGGGAGAGGGTCAGAGGGAGAAGCAGACTCCCCACTGAGCGGGGAGCCCGATGTGGGACTTGATCCTGGGACTTCAGGATCACGACCTGAGCTGAAGGCAGTTGCTTAACCAACTGAGCCACCCAGGCGCCCAACTGGAAAATACTTTTAAACAGGAGACTTCTGCATTTAACAAATCTGCATTTATAATAATTGTGTCTTTTATTTTTTTTTAATGTTTTATTTATTTATTCATGAGAGTCAGAGAGAGAGAGAGAGAGAAGCAGAGGCAGAGGGAGAAGCAGGCTCCTCGCCTAGCAGGGAGCCCGATGCGGGACTCGATCCCAGGACCCTGGGATCATGACCTGAGCCGAAGGCAGACGCTTAACCATCTGAGCCACCCAGGTGCCCCAATATTATATTCTGCCTACAGTTAGTTCACAGTGGTTTTTGTTAGTCACAAAAACTACTTACCTAAGTTTGTATGTGGCAATCAACCGAGTTTGCTCCCCATTTTTATTGCCCTCCTGCACGTTGAAACAACCAGTTTACGAATCTAAAATTCCTTCAGGATGTTATCTAGAGGTCATCTTAGTGATGCATTCTTTGGAATCCACTACCACCTGTGTCACTTTCTTTCTCCCTTACTACGTGATTTTTCCGCTTAGCACTTAAACCCATCTAACATATGTACTATACTTATCTTGACTATTACCTATTTCTCCATTAGAATATTACAAAGAAAAGGATTCTTGTCCATTTGGCTCACTGGTCTAACTCAGTGCCTAGAACAATGCCTGGCACATAGTTGGTGCTCAACATATATTATATATGCTATAACATAACTTATGACATATCATATCAACCATATAACATAACTTATGTGTAACATATATACTACTATATTGTTATATATGTTATTTTATATTATGTATTTTATATTATAAAGTGTATTATATATTGTGCATTTGTTTTATTGAATACATTTACTTGGTCTATATTATATGTTCATTATATGTTATATAATATAATATACAATGTATATTAAAATAAATGATTGTATACTGCAGATATTCCCCTTAAGCTCCTAGCAACAAAGGCACATGAGAAAATGGGATGCCCAGAGTGGGGTGGGGGTGGCATTTTCTGGGAGGGCCCAAACATGCAGACCCCAGGAGCAACATATGGTCAGGACAAGAGCAGGGGCTGTGGAGTAAGGCAATGTGAGTTGAAGCCTGGCTCTGTTACTTACTAACTCTGTGCAATTGGGCAAGTTATTTAACCTCTCTAAACTTCAGTTCCCACACCCATAAATCTGGGATAATAACAGTACCTGCCTCATAAGTTTAATGCAAGGATTGAGTGAGCTCAAGTACGGGAAACAGCCTGCAGAGTATCTAGCAGAAAGCAGACTCTGCTTAAGTGCGAGATGATAGTGGGGATGGTGCTGATGAGGAGGATAAGGAAGGTGATTATTACCCTGTGACAAGGAGTGAAGATGGGAAAATCAGTTCTGCAAACAAAACTCTCAAAAAACCCCCACCTCTAGCTCCTTTTCTACCTCTCTCTGCATTTCCAGCCCATGAATTCATGCACACGCATTTGATAAAACAGCACTTAGATGTCCCAGGCTCACAAGAAAGGAGAGATACTAAAAAGACGTTTGCCCACATCAATCGAAGACTACAAAGTACAGGCACTTTCCCCTTGTACTTCTAAGCAGTCCAGGGCCAGAGAAACAGGAATCATAATGCTTTGACAAATCAGAGCTTTTGGGAAATGTGTCATTTTATGTAGCTGAGTTTTTTCTAAGGAGTTGAGCATCTGCCCAGGGAGGCATCACAATTTCATGGGCGGAGTTTTGCTTTGTTTAGCTTTTGTGGTTTTGATGAAACATCTTACCCCCAATACATTGAACTTCTCTGCCCAGATCCAGTGGGTGTGGTGGCAAGATTCGCTCAGCCCAGCCCGCTCCACTACCCTCGGGCCTCAGCTTGTTCCCTAGCTTCCTGACAGGAATATCCGCGGCTACAACAGAAAAATGAGTGCCCCACCCCCCGCCCCGGAGCACGGACTGGTAAGAGAGACTGTGCCAACAAAGTCCAGGCTCCCCTAGTTGACCAGGAACACCAAGCACAACCCAGAAGAGTGGAGTTAACTCCCCAGGTGGCGAAGCTGATCAATAAGAGGTCAAAAATGGGAAAAAGCCAAAAGAAGGAAGGCTCATCCTCCCCTCCAACCCCAAGATGCAGCGTTCCTATGTGGCCTCCCTGGAGATACATGCAGAGACTGAGAAACATGCTGGGGTTTGTTGTGAAGCTGTAGCCAATTTAATAATGTACCAATTTATATTTGGTCTCCCTTCCTTCAGGGCTGGCTTCCTTCCCTGCCCCTCACCCACATTCCCCTGGGATTGCACCCTTAATAAAACATTAGCCTGCACTGTAACTTTCGCCCCAGGCTCTGTTTTCTAGGGAACCTGGGCCTCTACAATGATTGGGCCTCTTCTATAATGATCAGCTATTACACCGTGTGGTAATGAAGCGATGGGCTCCCTCTGGGTTCCAGCCCTTAAGGAGACACTTAGGGCTGTTTATCCAGAGTGTCTAAAGTGTACTGATTAAGAGCTCAGACTCTGGTGCTGGCCTGCCTCGTTTAAATCCCAGCTCTCCCAGGGCTGTGAAACCGTGGACAGTCATTTAAAATCTAGTTTTTGTTTCCTCATCCATAAGATGTGGGTAGTCAGGGTACCCACCTCATGGAATCCTTGTGAGAAGTAAATGACTTAGTACTTATTTAATGCCTGGCATACGACAAACACACAATGTGGGTTAGCTACTTATTCTTCTTGCTGTCTGATTACAGACAGGATTAACAGGGTTACTTCTCACTGTTGTTATGAAGCCTTTCTTACATCAATATCTCTGCTTTACAATTTCTAAAATACTGTAGGATAGGTATCGGGAAGTCTAGCTTATTAGAATTATGTGCAGAGTAAAAGTAAATAAGGTCTGGGCAAAAAACAATAACAACAACAACAACAACAAAAACAAGAGTTCGGGTATGTCAGTACAAATTCTTTTTAAAGGCTATTTATAAGGTCCCCAACAGCAATTTTTGCTTCCATCCTAGTTCTTGAATGTATCCTACCAAATTATGAAGTTCTCAATTAGCAAGGTATTATTATATACATTTTGCAGTCATGCCATGTGACCATGGAATATCGAATTCTGACTTAGCATGAACACCCTTGGAGTGTCTATACCATCCTACTTCAGAAACAAGAATTTAGTGACCCATAAACGCAATTCTCATGCACTCCAATCCTGATTATTTGCCCTCTAGGCTAAAACTACACACAGATAGGACTACACCTGCATTTTTCACAACTAGAACAATGTTTAATGAACTTGTTATCCCAAACTGAATCACTGTGTTTTCCTGTCCAAGCTCATTCAGTTTAGCCATGTGGTAAAGATTCCTTTAGAAATGTCCTCAAGGGATGAGAAAGACACAGATTAACTCTACCCAGGTCTGAGAAGAGATGTGTGATCTGCATGAGGGCAGGTGTGACCTTTCAGGAGAAGACTTGAACTTTAAGCTCCATCCCCACGACCTCATTCAGGATCTCAGGGCCTCATCCTGGCTTGAGTCTGTTATATGATATCCCATGGATAGAATTCCCTATCAAAGCTGACCTCAAGTGAATGTGTATTTTCAATAATTACAGGGCTTTATCAGGTTCCAGTCCATGAGGTCCGAAACATCCTACCAATGCCAGCAGCCGAGGGGCAGGGAAATTACTGGGAGACGCACTACGGATATATTCATTATAATAGTCATAAATTAGATTATCTATAATAAATTTTAATAATAATGTGGACATGATGATTCAGCAAAACCCCTCAAGATTTAGGGGAAATCCCCAAGTCATGCTTTTAGTGTACAGATAATGAGTCTAAATGAAAGAACTCCAACAGTTACTAGGATAGCCCTTAGAGGCCATTTTTATCTGTTTCCAGATACTGGTGTATCATACTGTTGAATTCCCAAATGGGTGTTATAAAAGAGAGTGAGCCCAAGGAACAGTGCAATTCTCTCACCAGCCAGCTACTCCAAAAAGGCAGTGAGCCCAAACTTCTTGACCTTGCAGATTTCTTAGTCTCCAAGTGCTGAATTTCCAGAACACTGCCCTGAGATACTTGGACGCACCAGGGAGCCACATCCATTCACATGCAGCCTAGGTCTTGTATCCTTTGCACTGTCCATCTGCTGGTTCAATAATACCCTAGAGGGATAAGGACCTTAAACCTAGGCCAGGTGTCTCTGGCACCACTCTTCAATTCAAGGACCAGCCTTTGAGGCCTGGTCCAGCTCAGCCACTCCCTCCATTGACCTTGAAGACTTACTTCTCTCTGAAAAAATGTTCATTTACTAGCAGTGCTAGGCAGATGCCGATCTAACATGAAGCTATCAGACTCCAAGCTTCCAGGCCCCAGGGAAGAACCTAGCAATTTTTACATGGTTGTACATTTTTATACATTTTTTTGCAAAAGTAATATATTTCAACCACAATAATTTAAAACTTCTCTCTCTTTCCCCTCCAACTTCTCTTCTATTACATTTTGCATCATCAGGTAGAATGGCTGCAGGCATAAGGCAGAATTGAGTTAAGGATACATTTAGTTTGCATTCACTGGCATATATTTATGTGGTTCTCCATCAATTCCAGTCATAGACAAATTGTTGTTAGCTGTCCCAGTGCAGGAATGGTTTCCAAAAGCACTCCTACTACCTACTGCACTGAGAGACCCAGCATTGTAGCATGGACATGAAAGACTAGAACTTCTATCATTATATGAACATATCCTGTGGTGGTCAGAATGATGACAACCATTACAGCCGGGGGGAGTTGGGGGGGGACATGGGGAACCAAGCTCAAATGTATGGAGCCAGAAGCTAGTTTGTAGAAAACTCCCCAATCATTACATATGTACATTTGTAACTGGAAGACTTGGTTCTTGCCTCCAGAGTCAAAAATGAAAGTTCTCTCCTGAAATGCAATGTCCAAATTATAAACACACCATGCTTTTTTTCTTTTGTTGATTAGATTCCCTAAAATGGACATTACTGGACTCTTTTTGTTTACAGAGCACAGACAAGTAACAGTATTAGCAGCAAAGATGTCTGTTACAGCTCATACGAGAAAGAAACTCAATAGAGATTTTTTTCAAATTTGACACCAATGTAGAAAATTTACATAGCATTACCAATAACAAGCCACAACCATGGACTAACATGTCTAAACTCTCAACAATAAAAAACAAATTTCAATCAACCAGCACTGGAGGAAAACAAAATAATCTTTCTGTACTTTCTACAGAAACAATTGCAAAATTGTTGTCCCATGAACAGGCAATCAAACCAAAAATGTAACTAAAAAATGTAGGAGAAAGAAAGTATTAGAGAGGTAGGTTAGGAATTTAATCAACAAAATATATTATTTTTCTGAGTTTTGTGATATTTGTGGTGTTTCCTGACTTTTAAACTTAAGAGTTGCTGTGAATTCCTTCCTCGGTTCAAACAAATACAGTAATTTTGTAGTCATAATCTTTTATGCTTTTTCTCAAAGCAGGCACCCAAGATGATACAAGGTATGTACTTCAAGCCTCACAAAACCTGGATCTGTTTCCGGGGTTAGACATTCCTTGACAATTAAGCCTGGCTTATATATCATCATCAACTCACTTTAATGCTCCGGTTATCTCTCATACTGTCTTGTCTCCAATTGGAATTTGTAAAAATCATCCCATGATGCCAAAGGGTGATGCTGGGGCCACAATAAACATGATGAATGGCAAGCACAAGGCACTCACTTTGTCACTTATGCTCCACACAGTTTGTAATTACATGCTTTTCTGTCTTCACTGCTAGCCCTTGACTTAATCATCTGTGCATCCTTTTTAGTGCAAAGTACCCTGCCTACAGGGAATCAGTGAACTGCAAATGTGGGAATGAGGGAAGAAAGAGGTGGCAAGAAAAAAGGAAGAAGGGAAACAGAGGGAGAGGAGGCAGACTTTTTAGGAAGCAAGTAGAGAAAAAACTATGAAAATTGTTTACGCTCTATTTTATAAGATCTTGGGGGTAAACCACATTATGTTTTCACCATAATATCTTTTAGTATGTGTGTGTGCGTGTGTGTGTGTGTGACACCTCAATTTTTCAGCTTAATTCCTTCAACTTTTATTCACTTTTTGACCCAAGACATTTCATATTCAATATGTTATTTTAGCTCAGTATTATTCTCACCAGCATACTGCTTTTTAAAAGCAATGAGAATATTAACTATGTTATGCAAATGAAAATGTGAATTTAATCACAAAGAGTGGCCCTAGAGGAGCCACTAAAGCCTCCAACATCCACAGAGAAAACTGGAGACTCCTATTATATTCAATAATTCGTATACTGGTGCCCAGAATTTAATATAAATTGAATTGAATCCTACACACAACTCTTTGTAGATTCTGTCGATAAGACATGCTTTCATAAAAACCAGCAAGCTAAAAATACAGACTACAGCCCATTTTCATTTTCATTTCATTTTCTTTTCAATGAAACATTGTGAATGCAGTGGCATCACATAAATATTTATCGAACCCTACAATTCTTCCAAATGTAATGATAAATGACAGTATCCTTCAACGTGCACACAAAACACCTGCAAAAAACATTTTTTAGAAGATTGAAATAAGATGCAACCTATCTGAAATCAGAACCACTAATAGATGAAGTAATCATTTGATAGTCTTTGTAACCTCTGCTTACTGGACCTCTGAGGTTTTACTCTCTGTTAACCAAAGAAATAAAACCAATTTAGTATCACTCGGCACTGGGGACCCTGACATGAAGGGCCAGGTAAGCCACTGAAAACTTCCCTTATTGATATAAAAGGAAGACGGATTTCAGAGAAAAGAACCACACAAGTTTTCAGGTTGTTGGCTTGCCACACTATTTGTACTTCCTCTTCATGGTGGTCATTATTTTTATCATTTACTAGTTGCACAGGGATAATAGCAGCTCAAACTTGATACACAACGCAGACATAATTATAGATTTGGGCCAATAATCCTCTACTAAAACCTAAAGTGCCTTCAGCCAACAGTTAAGAAAAGGTCAAGAAGAAGGCACTTGCTGAAAAGAGTCATAAAAGCACGCTGTTCATTATTTTCCAGAAGCTTCTAATCGTCTCTCCCACCTGGCTTACATGATAACTACTAAGTTCATCTGAATGTTGTGCAGTGTTCAGGGCTCCTCTGGGAAACATTATTTTTCCCTTAAATAATTATGATCCAAAGTCTAGAGCTAAGGTTAAAAATCCAGAGCCAAGAAAATTTCTGCTGTCACTTGATCATAACTTCGTTCTTCTGGTCCCAAGTGCAAATTTTAAGGGCAAGCGTGGGCCAAAATGCAATGAGTCTCTTTCGACTTAGATAGGGGGAGGTAAAACTATTGCCTTGAAAAAGAATGAGGATGGAGAACGCCTTTTAGTCTGGAATTGTCGGGAATTGCACCAAAGCCGCCAAAAAACATCTGTCTTACTCCTCAGCTTGTCAAAGAGGAGTTAAGAGGCAAGTTTGGGGAAAAGAAGCTGGAATGATTAACAGCCATCCATAAGATAAAACAGGATTTCTGGCATCTCTGAATATAAGAAAAAGGAAGCTTGTATATTATTACATTATGTAAGAGATGTGCTGCTATGGGAATCACCCACCCCTTTAAATACCTGGGTTAGCACTAACAGTTTCTGCAATGACAGAAAGCTCTTCATTTTTCTCACAACACAGATTTTCCTGTGCCTAGTTTTTGTTCCCCCCTCTTGACCCTCCAACGATTAGAGACTACAAATAAAAGAGTACTGGACTCAGCACTAGCACTAGTAAACAACTCTTCAGTTGAACTAACTAAATAAAAGCTAGTCAGTTGTAGGACTTCATTCTTTCCTTGGCCACCAGCTGAAATGTGTCCTTCTCCCTGTAGAAGATCAAGGTAGAGTATCACAACATCTGAGAGCTTGAAAGATCCTGGTACCACACCATCCAGCCAAATCCCTCTTCTTCCCATGTCTGGTGGGAGAGGGTCTTCAGCAAGGCAAAAATTTTCTTCTCATTGTAGACCATACATGGAAAGTATACACTAGATGGAGACACAAAGTCCCTTGGTTTCACTTTCTTTCCTTGCAAAATGAAAGCAATGGATAATTATGATCTCTTTACTCTTTCTCCCAGACTCTGGTGGAATGTGCCAACACATAGGACAGCACCACAGAAATGGAGTTAATAGGATTTGCTGGAAAACATCAGCCTTACAAATATTTTTAAACTTAAAATCTGTTTTAGAAATATTCCCATAAAAAATATTTTATCAGTCAGTGTCCTGACAGAGAAGAGATGGCACACTCCCAACTGGGTCATTGAGAAGCATGTAATAAACAGACTATTTACAAAGGTGTGGGCAGGGTTTAGAAAAAACGATGCAGGACTCCAGAGTTGGTAACAGTGGAGAACTGTTTCTATCCCTAAGAGGATACAGCCAGACCACAGTAACCAGTATGGAAAGAATCAAAAGGATAAATACCCTGACCTAATTCTCTTCTTCTCTACATTCTCAGTGGCAGAACTGACAGATGTCAGGGAATAAAGGAGCCCACAGGCCAAGGAACTCAGGCATCTGGACACAAAGCAGAAAGAAGGGTGGAAAATGGATCTGGAGAGGTAAATGGGAGAGAGCTAGCACAGATACTGAACACAATTATAAAGTTATTCATTTATTGTTGGAACAGCATGTTCACTGAAAATAATAATTAGCTTTACAGTGTTTAGTAAGTGTGAGATGCCTCTTTTGGGTGTCTGTGTGAACCCAAATGTACTGTAGGTTTCCTAAGCCTTTGCCGGTCATACCAAAACATTTGGAATAAAGACAGCATCCTATGCTTACATGTATTGGAGAAATGCTGCCTGCAGCTTCATTTATAGAAAGGTAAATATAAATGCACATGTGTTGTGCATGTGAGCTCTCTCTCTTAAGACACCAGATGTGTGAAAAAAAAGGACACAACTGTGCCCACCTCGTGCGACGCCAGAATCAGACATGGGTAGAAAACATATCGCACAGAAATTGGCACACAGACAGCGCTCGGGGAATGGTAACCACGGCCACCACTGCCACCAGCGTCACCACCTGCAGCTGCCTCTGACCTCTCGGATGGCCCAGGAAACTTCCCACCGTGGAAGGCTAAGTCTTACACCTGTAGCTCTCTGATCACTAGTGCCCGGCCCTGGCCCTGCACACAGGGAGTGCACAATTAACCTTCGATGATGATACGGTGGTGAGAAACATTTGGAATAAAGAGAGCATTCTAGGCTCGCATATGCTGGAGAAATGCCTGCTGCAGCTTCAATTTAAAGAAAGGTAAATATGAATGTATGCTCTGCCAGGCTGTATTAGTATGCGGGAATTATTCACTCCTCGCCATCCCTCCACAAGAAAAATATTCTCTGCCCCACCTCAATGTTGAGCTTGGCCCCATGGCCCGCTTCGGCTAACAGAACGTGGGCCAGGTCTGAGCAGGGGCTTTAAGAGGTACCACACACTTCCATCAGCCCTCCGGAGCTTCTGACCTCTACAGTGAGAACAGTATCATGTCCCAGACAGTGGGTACTCCTTCAGCCTGGGTCCTGGAATGGCTAGGCCTGTGGGGCAGGCTATAATTCAAACCACAGTTGCATCTTCGACTGTTCCCCCAGACTTCAGAGCAAGGAGAAAAACTGTTTCCATAAACCACTGAGATTTTGTAGTTGTCTGTTATGCAGAAATACTACACACACTCAACAAAGTTACTAAGGCATGCTAGGGTGGCAAAGGCGGGGAGCTCACGTGAGATTTGGAGTCTACTGCACTCAGTCCCAGTCCCAGCTCTGACAACTCCCAGATGTGTGACCCTGATTGAACAAGCCTCAGGAAACCCTACCTTGCTGGAATTCCTGTGACAATCAGAAACAGCACCACCCAAGCACCTAGCACAGTGCCTGGCACAAGACAGATACTTGGTAAATGAAAGAAATAATATAATTAGCAGTAATGGATAGCCAAAATATCTTCCCAATTATCCACGATGCATTTGCTGAATGAGAAGCCGTTTATCCCAATTAAAATATTTCTTTAACTTCAGGTAAATAAAACAATGAAATCATTGCTCAAGTTTGCAGCCTACAAAAGAATCTAACAGAAAATCACAGTTTAAAAAAATACAACCTGCTCTTTCTAAACCTTCTAAAACTTCTGAGTAGTCAAGAATATGAATTCCTATTGTGTCAGAGAATAAGAATGCATTCTTTGTGAAGGAAAAATGATTAAATTGCATCTTCCAGACTAGTAATTTAAATTGTGATCAAATCCACTGTAGCTGGGGGCCTCCCAGTTAATCCATTTACTGTGAACATTATTAAACATTTATTAAATGCCTGTGCATGGTAAAAAAAATTTTCAAAGGTAAGGTTTTATTCGCTGAGCACCCTCCCCCCAAAAAAATCAAGAACATAAAAACTACTAAATGGATCGACTACTCCCAGTATAAGCAGCTTCACAAAACAGGAGCACGGCAATTACTGAAGCACAGAAAGAGATTTTTGATCCATCAGGAAGGCATTCAGAAAACTATCACCACCAATGAATAATAGAAGATTTATTTGGATAGTAAAACCTGACTAGAAAAGAAATTTATAAAATACGAGCTCCATTTCCTGCCTTTCAAAAGAATAAGGAAAAGGACTTTACAGAAAAGATATAATCTGGTAGGCATTCTCTAAGGAGCCCAAGTAAGATTCAGGCTGGTGTTTCCGAGCCCCATATAGAAGGAAAGCTTGGAGGGCTTAAATGAAGATCCCCCTGGGGCTCCTACCCCACACCTAGTGACTCAGAATCTTTGGGGAAAGGGCCCAGGAATCTGCATTTGTTAACAAACTCTCCAGTGATTCATGAGCACTCCTAAGTTTGAGAACCACTAGACAATGCAAGCCATTAAATAATTTTTGGCAGCTGACTTAAAGGTTCTTGAAAGACAAAAAGAAAACCAAACAAGTTGAGTCCATCCTATGCCAAAGGACCACATGAAGACAGCAGAGTCTGGACTTGAGACTCAGTAACGGCTGCAGGGCTAAAGAGCCATTCATTCTGCCAGCAGATCGAGCCATGATTTGCAGCACTTGGAGGCAAAGAGCTGATGGACACTGCCACAGTAATGCAAGCCCAACAGCACCATGGTGATGGCTTCTCCTGTTGGGACATACATTTGCCAAAATTCTCCTCAACCCCAGCATCCAGCTGGCACAAGTCCTGGCAATCATTCCTCACCAGTTTCCTGGGCTTGCAAATTAAAATATACGGAAGACAAGAGGGGAGGAAGTCAGATGGTTCAGGATATTATTATATGGAAATTCTGAACTTCATAAAAAATGTCAAACTCCAGTCCTACAATGTACCTAGAGAAAAACAGTTTTGCTTTCTAAGAGAAGGTAAAAATGATATGTAAAGAGGGTAAAAAAATTGCTACTACAGTTTTAAAAAGTAAAAATCCTCTGGGGAAGTAAATCAGAATGTGTAGCAAGTGCAAAGAAAGGGGCAACAGGTTAAGAGAGAGGAGACAGGTGGGTTCTAGATACATCTATGTCCTCCAGTGGGTATGTGACCTCACGCAACTCACTTAGCTATGCTTTAACCTAAAAGAGTTAATGTTTATCAGAATGAGCATTTTAAGCCACAAAGCAATGTCAAAATGTGAGTGGCGTTATTATCATCCACAGCAAAATTTATTTTATACAGTCCAGAATCTAACAGAACAAAGTCAAAGCAGTGAGTTTTGTTTTTTTTTTTTTTTCAACAGAGGCAAAGGATATCAAACTCTTGGAGTCAAGAATTATAACAGAAGCTATATCATCAGATGAAACTATACACACATTTTCTGAAATCACACCCAAGATGAGAACAAAATACCATGGAAATAAGGAAAATCTAGGCCACTCTCACTGGTTGTTCCTGCTCTTTCCTGCACCAAGCTACACCAACATGAAACTTCCAAATAAAACCAACTCAATGTGGCTGATGCAGTCCTCTATGTAGCAGTGGCTAATGAGTCCACCTGACACCTTCCTGTTTGGCCTACCTTACCCACATCCACCCGAGTCCTGAGGAGAAGCTTCTCTCACTGGAGAGCCACGAACAATGAGATGAGGAGGAAAAAGGAAGGGTGACTAATGGCCAGTGCCATCAGTCAATGGACTGTAAGGGCTTTGAAAACTGTTTAACACTTATTGCCTAATAGATTTTAGATCAACACCAAATTTAAGTGTATCTGGAAACATGAGGAAGCCCATATGTGTCTTTAGGTGGGAGATAGCATACTATACTGCAGTTACTTTGAGCTGACCTTGAAACAAGGCTCCAAGTTATCTATCTTCTCTGCGTATCAGTTCACGACTTGATGATTATTAGTTCTACCTCCTGGGGCAGTTGGGATCATTAAACAAGACCCTACTATAAGTGTGGTGCCCACCTTAAGTATTGCATGAGGTCATTAGCGGTAGCAAAGTATTAGCACAGAGTAGACACTCAGTAAACATACTCCCCTTCTCATTCTGTATTTCAAAGATGAAAATATACTCCAGTCGAATGAAAAATGATACATAATAAAATAGAGTGTGTGGCCAAATCAGATCCTTGACATTTATCTTTTCCTTCATTATGGCTATGGAGACCAATTTTACAATTTACACTGGCCATAATTAAGGCACGTGTATATAAAAACTACAGTGTAAATTTGTGATGGTACATACAGTTTTGTAACTTCCATCCAGTAGTTAATACAATTTCTCAAGTCCTTTTTCCACCACTATAATAATACCCCCCCCACTACCTGTTTTAATAATCATTTTTATCACTGGGAACAAAGCACCCTGTGTTGCAGAAAATTAGTTAATACATATAAATGTACCTTGAAAACTGTGAACAGCTAATATTACTATCTACTTGAGAGTAAAGAAGACACAGCCCGTGTTGAGATGACTACAATCTATAGAAAATGCACAGTGTTAATCAAAGAACACAACACACACATAGGCACATGTCTGTTTAAAATAAATAACAATAACAAGAATAGAAAAATGTGTGTGCATATGTGTGTGTGTGTCTGTATCTATGATCAAAAGTAAATAAATAGGTGAGGGACAATGACAATACTGGGGCAATTTTGCCCCACATTTTAAAATGTTTCTATAAAACAATCAGTTCTTATAAATAAAATCTTAAAATCCATTTTTTATGAGTACAATCCACAACATGCCCCCTCCAGCCTCTCATGACAACACTGCCATATATTAACTGAGTATCTCCAGTGCAAATCCCTGTCGTTCAAAGGCTAGATGTGCCTGTGAAACATGAAAGGCCAAGCAACTGCTGCAAAACCACTTCAGCAAAACTTTACTGGAAAGGGAAAGATTGGTGTGTAAGACCCATTTGAAAATCCATTTCACACTTCTAATTTAAAGCCAATTCAAATGTAATTTACTTTATCAGGGCCCTTAACTTTGTGAAGGTCAGAAGTGTAATCAACAGAGGTGAAAATTACTTATGCTTATCAAAAGATAACCTGGTAATAGTGCTGAACAAGAAAAACAAAAACCAGGAAACAGGACTCCCGTTGAAAACCATGGTGAGAACCACCGTATAACACGTCTTCTTACAAACCAATGTGTTCTGACATAATGCTTTCACTTGAGTCATCTCTGCACCAAATGCAAACTCATTTGTCATTCTATTTCAGTGGGAGAAGATTCCTTTTCTTCTCCAATGTTACAATTCGGGAGATGGGACACAACACTTCTGGCACAAACTAGTGAACTTACCGCTCTCGTCATCTATGTTGAACCTTCCGAGACCACTGCCGTCCCTGATGGAGTACTGGATCTCTCCATCCCTCCCAGAGTCGTCATCTTGGGCAGCCACTTGCAGTACACTTGTTCCGATGCGTGAGTTTTCTTTTACAGACCCAACAACAGCAAAGTCTGGGAAGTAGGGAGTATGGAGGTTTTCGTTGACATCCACCACCTCCACTTCAACAAAGGAAACAGATGACAGAGACACTGGTCGCCCTTTGTCTTTGGCCCGAACCGTGAGGTTATAGAACTGCTGCTTTTCATAGTCCAGTTCTTTGCTCAAGCGAATGGCACCACTTGCTTTATCTATTTCAAATCTCCCATTATAGTCATTGACCAAAGAATAGCGCACTTGACCCCCTAGCCCAAGATCCGGATCATGGGTCTCCAGCCAAGCAATGACAGTGCCAATGGGGAGATCTTCAAGAACCTTCACACTGTAGCTACTGGGAATGAAAGCCGGGGAACAGTCATTGACATCATCCAAGAAAACCTTAAGAGTGACAACCGAAAACAGCTGATGGCCACTCTCTGCCTTGTCTCTGGCTTCTATTTTTAAAGAGTAGTTCGCTTTAGATTCCCGGTCCAATTGGTCGGCTACATAGACGATTCCAGTTGAGCTGTTGATAGCAAACTGCTGCGTATCCGTCAACACTGAGTAAGTCACTTCACCATTAGAACCCAAGTCTTTGTCTCTGGCTTCCACTTGAATTATCTCAGTGCCAATACTTGAACTTTCGAGAATGTTAACTGAGTAACTGTCTTGGAGAAAAATTGGGCTGTTGTCATTAGCATCCTCCACATTGATGGTCAGCAACCTCCATGAAGATTTTTGTGGATTACCTAAGTCATAGATGGTGATATTAAGGAGATAGAGGTCCGTATGCTCTCGGTCCATTGGCAGAAGGACTTTAAGTTGCCCTGTCTCCATATCGATATTAAAGCAACTGTCCATATTCCCATCAGATATTGTAAACAGCACCTTTCCATTGAAGCCAGAGTCAGCATCATAGGCTTTAATCTTCAGGATGTTAGCCCCAACGGGCAGATTCTCCTTCACAGCCACATCAGAAGGAAATGACTTGTCAAAATGTGGTCCTTGCCTATTAACTGAATAAAAGTCAAGAAATCCATCTTCCAGGTTCAGTTTCCCATTTGCTTTTGCCTTAATGAGTAGTTTCTCTGCCAGCTTTTGAGCCACACGAGTTTCTCTGCAACTGAAGCTCTTTGAAGACACCTTCCCATGTAGGACTGAAATGTTAACAGACATGGGGTCCGCAAAATTCTCTCCATCGGTTGCTGTAATCCTGAGGGCAAAATTACCATTTTTGATGCCAGAATTCATCAATGACTTTTTAAGCTGTAAAATACCGGAGTCTGGGTTTAAATAAAAGAAACCGAGTTCATTTCCAGAGATGATTTTGTACTTTACAAGTTCAAGTTCATCAATATCAATTGCTGAGACAGCTGTGATGTGACCCCCAACTGGAAAGTCATAGGAAATAACTCCCTGGCAAGCCACTTTCTCAAAGAGAGGGCTGTTGTCATTGACATTTCCTATTCGAATAGTCACATTTACTTCACTTTCATGGCGGTATGGTGAACCCCAGTCGGAGGCTCTTACAATGAACCTGTAAGTTTCTGGGGAGGATTCAAAATCCAATTCTTCAGTTGTGCTAATAACACCTGTAAACTGGTTAATGGCAAATGGTAACAAATTCAGACTGGCAATACTATAGGTGATGTACCCATTTTCTCCTTTATCCTTATCAGAAGCCGAAACCATCAGAACACTTGTGCCCACTGGGACACTTTCATTCACAAAAGCATCATACAGTGGCTGCTGAAATTCTGGGGTGTGGTCATTCGCATCTTCTATGCCAACGGTGACTTGTGCTTTCAAATCTCCTTCCTTGTTTGTCACTCCCAGCTTATAAACCTCCTTCTTAATAGTATTCAGTGGCTGTGCTGTGACAATCAGACCTGACCGAGGATTAATTTTGAAGTACTGTGCGTCCTCACCAGGAGATAATTTGTATTCCACATCAAGCGGTTCAGGACTTAATTTTACTATAGCAACCACAACACCAGGAGGGGAGAATTCACTAATGCTCACATCATACATTTCTTTTTCAAATCTAACTGGGACGGTGTCTTTTTGGGGGTTGGCAATGTGGATGATCTTTGCTGCTGAAAATTTCTGAGGTGACCCCTTGTCTTTTGCTTGAAGAGTGAGGTTGTAGCCATAAGGAAAGCTCCCCCAGTCGACCTTCTTTCTCTCCTTAATCTTGTACTCATTCATCCACCTGCCTTCCTTAGCCAGGAAGAACTGATCTAGAGGATCCCCAGCCACAATGGAAACAGACTCAATCTCTCCATTGGCCCCCTCATCTAGGTCATCGACTGTTACCACAGCGTATGTCGGCTCTTTGTCCAGCGAGAAAGGAATGTGAGTGACCACATGGAGAGTTGGAGCGTGTTCATTTACACGTTCAATGTGAACATAAAGCTTCGCAGTACTGCTTACTCCATTGTTTCCGTAGAGTTTCATCCCCCGGTCCACAGCCAAAATCTCCAGATCGTATCTATTCTTTTCATCATAATTTAACCGCCCACTTAAAGAGATGACACCACTCGTGGGGTGAACTGAAAAGAGATCAACTTTGTTTTTAAAGTAGTAGTAGAATTCTCCATTGGAGCCGATATCGGCATCTGTGGCGGTCACCTGGGCAACACTAGTCCTTAAAGGTGTGCTTTCTGCTATTGTAACAGAGTACGTTGTGGGTGAAAACAAGGGTCGCAGATCATTCATATCTAAAACCTGTATGTTCACTTTGGTCCATGCTTCCAGATCCTCTCCTCTGACAGAACCTTTTACTACCAATAAATAATTGTCCTGAATCTCCCGATTCAATATGGCTGAATTGCCACCTTTAGTTCTTATTCTGAGGAAACAGAAGTCTGCAATGATGACTTCCTCTGCTTTGAAGAAGCCTTCCTCATCTCCAGATACAATTCTGTATTTGACATCCCAGGACAGATCTATTAAGGTGATGCCCATTCTACCTTGGCTGTGGACGTAGGTCCTTGCGGCTGAGTTCTCACACACAGTAGCATTGTACACAGGGTGCGTGAAGTGGAAGCCGAGGGGCCCGGTCCCCGGCAGCCCCTGGGACACCGTGGCCAGAAGCTTGAGAAGCAGGAGGATGAGGCAAGAAGGGGGAGGCCGTGTACCCACACAGTATCCCATAGTTATATCCATCGTATCATACCTCCATCCTGGAAGGGGCGGGGGGAGAAAGAGAGAGAAAAGATAAATTAACCTACGGGAAAGTGGGAGAAGGTGTAGGAACTCGCTGCGATGAAACAGTGCTTTTTAAAAACTTCATTATAAAACCTTCTTACCAAAACATCAATGCAAGAAAAAAAAATTAGAGACCTCACCATACTAGATGGCAAGGAGTTCAAAATCACTAGGATTTAACTTTACATTGTTTGATTTTTATAAATCACACTTTTACACTGCTGCTGGAATTGTTCATTGGTACAAGATTTCTTGCATTCTGAAGGTCAATTTAGAAATATGTATTAGAAGCCTTAAAAAAATGCATCTACCTTTCACTTAGAATTACCTTCTAGGCAGCTACCCAGTGGAAGTAATTAGACAAGTGTACATTTAAGGTACAGTTTAAAAGACAAAAGAATTGAAAAGATACTAGCTGCCTATCAATAGAAAATCAAATAATTTCGTTGACTACTACATCAAAAACTAATGATGTACTATATGCTGGCTAACTGAACATAATAAAAAAAAGAAAATCAATTTGTGGTGCATTCATAAAGTGAAATACTGTGCAGCCATTAAAAATAATTATTTTTAAAATGTACATTTTCAAATGTGGTAAGATGTAATGCTGAGTGGAAAAAAGATCATAAAACAGTATGGGTGGTTATGATTGTATTATTACTTAAACATCTCAATGCACAAGTGCAATTTTACATTTAAAAAGGATTAACTGTGTTGTGGGATCTGGGGATTATTTGCATTTTCTAATATTTTTCCAAGTAACGTTGTTCATCAATGGTTATATAGTTACCTTTATAACTTTTAAAGAAATGCTTATAAGGCATTATCAACTTTTGTTGTGCTAACTTTAAAACTGACCATGATTTATACAGAATCCAGTATCATGAGGCTGAGAATTCAGGCCCTTAGAAGCACACATGACATAATTTAATTCTGTCGAACTAGTCACCATTTATCATTAATAAATGATAAATTTATGGTGTCTCTACGTGGTTATCTCCTTTCTGGTTTTAAATTAGTTCCAATTACCGGCTATCAGCTGAAAAATCTCCTATAACAGTTTAACATCTTAAAATATTATCAATTGTTTTTGTAGTTTATAAAACACTTTTATACCCAGGTTGGCAAGGCACACGTTATTTTACCCTTTTAGTAGATGCAACTAGACAACTTCATTCTCCTAGTAGCAGAGTCAGGATTAGAACCCAAGCCCTCTGCACACCCCTCAAGGCTTTCTCATTTCTTTTTTCCAACTCCGCCTTACAGAAGACTCTAAAGCCGATTTCTGGGCACACATTTGCTTGGTTCCAACTGAGGATGAAATATGTCTTGCTGCTGTCATCTGTTGAAGCAACTCAGGAAACGGGAGTAGCAAGTAGAAAGAGTACAGTTTAATATAGGGATTTCATAAGCAGAATAGACAGTACAAATGAAAAGTGGAAAGACGAGATAACTTTTTATAAAAGGAAAGGAGTTAATTTCACATGCAATTGCTTTGGCTGTCCGTCCTTAGGAAGCGGCTCACATGCTAAGTGTGAGAAGCCGTAAGTCAGACGTAGTAGGCTCAAATAGCCTGCCCAGGTGAATGGAGAACCCCACGGGACCAGTGCATTTAGAGCTGCCTCTTCGAGGAGCACACTTGGCTGACCCATGGGAGTGACAGAGCCCTCTTTAGGGACCACAGATATAAACCAGCAGAAGCTTTATTAATACCGCATATAACTCAATAGACTCTTATTTCATCATCTGAGAACGCTCCAAAGTAGAGGAGGGATTTTTAGGTTCACTATGAACATAATGGAATGAGACAATGCTCTTCCAGGGAATGACCAGAGGCCATCGATAGCCTCTCAACGGAGAAAACTGGGGTTACTCCCAGCATCTCCAGGGAAACGCAAATTCAGTCTCTGCCTCATTTCCCACTGGCCCTTCTATGCCGAGGGCACAGCCTACAAGCGTGGTTTTGCTGATACTTTGTCAAATGAACTTTTCTTAGTCCATCTCGCATCCCCATTTTCAACCCCGACTGAAGAGAGGAGCTGCATCTGTGCATCAATCTATTGCCAGCACGCAGCACCACACATCCCACACAGGAGACACACACACAGGACATCAAGGTACTGATGGAACCAGGGGCCCAGAAGCCTTTAACATGCTCAGTTTCCAAATCCCAGAAAATACACACATCTCACTTCCAGAAACAGACTTAAGAAATTATATGAACTCAAAGAAGCCTTAAAGATCATCTGGTTTGATCTCCTGACTTTACGGATGAGGACACTGAGACCCATAAAGATAAAGAGACTCACTAATACCAGGTCTCAAGACTCCCAGGCTCAGAGCTGATACCACATGGAAATGTGTCAACTGAATTAGTTTTTCTTTGAGTTATGTAACAATTTTAGGGTTGTGGTTTATCATCACTTTGCAGGGATCTTTGTCTTCTGACACCTTGTTAATCTCCCCAGTGCTACTCCCTCCTCTAAGCAGTTAACTGTAAGTAAACATTTAAGTGCCCCGGGGGGCAGTTACTTCAATAAGACCTTCCGGTGAATCCTTCACAGTACAGAATGCTGTCATAACATGAAAAAACATCATTCGATTTAACTCTTCGAAAGTTGGAATGTTTGCATGCTGAGTTTTTCTTTCAGCAAGATACACTGCTGCAATTTTTTTTCTTATAACACAGAGTCAGGAGTCTTACATGCAATAGAAAACACTACAAACCACACTGAAATGGAATGGCATTGTTGTGTACAGAAATTTGGATTTAACTCCAAAAACCTGAGCAGGACTAAGCTTGTCAGCTTCGGTTGAGACCAAAATATGTCATCAAGTTTCGGCATCTTTATTTTGGAAAAAAAAAAAAAGTCCTATTTGGCACCAACTATTTTAAAAACCTGCAGTTTTCTCCATTGACTTAGAAAATAAATCAGTGCTAAAAGTGAGGAATTCTATAAAATTCTGAAAGTAAACACTAGAATAAGATTTTGGCTCCTTTTTTTAGCATGCTAAGACAACTGTTAAGTTGTTTTTTTTAAAAAAAATAGTATGCTTTTCCACACTGAAGCCAAGCTATCCGTGAAGCCAATATGATAGTTACGGTGTTTTAGATGCTCTGCGTATTGATTTATTCTACTGCTTCTGGATTATTTTAAACAAAGCACTTAGTTCCCAACCTCAGAGCCTATTTTCTATGACTTAGTAACATAATCAATATTTTTTGATATAATCTCCAAAGAAATCATCAAGCCATCAATCTTGGAGACATTATTTTTCAGAGCAGTTGGTTGTGCCTCCCCCATCCTGCCCTGTGAGCTCGGAGAGAGAGAGGATCTTAGCCTGAGACTCAGAAGGGCATGGGGAGTTTTCTTTCCAGAGATGAATAAATACGGGTGACCTTGGGGGCAGCTCACAGCTCTTACAAAGGCCATCTCTCTGAGCGAGCCTGGACTCTGCAGGGTGCCTCTACTTGCTTGGGTAACCTGGGGAAGCTCTTTTCTGCCATCATTAAACGGGCCTCCTTAAATCGCTGGGATTTCTGAATGCTGGAAAAGGCATCTTGCAAGAACATTCTATTTTCATTCCATCTCTTATCTTGTATATTTTGAAAGGGTTTTACTGGCAGACGGGGTGCTTGGGAAATGTGCTATGATAGGCTGTAAAACAAAGAACAAAGTCAGTCTCTGAAGGGCCTCCCCTTCCCTGGCATCCTTGATGAAGACAACTTGTGTTAGAAGCTGCACGCGTGCGCGGTCACTGAGTCAGAGGCTCACACATGGGCTGTATGCACAGTGAGTCCCGGACACATGCTCTGGAGCCTGACTGCCTGGGTTTGAATCCCTGCTCTGCCATTTCCTAACTGTGTTATATCAGGCAGGTTATTTAACCTCTCTGTGCCTCAGTTTCTTCTGCTCGCAAATGGGAACGATAATGCTGACCAAATAAGATCTGAGTTAATAAATATAAGCATTTAAAACAGTTCATGTCACATGGTAAGTATACAGTTGTTAGCTATTCATATCATTAACTAAGGCAGTTTTCAGAGAAGACAAAATCTGTGAGTCACACGATAGGGATGGTGGGGGGTTTACAATCTCCTCTGACACTTCCTTTTCTAGTAGCAAAAGGCACATCAAAGGTAAAAATCTTTATTGAAAGCGAATGATTACTACAGTAGACCCAAAGGTCAGAGAAACCGGACTTGAATCCAGGCTTGTCACCGACTGGCTGGGTGACATTGGGATAATACTTAAACCTTTTTAAGTCTCAGCTTAGGGATAATAAGAGCTCCCACCGTCATGTAACAGACAAACGTTCCATAAATATTAACTGACATTACAATGATGAAGGCGCTCAGAAGAGGGGATACAAGACGGAAAACAAATGAAAACTGGGCTAAGGAGAAAGGGTCAAGAGGGATAGCCCTTGGGGTAGCCCAGCCCTAACAGGAAAGCCACCCTTTCACAGACCCCAGATGCCCACCCTGGCTTGGGGTCAGTGCCAGAGAAGGCGTGCGCCCGGGGGCCTGGGTGCCAGAGAAGGCGTGTGCCTGGGGGCATGGGTCGAGGGCTGTGGCCGCAGCTCTGTAACAGACTCCAACGCCTACACGTCTACTTTACAACTCAGGAAACTACAGCTGCAATAGGGAGCTACTCCTCAGACCTGGCATTTAATTCCTGAGGAGTTCTAGCAGGACTCCTGCTTGCCGTGATGAGTCCCAGAACAGCCAGATACTGCTAAACCTTATCTTCCTGAGCAGCCTATTCTGATACTGTTCGAATTACCATCCTCGTGGCACTACTTTATGTTCTGGGTCTTTGCTCCTGAAATCAGTTATAGACTGTCTGTATGACACATTTGGGAATAAAGTTTTACTCTCTGGCTAACGCTAATGGCTGCCTGAAGAGAAGAAAAAATGTTTACTCTGTAGTTTTCTTAATACAAACCATTGTAGCTAGAGAGTGCAGAGGATAATATACTAGGCAGTCAGGTCACAAATAATTCATGTCATGCCATTATTCAGATTATATCATGATATACTGAACCAGGGCCATGTAAACTCACTGAGTTTTACAGTCAAAAGGATCATAAAATTGTCTAGTGCAACACCCTAGTTTTAAAGTGGAGGGAACACGTTGGGGAAGGTTAAGTGATCTGGACAGGGTCACACAGCTTGCCGGTAAAAAAGCTAAAATTGGACCTCAGGTCTCTCCTGTGAATGCGGCTCACTGCTGCCGCCTCATTTAAGAATACAGGTCTCTACTTGTTCATCTCTACAAATTTTACTCATCTTCTTAGATTTAACTGAAATGCCACCTACTCTGTGAAGCAATCCCAGAGATTTCTATTCAAAAGTGAGCTCCAGTCCTTTTTTTTTTTTTTAAGATTTTATTTATTTATTTTAGAGACAGGGAGAGAGAGTATGTGAGTCAGGGGAGAAGCAGAGGGAAAGGGAGAAGGAGAGCATCTCAAGTGGATTCCGCGCTGAGCACAGAGCCCCACACATGACCCTGACTGAGATCATGCCCTGAGCCAAAATCAAGAGTTGGTCGCTCAACCAACTGAGGCACCCAGGCGCCCCCAAAGTGAGCTCCAGTTCTAAAGCTGTGATTCTTAAGCTTTAGCGAACATCGGAATCCCAGTGGGGCTGGGCTCCATCCCAGAGTTTCTGGATCAGTTGGAGGAAAATTTATAATTCTAGCAAGTTCCCAGGAGATGCTGGTCCTGGCACAACCATACTCTGAAAACCTGCTCTGAACTTGTCTGTATTTTATCTATATGTTCCTCTCTGATAGCACTTTCTTTCCTGTATTAAAGTTACTTATGTGTGTTTTTAAATTACGTGCTGGACAATAATCTCTCTTATTTCTTCTTCTCATGGTATCTATCTAACAAAGTGCTTGGAAAAGGCAAAAATTTGATAAATGTTTGTGGAGTAAAATTTGTCTGGTCAGCATCCACTATAACTGTATAACATGCTTCAGAGAGAAGATCTAAATGAATCATCGGACAAATCAGGAATTATGATTATAAAACTTATGGACCCTGGGTAAATAGCTAGTCCACCATTTCCCAAACCATGTCCCATGACACATTACTTTATGACACAGGAATAGGTGTGCAACTAAAACATTTTAGGAAATGCAGGTTGAATAAACAGATTTGTCACTTTAAAACTTCTTGGAGCATTTTGTATGCTCCAAAATAAACGTCCCCCTTTTCCTGTCCTTAGTCACCTCTAATAACTTACCCTGCTTTGCTGTCTCCTTATGAAAGCATGGTGTCTGTTGTCTATCCCCACTAGCAGAAGTAAAGTTCTCTGGCACTTGGTCAGGATTCAGTGAATACCTGTTGCACACACAAATATACTACTCGAACTGTGATTCTAAGGTGTATAATAACATGCACAACTTCTAAAATCTATTTCACCATGAATTTCCTCCCTGTCCCCCCACCCCCACAACAGCCACCCACAAGAGAAGAAAGGGTATTTTCTGGAATACAGCTGGGGAGACACCGATTGAGCCCAAGCTAGACACTGTGGCCCACACAGGTCAAACAGCTGCCTGGAAAACTTGGGGGGTGGAATGTAATCCCAGGATTCTTCAGACAAGTTCATTATTCTTCCTATACCATATCACTGGGTATGGATTCTCATTTCAACTAAGCTGGGAGTTATCCCTGAAGAAATGGCTTCAATACTTGTTATATAAACACATCTCCGTGTTCCAACTGAAGAATGAGACAACTGTTCTGTAGCTGGCTATGCTCTTCTCTTTTCTCATTAAAAAGAAAAATAAACGGGTGCCTGGCTGACTCAGTCGGTGGAGCGTATGACTCTTGATCTGGGAGTCGTGAGTTCGAGCCCCACATTGGGCATAGAGATTATTTAAAAATAAAATCCTTAAAAAAAACCCAGAAGGTTCAAAATCTATAAATAACAAAGGCCGGCATGAGGGGGAAAACCTTATTAATGTTAAATAATCACCCACATAGTCTCATAGTTTTTGTTATCTATTTTCACTGAAGTCAACGGTGAAAAGCAGTTTGCCAAATCCAAAATACTCTTGAGACGTAAAACCTAAAACCAAGTTCATTTTTCACTCCTCCCAGGAAAATCCTGTTTGTCTGCTTGAGCCCCGAGTCTAAGCAGAGCTTTACAAGCAAAAAGAGTATTTCATCGACAAGGATATGGTATCACTCCTGTCAGTCTAAACAAGAACAAAAATCCCAAACCAAAGTCTGCAGTTGGTTCTGCCAGCAGCCAAGCAGACCATTACCCAAACCCAATCTTTTTCATTATTATAATACTGTAAATGCTAATTTTTTCTAGTGGCGCAAATCTTTCTATTGTTTAAAAGTGTCTCTCAGGAGAAAAGTTAATCAGCATGAAGCAAGTATAATTCACGGTGGTTCTGAGAAAAATGGAAGATTCAGCCACACAGAGGCAGTGTTATGAATACCCTCCTTTATTTTCTCCCCAGGTGCTAGAAATATTTCCATACAACACTGGTTAATGTCAAGTATCATTTCATCAGTAAATGCTTCAAATTCAGGGGTAATTCAACCAGGGGCTATCAGAAGGAAAGATTAGCATGTTGTTCAAGCCTTTTAAAAAATCATTTCTCCCTCTGGAGAAAAAAATTCGTCACGGGGTAAAAGAAAAAAAAAAAATGTATGGAGAGGATATAATTTGCTCCTATGCTTGGCTGTCTAAGAAAATGTTCCAGAAAAATGCATGATTTCAATTTTTCTCTGGTGGGCCTTGCTGCCAGAAACCAAAGGGTAAATACATTAGTATTCACTTATGCTCAAGATTTCTTTAAAAAAGAAGAAAAGCAAGGAAAAAGAAAAAACCCTTTTCCAAATAACAGCATTTACTACGGAATAACCACCTGAAAGAGAATAGAACCCAAACAGTTTCAAACAGAACAATGTCTTTAAACAGTGTTCAATCCAAGAGTTAGGAGGGCAGAATGCAGGTGAGGGAAAAAGCTGCCCTCTGCTTGCGACATTCTGATACAATCCACATTTACTGCCGTGCTAAGTCCCTGGGGCCTGTCCTACTTCCAAACGTTAACATCCTTTTAGCCGTCCTGGTGGCCATTCTCCTTTAAAAAAGTGATTCTCCTTCAAGGTAAAGGGTATTCTACATAGTAAAATCAGGAATCAGGAAAGCAGGATGAGGGGGAGCTTCCTCAGCCCATCCCTTTCCTGCTGTGGTAAGTGGTGGTAATGTCAGGGCAAGAGGAAGTGAATACATCCGTGAAAGGGCAATGGTGGGGGGTGACGGTACACAGAACTCCAGGACCTAAATGAGGGAGAGGGGGTATAAGGCTTCCCTTTTCTGAAAGACCTGAATGGCCAAAGGAAGATGTGATAAATGACAAAACATCCTCAAGACTGCGGATGACTTTTGGGAGAATATAATTCAATTCCAAATTTCTCCAAGGTTACACGTGGGACCAGGTCTTACTCTGGACAAAGTGGACCACAAACTCCAGACGACAGTTCCGGAAATGTCTCTGTGTTTGGCCTCATGTCTCCCCAGAAGGTAAGCAGCAGCATGGAGCCCTCTATACTGTACACAATATAGAACTGCTGAACGATTCTAATGAGAAAAGAGATCCACACGGATCTCTGGACAACAGGCTAATACTGAGAGGATGGGTCACCTCGTGAAGGCTGGGCAATGGGCAGATAAGGATGGGAGAAAAAGAATACAAGGAATGGGTGTGCAAGAAATAAGGAAACAATATATCAGGAAATTGGTGAGAACTGAAAAAAGTATCTCAGGCAGCAATCCTGGTAAAACTCAAAAAGGAGAAGAGATAACAAAACAGCTTGGCATATGGAAGAGGGACACACTACGGAGAGAGGCAGGAAATACATTATAACAGGAGGCAAAGAAGATTCTTTGGGACTAGGCAACAATAAGCGTCACCAGGATTTCAAAGAGCTCACATGTGGGTCAAGAAATGCAGTCTGGAAGTTGTGCTGACAGCCCAGAAACCTTGTCGGTCACGTCTCCTCACATCGCCTTCGCCAACAACTATGTCTTAGCAAACAAGGCAAAAATGCAAATTGGGTCCCTTCAGCTCTCCCACACTCCCCATTAAGGCTATTTATTACTGACTGAGGGGCTGATGCTGACATGGCCTGGATCAGGACCCAGTGCTAATGAGACCGGGGTCGCAGGCTCAATCCCACAGGGGGCCACACACAGGTCTACTCCTGAGAACAGGTCAACAAGAACAGGTGAGCATCCACTACTCTCCATCTCCACGAAACAGTCGAGGCTGCAGAATCAGACATCAGTGGGGTCTCGATGTTCACTTAAGAAAACATATTTCTTGAGAGGGGCAGAAGACATTTGGAGACATTTCTGTAGATAGAAGATGAAGGAGTGATCAAAGACCCTCCAAAGAGTTAGCGATTCTCAGCATAGCCACCCTGAGCTCTCTCTACTAGGTCCGGGAACAGGCTTCCTCTCCCAAAGCAGCCATAAATGGATTCAGTGGGAGACCACTCAGTGCATCAGAGCCCGCCTGACAGGAGCTCTGGCCCCCAGAGGCGCTGCCACAGAGAAAAGGCAAAGGCCAAGGGCAGAGCCCATCTCTGGAGAAGACCCACCAAGCACAGACAGACAAGGCTGATCAAGTGAGCTCAGCCTGAGATGCTGAAGGACTTTCTGCACCTCTGTGAATACTACCACACACTGCAATTTTGACAGAATTAGGAGCCAGCATGCTGGGTGTGGCTAATGAGGTGGCTTCCTGAGATACTCCCGGACCCTCCTTCCTGGTATCCTGATATCCTTTGTGAAACTGAAAGCCAGACCTAAGAAAGCAGTCAAACGTACTAAGTTCAAAAAGAAAATGAGCACATAAGAACTTGGTGAGTTCAAATTCAGGGTTTTCTGGAGGTAGAGCTGATCAAAGTTCATGGCCGATGAGGAAAAGGAGGGTGTCACTAAGGTCCAGGCGCTGGCTGTCTGTGAAGAGATGACAGGAACCCTATAGTGTCAACCTCCTGACCGGCCTGACACATCACGCTTGCCCCTCCACAGCGTTCCACTACAACCAGCCATCACATACCTAAAACCTGGCAATCTCCTACCCCCACTGGGAAACTGCAACATCTTCCCTTTCAGGATAATAAAGACCAAAACTGTCACCATGGAGAAGGTTCTGCCAAACTTGGCCCTGACTGCTTTCCTATCATCTCTAACCAATTTGCTTTCCAGCCACACTGGCCTTTTTTCAGTTCCTGGCAGATCACATCAGGCGCTCCCCTTATGCTGCTACACCTGAGTTCTGCTCTCTTCCCATTCCTGGTTCCCCATCATGGAAACACATGCACACGGGCAGAAACCCCCAGTTTCTGTATCCTTCGGGACACACGTCTCTGATCCCCAAGACTAGCTGTGGCCTCTTGTGATACGTCCTTACCGCACTCGGAACATTCCCTTCGTGTGCTTATTACCATTATAATTATATTTTAGCAAGACTATTTGATTAATATCTGTGATCTCAACCTGACTATAAACTATCTGAAGGAAGGGACTGTCTCCTATGGTCACCATTGTCACTCCACACCAAATGTACTGTTTGGCACATAGTAAGTGCCCGATAAATAATTTGCTACTGGATGCACTATAAATGTCTTATGACACCCCAAGAAAATGTAGAATTAAAGCAGTGATTCCCAACCACCCTCAACAGAGGACATCTGGCAATGTCTGCAGATATTTTGTATTGTCACGATAAGGAGAGGGTGACTACTGGCATCTCGTGGGTACAGGCTGGTAGGATGCTGGTAAACATCCCACAAGGCACAAGACAGCCTCCCAAGCTAAGAATTATCTGGCCTAAAATGTCAATAGTGCTGAGGTCGCGGCTGGATTACAGGAACTAGGGCAATTCTTTCGAGAAGGGTAGAGCGAAGTGTGTAGAAAGAAATGCTTCCCAAGTGCCTGGTTCACAGCAGTGACACAGCACAGAGTTCCTCTGCTGCCCGAGATGGTCCCCAGATAAGGCCCAGGGAGATCAGCGATGCGTATTTGGTACTAAGAATTGGGCTCCCCTCCGCTAGGGCTGGGATGGCTTCCATCCCCACAATATGAACCTGGCTACATTCTGAGCTCTCCATCCGCAACACAGAATGAAGAAACCTTCACCTTTCCGTGGTAGAGCCATGTGACCTGATTTCTCCGGGAAGTATTCACGTGTGGCAAGGCCATCAGTCACCCTGACAGCTAGAATCCCTGTTTGCTCCCAAGGACTAATGTTCTCCAGTTTTCCACCACCCTGACTTGGATCTCACTCTTTACAGAAGCATTTATTCTGCCAACAAAATCAAGACCCAGCAAGATTGATCTTTCCAGGTCAATAGAGGGCCACCTCTCTAGAGGTTTACATGATTTTCTCTGCATGGCTACTAAGACCACAGCCTCCCAAGTATTCGAACAGCCTCACCTCTTCCATGGCTTTGGGGGGATCATTTCCCTCTGCAGCCTGGTGAACAAGCCAGGGATATCATACCCCGCCCTGCATCGAGAGCCCAAGCACAGCTCCCACAGTGGTGCCACAAGCTACAAGAACCTACACAGATTTTTAAACACCCCTTAATATCCACAGCTACTGGCAAGTAAATGTGATTGTTACTTCGACAAGCCTTGAACCAAATCCTCTTATTCCACATACACAGAGTTCTCTCTCGTCCACCCCTGAGCCTACGTACTTAAGAACCAAGTATACTTTGCCACTAATTATGTATTACAAATAAATAGTTTACACAAGCATATGTAAACTGTGAAAGGGGGAAGCAGCCATTCTGAGCATCCATAGCAGATGTTTAGGGACAGCTGCACAGGGAAGCTGACAAGAATGTAGATGAAATTTATTTTAAAGTCCCACAGGAGTGAAAGAAGGTTTGTTTAACCTTTACCAAACCATTCTACCTAAGGGGTTCAGATCTGCATTTTCCTTTAGAACAGATTTCTACTGCTGTGCTTCACAGGCCTTTCTCACTTCCTTTTTTTTTTTTTTTTTTTTAACTAAAGAAAGAAGCCCTAGTGGTTTGACCATTTAGAGCAAATGTCATTTCGCCATTACAAATGAAAGCCCAGAAGTTTGCTTTTCAGTGTCCACGTGTTATTAGTAAACACTAACAGGTAAGAGTAAACATTATTCACAAAGAATTTAGCAACAGAAAAGTCTGTATACCAAGCACTTTAAATTCTGAGCTTCAAGAATCCACTAGGCTACACTACTGTTTTCAAGAACTCCTGTCTTTCACGTCAAAAGAAAGATATTGGGACGCCTGGGTGGCTCAGTCGGTTAAGCATCTGCCTTCAGATCAGGTCATGATCTTGGGATCCCGGGATAAAGCCCCACGTACTGCTCCCTGCTCAGCAGGGAGTCTGCTTCTCACTCTGCCCCTCCCCCCTGCTCGTGCTCTCACTCTCTCTCTCTCAGATTAATTAATTAATTAAAAAGATGCTAGTTCTCGGCCTCAGGAGAGTAACAATACCATTCTTCCATTTCTTCTGTGTTTTTAGGTAAAAGAACAAATGATATGATTAGTGAAAAATGACTTAAATATTCCCAACCAGAATTTTAGGCATCAACCTACCCTTTGCCTCGCATGTAATCTGCAAGATCAAATACCACTCCTTCAATCAATACTTGTTGAATTGGGAAATAGGAGTAATAACCAATGCAGAAGGAGGGCTCACCCCATTGCCACACCCCGTGCATTGCTATGTTATCTCAGGTGACTTGAAGTTTGGTGTTTCCAGAGTTAGGGAAATGAAGAGGAAGGGATTTCATTCAGAAGTAGTTTAGTTCAGCAGCCTTGCCATGGACGGTGGAATGATGGTGCTCAGAACTCAGTACTCATCCCACGTGCTAGCTGATAGCAGGGCCAGGATGAGAACACAAACTCCAGACCAAAAGCAACAGTTATAATACTATTATATTTTAAAATAGGTTTCTGGAAGTACAAAGAGAATGCTTATTTACCATACTCTCATAGAATCTTTGATGAAAGCCATAGAGTTTATGACCCTTCCTCTCCCACTCAAGAGTTTTCTTGGATTCAATACATCACTAGGAAGCAACCAGAAAATGTTATTTGGCAGTTTAAGATTATTTGGTTTTGCAACCAAATAGTAACTGGTTATTTTATTTTTTTTTTTTTTTAAAGATTTATTTATTTGAGAGAGAGAGAGAATGTGAGCGGGGGAGGGACAGAGGGAGAGGGAGAGAGAGAGAATCTCAAGCAGACCCCCCGCTGAGTGTGGAGCCAGATGTGGGGCTCGATTCCAGGACCCTGAGATCATGACCTGAGCTGAAATCAAGAGTCAGATGCCCAACTGACTGACCTACCCAGGTGCCCCTGGTTATTTGACTTTATAAAAAATGGCCAAAAAAAAAAAAAAATCAGCTCTGGTCTAGATCATCATAATCCCTCCACTAAGTAAAAGTAAGGCAAATGAATAAATTATTTGTATAATTTTGCCCTTCACAGTTCATGCACAGATTATATAGAACATATACCTATATGATTCAACACATATCAATCCTCTTTTGAAACTTTGTGTCTATCTCATTTTGGAGGAGATTTTGGAATGACCTTCTTGCTCTAGCTACTTCTTCCTTCTCCATTGACTCAACTTTAATTTAGTTCCAAACCATTTTTTTTCTATCACATATTCACAATTTATGTGGCACAGTGTGTCCACTGGATTCTGCACTAGGACCACCCCAAAACCATTAGCCTACAGTTGGAAAACTGTGAATATACTTAACATTACTGACCTTAACACTACTGAACACTACACTTAAAAATGGATAAAATGGTAAATTTTATATTACATGTTATTTATCACAATTTAAAATATTTTAAAAAACACAGGTCTTCTTCAAGGTCAGGGCTTTTATGTTTTTTATATCAGATTTATATGCTGGCATACAATGCAGAACATCTGAGATTTTCAGCGAAGCCACAATTTTTTGGAGGTATGAGGGAGTAGCTATGGCAGACTACATAATTGTGAACAATTACCTTACTCAGGCCCCCAGGAAGTACACAATAACTCCAATACATCACCTTCTGTCCATCATCCGATCGATTTCAAAACTCCCCTGCCTGTCAAGCAAACCATAAGCAACTACTTACACCTAAATAAAAACTTCAAGGAGTGAAACCTTCAATTTCAAGTCATTTGGGAATTTTGCATACATTCAGTGTCTAAGTGGGAAGGGAGACATTTTTTGCCTTTTGGGGACTTTTTGCCCTTTTTTTTTTTTAACAAAAACAAGTATGTAGATCAACTGAAGATGGATCCAGCACACAGGACGGGAGGAAATGGGCTAAAGGTAACTCTAGGGAATAGTCACAGTAAGCAGATGACAGAGATGGCTTTGTGTCTAATGCTCCCGCTGAGGCATCATCAGACTTTTACCGTGGTAAGCGCTTCTCCTTTCTAATATATGCAGAGTTCATCAAGATCCTGGCACACAGTCCCTTCAGGATAAGAATTTCCACAGGTCTAATCAATGGTGAACATACAGGTCAGTCCCTCCAGCTTGACATTCCCTCACATAAGCCTAATTTAATTGTGACCAATTCTTATCTGAGTCAGCTCTTCACTGACAGAAGAGAGGAGCGCCGAACAGGTTTCACAAATGCTTGCCTGGGGCGGTTTCAAAGTCTTTCCATAATGGAAGCCGCTATCTTTTCTCCTCAAGGTGGTGTTTTCATATTCTACCAGGGAAAGAATTATAAGCTAGAGATGAATGGCATTATTTGAACATAGGCTGTGCCCTCCTAACTCACAGAAAGAATCATGCCTTTATCAACAGCACTCTCTGGAATCCCTCTACAGATGACTGAAATTAAAAAACGAAGAGAGAAAGAAAATCATCGGTAACAGGTGAGCCTCTTATGTGGGGGTATAAAACGAAGCCCACTAAAAGTGGGTCCTGACAAGGTCATAGGGCATTCGTAAGACAGTTCTCACAATCTACCAAATAAAATGGCATTACTTCCTTTAAGTTATGACTCTCCTGTCTGCATGATGTCACTCAAACAAGAAGAAAAGGCAATATGTAAATACTGGAATACTGGTCAACTACTTTGCTTAGAAACTCCACTTTCAACGTCAGTCTCCTACCAGTTGTAATCTACTTAACTAGGGGCAAAATTAAAAAGTTTTTCTCCCTTTTCACTGTTTTTGAGGGGGAACAGGGGCCAGGGAAGGGTCATGATTAAAGACACCCTTTAGGAAGAGTATTAATGCTTTGTAGCTCAAGTGTGTGAAATATAACTGGGGACTACTCCTGACATCTTGTCCTGTCTTCAAAACGGTCTCGCTGCTGCCTCAGTGGAGAAAAAATACCATTACATTAGGACATATATTTATGAGGTAGAAGTAGGGAGGGTGATAATTTGAACACAATTAAAGTTGGAAAGAAACTTTCATGGCTTTCCTTGTCTTTGATACTTCAAGGTGAGAATCTGGAGAATTCTGATTATGTTCTAGGACTGGTGGCCCTAAACTCCCCACCAGATAAGGGGATTTGGAGAGAAACCACATCCATACAAAGAGGAGGAAGAGAGGCACAGAGTGACCGCCAAACACCCAAACAACGAGCCCTCACTACAACTTCTCCTGGTCACAGACAGGTGCGGGCTGCCGCCTTACCTGATGGTTCGACTCTGCTAATAGGATTTCAGTGATTCGGGTAAGCCAACGGTTACAGTTAATAGAAAGTTAACATTGCTCATACGATTTAATGAGAATCTAAAACACAGAGAAATCACTGTTATAATAAATCCTTGTGACTTTAAAAAGGGTGCAGCTCAAACCAGTGATGCCGAAGTCCAAACACCCCTGACATGTTTCCACATTGAATGACTTCTTGTCAGCTATTTGGCCTCTACAGACCTCCCAGCTAGTTCCAGTTTAAGTATCTGGCCTTCAATTCTGTTTATTTTCAGCTCGATTTCCAGTTATTATACTATAAAGATATGATTCTTGAGTTTGGGGCATGACCTAGGACCATTAATTATCTAAAATTCCTCATTTTTTAATAATGAAATAATTTAAGTCCCACTGTTATTAAGTACACTGGTGCAGCAACCCAGCTTAATTCAACAACATTTGTGAAACACCTAGCAGAGACAAACTTCCAGGAATAAAAGGAGTGGAACATGGCAAGTGATACAGAGTAAGGATACAATGGGTTAGGGGGATTGCAGAGGGGGCACTAATTGCTGCGTGGTTGTAGGAAGACAGAGAAACACCATGGAGGAGGAGGCATTTAATAATATCTTACTGAGTGCCTAATAAATGCTAGGCACTGGGATCATATATGCTTTACATTTATTATTTTATTTAATTCTTACAATAAATTCATTAAGTATCCCTATGTCCATTTTACAGATGAGGAAACTGAGGTTTCCAGAGTTCAAGGTTCTTGCCCATGTTCTCACTCACTTATGACAGAGCTACAATTCCAACCTGGGTGTGTCTACCTTCAATGCCCAGGCTCTCACCCAGCATGGTATGATACATTCATCTGAGGCGGGTCACAGAAGGCAGAAAGAATTCTAATAACTGACTGGAATCTTTTCGGTCCCAACTCCAAAGGAAACAAAGGAAGCAAAAACACAGATGTGGGAAAGGGCGCGGTCACTGAATCAGGGACCCAGGTTAGCTGGCCTGGAGGTTAGCACAAGGATACAATGAGGAAAGAGGTATATAAAGCTTCAAAGGTAGGTCTCCAAACCTCAAATATCAACCTGAGGACCATGAACTTTACTCAGAGGCAATTCTGGAATCCAGTCCCTGCCCTGTTTTGTTGACCATGGAAGCTTCATGATGGATGAGCTGCCTCAGGAAAATTATAGCTTTGTAGCTAATGCTTATGGGATATAATTTAGGAGATAGATGGATAAGAGGCAGGGAGGTCTGATATGGAACAACAAACTAGGAAGAGACCATCTTAAAAAAAGATAATGGCCTTTAGTCAAGTTAATTCACCCCACCTTCAGTATTTTCTATATACATTATTGCTTAATGTATTATTTTTCCATTTATCAATCCCCCTTGTTATATTTCAATATTATCTTTAATCCTCAAATTAAAAAATGATTGAGTCTGAAAAACAAAGGGTAGAAAATTCCATTTTTCTAAAGCACAGTTCAAATGCAGTTTTTCATTCACTTGATAATCATCATATCATGAATTTTACAAAGCCAGAAAAAAGAAAGTTAGCATCTCACTACTGGAGGATCTCAGCCCATGATCAAGGCAAAGAAGTGAGGATGTAGTTTTTACAGCCACTTTGGTTCAAAAGAACATCAGCTTCTTCTAAAGCCTTGTGACAGAGACTTTAATAAGGAGGGGTTTACTGCTAAAATAACACTCTGCACCTGCCCTGGGGGGCAATGTCCACTGCTATTTTACCATTTTCTGCATTTCATATGCCTCTGCCACAAGCTTTTATTTTGTTAAACAAACGATAATATATGACCTGCCTGAAAAGAAAATATTTATTCAGATCAGAGAAGGACTTTTAATATCTTAGAGAGGCTTCAATGGAACTCTCATTTAGAAAAAAAGGGAAGAAAGAAAACATACCTTATGTGCACTGCATTTCATTATCCATTCAACCATAGATAATGTTTAACTGTGCAACAGGAGTGCTAAATAATGTTAAATTACTCATGATCTACAACATCTCGAGATAGGCTGAAAACTTATCTCAAATAGCACTCCTAAGTATACATTTTATTTGACATGAAAAAGTATTTTATTATAGGCTTTATTTTCTTAACATTTATTTACACAACTGTGTATAGTGTTCAGTAACAACATCTGAGAAGCTGGTAAATGTAGTCGTAGATGTTTTACACACACACAAACACATGCTGTACTCCTGTCAGTCCCACTAACAAGAAATCCCTTCCTTTACTACATTACCATAATTTGCAAACTAAAGTCAATGGAAACTCATTAAAATACTTCACATTATTCAATATTTGCTATGTTTATCAGATATTTAAAGCCTTCCTTCCAAAAGTGCTAATGTTCTCAATAATAAAACAATTACACATTTGGAGGCATAATAGCAACATTCAAATGAATATTTACTCAAATAAATAACAATGAAGCAATAAAGTATTCCATTTATTTGCATATTTTTGTCCATTACTCAATGTCATGTCTTACCTTTTATCATAAACCCCAGGAAAGCAGTGGAGCTGAAGAAACTGAACTTGGAAAGTAAATGTAAGTTGTACTCCTGCTCACCTTGCGACCTTGGACAACACATTTCAACTCTCATGTGTTTATTTTTGTTTTTGTTGCCTTTGTTTTTGGAGCCAAGTCCAAAAAAATCATCACCAACACCAATGTCAAGTGTATTGCCTATGTTCTCTACATCAAACTAAAAAGCTTCTGCACAGCAAAGCTAACCATCAACAAAATTAAAAGGCAACCTGTGAGTGAATGAAAATATTTACAAATCATATATATCTGGTAAGGGTTAATAACCAAAATATATAAGATCTCATAAAAAAATCCGATTAAAAAACAGGCAGAGGACTTAAATAAACGTTTTTCCAAAGAAGACATACAGCTGCCCAACAAGCACATAAAAAGATGTTCCACATCACTAATCACCAGGGAAACACAACTCAAAACCACAGGGAGATACCACTTCACACCTGTTAGAAGGGCTATCATCAAAAAGACAAGAAATAACAAGTGTTGGCAAGGATGTGGAGAAAAGAGGATCCTTCTGCACTGTTGGTGGGAAGGTAAATTGGTGCAGCCACAATGGAAAACAGTAAGGTGGTTCTTCAAAAAATTAAAAATAGAACTACCATGTAATCCAGCAGTTCTGAAAATGAAAACACTAATTCAAAAAGATATATTCATTATGTTCATTGATTCATTATCATAATAGCCAAGCTTTGGAAACAATGTAAGTGTCCACTGATGAATGAATGGATAAAAAAGATGCAATACACACACACATACACACTATGGAATACTACTTAGCCATTAAAAAGAATGAAATCTTGCCATTTGTGACAACATGGATGGGCTTTGAGGGAATTATACTAAGTGAAATGAGTCAGACAGAGAAAGACAAATACCATATATTTGGAACCTAAAGAACAAAACAAATGAACAAATAAACAAAACTCATAGGTACGGAGAACAGAATGGCAGTTGCTAAAGCAGAGGAAGGATGGGGGTTGGGCACAAAAGTGAAGGGGGATCAAGAGGTATAAACTTCCAGTTATAAAATAAGTCATGGGGATATAATATACAGCATGATGACTACAGTCAAAAATGGTGTAGTGCATACCTTAAAGTTGCCAAGAGAATAAATCCTAAAAGTTCTCATCACAAGAAAAAATAATTGTAACTGTACAGTGACTGATGGTAACTAGACTTATTGTGATCATTTCACGTGTTTACAAATAAATTATTATGTTATACACCTGAAACTAATACAATGTTATAGGTCAATCATACCTTAATTTTTTTAAAAAAATGTTTTTTTTCCTACTCTTTGACCTTATTCCTCTTCACCTATCTCATGGAGCTAATATGAAATCGTGTATCCAAAAACACCCTATAATTTAATGCATAAACTGTCTTGCATCGTTACCGATAAGGAAGCCAAGGACAAGAGAAAGGTCTTGCCCAGAGTCAAAAGCCAGAGGGCAACAAAACCAAGATAGCTGTGCTAGATTCCCCTATAGGCCGACTCAGAATTGTCAGGACATCAACAAAGCAGAGAAGGGGAGAGAGCTTCCATGAGTTCATGTCAAATTCTGCAATCATACCATCTAGAAATATTTATTTTAATTTCAACATACATGGAGTCTTGTAAGATTCCGAAAAATAGCCTTCTATTGCTCTTTACAGACAGGAAGTACACCATGATCTTTCCATGTTCAGGGCAGCTGAAGGCTTAAGTGGTCTCTAGGAAAATAATTCAGGTCTTCTACTTTTTCCTTCAACTCTCCTTCCTCTACCCTACAACTGCTTTTGGGTTTGTCTATTAGTTTTCTTCTCATGCTGAGAATTTACAACCTTTGCTCTAAAACATTAAAAGTACAAAGCTATTTTAATGTGTGACTTTCAGAACATGCCTGACGTTTAGCAACTGTGAAAAATATGTTCAAATAAAGCTGAAGTTTGTAAGCACAGGTGAGAACAGTCTACGAAATCACCAAGTGTACAAGTTTCAATCCTACCCAGCAGTTTATTACTGCAGAAACTGTCCAGCTAGAACAGGAAAGGCTTTTGTTTTTCTTTTTTTTTTTGTTTATTTGTTTTGGGGGGTTTTTTGTTTGCTTGTTTTTGTTTTTTTGTGGTTTTGGGGTTTTTTGGGGTTTTTTTTGTTTTGTTTTGTTTTGTTTTGGATTCAACAATAGTCTCCCTTTAGCAACCTGTTCAGAACTCCTTGCATGAAGCTCCCAGGCCATCACAAAAGAACTGGATGCTTGTGCAACCATTACCCTCTGTTTACTGTCTCAGACAAGAAACAAAGATAGGTGCCCAGCAACAGAAGCACAGCAGGAAGAATTCGGTCAGCCCCTAACTTCCCGAGGCTGAAGTTAAAACAAGTTAGCAAACAGGCAGTTTTCCACCTCCCAGCAACTCCTTGAATACTCACAGCTCAGATGGCTTGAAGTTTTAACCGTCAAGATTGTGTTAGGTATGAATAATTCTTAAGAACATCTGAAAGCAGAAAGTGAAAAGACTAGGACCCATTCAGAAATTGCCTGCAAAGATCTATTTCCCATAGTTCTCTAAGGTCTAGTTTTTGGAAATGCGAGCTCTGGAGCAAATGAGGAGTCACAGGCTTTTGCAGCAGGTAGCTGAGAATGCACCAAAGTCTGGATGGATGCTCTAGCACCTGTCTCTAAACAGCCCTTCATCTCCCCAAATGAGAGGTGGAGGGAGACTTTTTGACAGTCCCTATGGAATTCTAGCATTTTATTTGAGCTCCAACAGGGATACCTATACCTCAACTCTCCTGTTGCAGGTACATTTGGAGCAGAGTTCAGTGATGATCTGTGACCATCACCAACCTCTTTAGTGTCCTTTATGGACACAGCACTATACCAGCTGGACACCGAGGGATAAACAAAAGCAGACGATGGGAACTTTGCCCTAGAAAGCTTAATTCACCATACCCTCCTCTACAGCACAGAAAACACAATTCCAATTTCCCTTCTAATGTCACATTTCTTTAAAATGTACTTATAATGTCAAATGCTTCAGGGCGCAATGAGTCAAGAGAAATATTTTACTGACATCAGAATAAACTTGATCTGTATCAGAAAGATGTCCAAAAAAGGTTCACAACCATTTATAGCACTACTATGTTTTATAACCTCTCCCTCTGTACAGGGATTCCCAGCTTTTTCTCCACAGCAACTCTCTGAAGCTGGCATTATTTCTCCTTTTAAGGTGGGGAAGCTGAGGCTCAGGAGAGGTTAAGTGAGTTGGGCAAATCAATCAGCCCATAGGGCCCTGAGCAAGGACTCAACATTCCGGGTTCTTGCCTCACAATGGCCACAATTATTATAGATACCAAACAAAATAACCTCCACTATGCTTCAAGATTGAAAAGACAAGCATTAATTCATGAAGAAGGTTACGTTCTCTTCAATAGATTTTAGTTCACATCATAATTGGTGTAGTAAAAATTTAATCTTGGGAAACTTCTCTTAAGAAAAATTTTGAATGGCCTTTTGTGATGTACCACACATCCATGTGTGGCTGTTCCACTCTGACAGAGACAAGGTGACACTCTTGGGTTTCTCCCTGCTCACCTCTGACCTTTGGGATGACCATGTCTATCACATCCCGATATCCTTTTCTGCTCTCTTTCATGGATCTAAAGGTATCTCAAGGATAACGGGACTCAAAATAGGTTGAAATATCACAAATGATCTTCAACTACCTTGCAGCCCACCATCCTAACCTAAGATCTGGTTTCTGTATTTTTAAGAAAGTCTTGCTGAGGATAAATTCCTGCCGCGTGGATTTCTTCCTGACCCCATTACCTCTACAAACAATCTTCTAAGCCAATCATCTATGTATGTTCCCTAAGCCACTAGGCACTCACATTATTTGCACACATTTCCCATGAATTTAGCTGGCTTCCCATTCTGCGTGGTCAACAATGCATCTACTTACTGATGGGGTTCTCTTCCACGTGAAATGAAATAAAAATTCCACAATCCAGCCTAAATGCAGTACTCCACTCAACTTTCTTCTTTGTCTCAAAGAGCTGCCTCTGCAGCATCTTCTTGGTCATCAAGGCTGTTCTTTTGCACTGTCTTCAAAGGAACCAATTCAAATGACTGACTTGTTATCTCTCATTAATCGCTAAACCCATGGACCAGTACAAAAATAAGCCTTGATGGATTTAAAACAGGGGCAGGAAATAGTCTACAGCTTCTTGAGATCCAGTGGGCAAATGACATCAGGGGATTCCAGCACTTTGCAGGTGATTTGGATCCTCAACTCCTCCACTGAATGGTTCTCCAAATCCTGGGCTACCAGGAGTTCATTCGGTTTTCTGGGGAATTTGGGATCTTAGTTTCTTCCCTAAAGTAGTTCAGTTTTAGGACTTCAGAGTTAAATTAGAAGTCTCCCTGGGGTCATACATGAATCAGGAATCTAACAAACAAAAGTTTAAAAAACAAAAACTGTAGAAGTACTGGAAAAAATATTTCACATTTTTATCATCTTGGCAGGGAGAAGTCCTCCTTAAAGATGACTCAATGCTTAGAAGCCATAAAGAAAAAGGCTAATATATTTGACCACATACAAATTTAAAACCTCTGAGCAGCAAAAGATGTTATAAACAAAATCAAGAATAACAACAGACCAGGAAGAACTCTTACTTACCACTAAGAGGAAAACAAATACCTCAAAAAAAAAAAAAAACAAAACCCTATAAAAATGATGTACAACCTTCACATGACCAGGAAAACATAAATTTAAGAGCGAGCCTATTTTTGTTTATAAAATTGGCAAAAACGAAACAGGCTCATATTCCTCAGTGTTGGCAATGGTGAGGGGAATTAGGTATACTCAAACACTGCTAGAAGAAGAATAATTTGGGATGATAGTTTTGAAGAATAATTGAGTAGCTCTTATTAAAATTTTAAATGGGACATAGTCTTTGAACCTGCAATTTCACTTCTTTGACTCTACCTACAGAAATACTTTCATAATGCTTTCATTTATTAAAAAAGTTATTTATTTATGTGAGAGAGAGAGAGAGAGATTACGAGTGGGAGGGGCAGGTGGAGAGGGAGAGAGAATCTCAAGCAGACTCCATGTGGAGCATAGAGCCCAACATAGGGCTTGATCTCATGACCCTAGATCACGACCTGAGCTGACACCAAGAGTTGGACGCTTAACTGACTGAGCCACCCAGGCACCCCTCATAATACTTTTACAAGATTATTTATAATAGTGATGAACTGAAGACAGCCTAAATGTTTTTCAGCAAAGAAAAGGTAAATGCCTTTCAGTGAGTCCATCCAATGAACATCAGGTACCCATTAAGAAGAATCAAATAAGTCTCCTTTTACCAACAGGGAAAGATCTTCTTTTAAAGCAACTAGGATTTGTTATTTAAAATATGTACATACAGGGCGCCTGGGTGGCTCAGTTGGTTAGGCGACTGCCTTCGGCTCAGGTCATGATCCTGGAGTCCCTGGATCGAGTCCCGCATCGGGCTCCCTGCTCGGCAGGGAGTCTGCTTCTCCCTCTGACCCTCCCCCCTCTCATGTGCTCTCTCTCATTCTCTCTCTCTCAAATAAATAAAATCTTAAAAAAAAAAAAAAAGAAAAGAAAATCATTTAAAAAAAAAAAATAAATAAAATATGTACATACATACATACATCTGCGTGGTAGAGAAAAAGGTCTGGAAAATTATACACTCAAAAGTAACCTTAAAGAGAGGGACCCAAATGGGGTAAGAAAGAGATTTTACATTTTATTTTCTATTCTCTGTTGTTTCAGGAATAAAGAATAGTTTGAAGGATACTATTTGAAGAAGTAAGAATTGTCATTTATGACCTGGTGATTTAAACACAGTCTTCTAAAGCATGAAGACAGGTGCTGGTCCTGCACCACCCCATTGAATGCCCTTCTTTGTCACATTAAATACTGTCAGCATGTGGACAACTGCCCAGGTCATGGTATAAGATATCCTCACTTCTCTCTGCCATACAGTTCTACACCTGTCTTCACTGAATCCACTTTTAAAAGATGGGGAAAGCCAAAAAAGCAGATGGTCACAGATGTTTTACAGCTGCAAAGCTGAGCCTACATATAGTTGAGCTAAGTCTAAGTCAGTAGTCATCTTCTAAAGTCAGTATGTCTGTGAAATTCATAGTGGTCCTGAGGCCAGTACACTTGACTCAACAGGGAAAAAGAAGATGAGGAGTAGGAAGTGGGGCTTGTGAAGAGGTGGTGCCTACAGAAGCCAGAGCCCTAGATGGGAAGACTTGGTGCAAGTTCTTGATTTTTCACTTTGTAGCCAGATGACTTTGAACAATTTCTGCTCACTTCTCCGAGTCTCAATGGTTAAAATGAAATAGATAAAATCCCAAAGGGGTGTGAGGATTATGATAAATGTGATGATGAATGTGAAAGCCTTTGCAGTGGACAAAGCATTACTCTTTTTTTTTAATAATTCGAGTATAATTAACATAAAGTGTCATATTAGCCTCAGGTGTACAATATAGTGATTCAACAATTCTATACATTACTCAGTGCTCATCACGATAAATGTACTCTTAATCCCCATCACCTGTTTCACCCATCCCCCACCCACCTCCCCTCTGGTAACCATCAGTTTGTTCTCTATAGTGAAGAATCTGCTTGGGTTTTGTTTTTGGGTTTTTTTGTTTTTTTTTTGGTCTCTTTTTCCCTTGTTTGTTTTGTTTCTTAAAGTCCACATCTGAGTGAAATCATACAGTATTTGTCTTTCTCTGACTGATTTATTTCACTTAGCATTGTACTACAGGGTGTTATTCTCATCTCTTCCACATATCCCAACTGGAGATCCTTTTCAGGGGAACATGATGCTCTTTAAAAAGGCAAATACCGGGGTGCTTGGGTGGCTCAGTTGGTTACACGTCTGCCTTTGGCTCAGGTCATGATCTTGGGGTCCTAGGATTGAGCCCCATATCTGGCTCTGGCTAAGCAGAGAGTCTGTTTCTCCCTCTTCTCCTTCTGCCCCTCACCTCGCTGCTCATTCTCTCTCTCTCTCTCAAATAAATAAATAAAATCTTTCAAAAAAAAAAAAGGCAAATAGCCCTGCTGAAGTTCAGCACCATCCGACAACCTAATGGCCATCACTTTCACCAAATAATGTGGCAACTAGCTGACTTTGGCTTGGTGTCCAGACAGTGAAGAAGCTGCAAGGAGGCAGGGAGTGGCATTTTGCCTCAGGAGGGCATGCCTGGTGGGTTAAAGGAGTTCAAAGCACTTCATCTCTGGGCAGAAGTGAGAAGAAAGGCAGAGGGAACAATGTCCCTAACTCCTAGATGGAGAGACAGCAAGAAGGAGACAGGAACTGGAGGCACACTGAGACCATGACAGAATGAAAATCACAGCCTTCCCGGGTACCACCCTGTCCTCCTCTGTGAAAGAAGAAAAGAAAGGTAGAGACAGGGACCCAAGGAAGCTTCCACTGCTTCTCTCCCTATTTTACTATCTCTTTAGGGCCAGAGCAATAACCCAAGAATTCCCGGATTATCCTGAAACCTCACACCCCACAGAGAAAGCAAACCCTGATTTTAGAAGTTGAAGAGACCGAACAGCCCCATTGTTTTATTGGTGGGAACTTTCAGGTAAAGTGACTTCCTCAAAGTCACTGCCAAATGGCTGGTAATGTAGCTGGCAAAACTGGTGGCTAAGGCCCACAGCTCTGGGCTAAGGGCACTGCTGCTCTCTCCTTGTCCTGAGCAGGTAAGAGTTCATGATGGCTCAAAATCACTCAAAGGCTGCGTGCAACTGCAGAGACATGTTTAACTCACCTTCTAATAATCCTGGCAAAAGCCACTTGGCTCTTTTTGACAAATGATTTTTTTAAATTGCCAAATAATTTCCTTTTACTGGGAAAAAAAAAAAATGTTTTGCAGGATGCCATATACTATATATCTTGGCTTCTGACTTTTCCGAAACATTCTTCCCCCAAAGAAGAATCACCAGAGTCTGACCACTCCAAGAAATTCCTCATTGTCCTGGTCTTGCAAACACAATGTGACCTATTTCTGTCCATTCCCTGCTTCCCTCTGCTTGAACTATAAAGAAACTTGAATTCTCTGATTCTATGGTTTTGACTCCTGGCTTTGCAAGTAGAAAAAATACTAATAAAAGGAAATCTTCCATTCAGCCCAGGTGCATTTTAATAGGAAGCCTAGAGAAGTCTTATTCTTTTTCTTTTTATGCAGAAAAGAAAAAGTCAATAGCAACCTGCATGATAAGCAAAAGCAACTCCGTATCTTTTCATAAATATTACTGGAAAGCTAGCTGCACTGCACAAAGGATATCTGAAATTTTTGGTTATGCCTATTTCACCTTGAACAGTGACCTGGTAAAGGAAAGTGAACTTGCAGTTTGCATTTCAAATGCAGTATCAGGATAAGAAAGCAGCTACTTTGTACTGGGCTAGTCCATGCTGATTCAAAGAAAGCTTTAGTCCATAAAAATATTACAGAATTATTCAACTTTGACTGATGAATCTAGATATTAATTGAGTCAATATAGGCCCCTATTTCTAAGTGAGTCTTGGGAGTAAATAAACCAATAGGAAATAAGGTCCCAGTTTCTGATGAAGTAAGGGTAGGGCTGATAGTAGGAAGGGTGCAGGTGGAAAGGGGGTGGGGAAAAAAGGGAGGGATGGGGATGGGTGGGCTCTCACCTTGATGATTTCAGACTATGCAATAACACACCAGGGCCTGTGCCTGGTCCCAAGATTTGGGTCAAGAAAAACAGGCTTCATGCTTGTTTGTTTAGATGTCTTTTGGTGAGCACCCAGCCATCTCAAACGTGGTTCAACATCATATCCATTATATCCACCACCAACTGTAACCATCCTGATAGAGGTGATGAAGGGAAGAGAAACCATCCTGAGGCCAAGGATGGAGACCAGGACAAGGCAACTGGCTGGTTCAAACATTTCCTTTTTGCCCATGGCACCAAATAAATACTACAGACATTAAGCATGTTCAATTCACATGAAAGAAGGCTAGAAGGATTGGGATCAGCCATTTCCCCTCCTGTTTACTTCCTCTAATTCAGAAGGCAGTCTGCACAAAAACTAAGTTGGGGTCTACAATATTGCGACTCTTTTTGTCCCAATATTCATTATCCTATTGCTGCTTAAATAACACCATATATCTTTTGATAGTGTATGCCCAACCCCAGGTGATGATAATTGTTGTTCTCCTTTGCAGCTAGGATATGATTCAGTTTAGGCCAATGAAACTAGCAGAAATATGGAGGACAGAGGAAAGGGTGTGAAATTTTCTATTTTTCAGATACTGGGTAGCAGAAAGCATGGCCCTTCCCTCTGCTGTCCTTCTTCCTGCCTTGAATGGGGATGTGATATCTGGACTGCAGTAGCCATTTTGCAACCATGTGGGAGAAAAAATGAGGGAAATGTACAACAATCACAGAAACATTAGCCTTATGTTTCTGAGGCCCTGAACCAAAGCTAGCGACCTCCCATCTCTGGACTACTGTTAAATTAGAATGATAAACCTCTATCTGTTTAAGATGCTGCAGTTGGGTTTTCTATTACTTGTTGCCAAATGCATTTCTAAACAATACAAACATTTTCTATCTTCTTGCAAAATGAGGCATCAGATAAAATATATTTATATATAACTAAGGAGGAAAAGAACTCTAATAATAGCCTAAGTAAAAGAGAAGTTAAGGAATACCAAAGACTTAATATGAGTGCTCCAGTAATTTAAACCTTGCTTATGTGACAAGTGCCAATCTTTTATTCTGTTCCTTTCTTTTTTTTTTTTTTAAGATTTTTTACTTGTTCCTTTGAGAGAGAGAGAGAGAGAGCCAGCGAGAGCACAAGCAGGAGGGTCAGAGGGAGAGGGAGAAGCAGACTCCCCATTGAGCAGGAAGCCTGATGAGAGGCTCCATCCCAGGACCCCTGAGATCATGACTTGAGCCGACGCTTAACCAACTGAGCCACTCAAGAGCCCCTCTTTATTCTGTTTTCAATCATAGTCAACAACGTAAGATAATTTCCTGAAAGCAGATGCGTTAATTCAGAAATTCTAGTCCATGTTCATATCCATATCATTTATCACAAAGGAAGTCAATAAAAGACCCCTGTTTTCCAAGATGATAGAAAATACATATATTTTATGTTAGTGCAGTTAACTCCAAGCAATAATTATAGTATCATTTATAAAGTACTTATTATGTACCTGACACTGGTGTTTTAAAACACTGTCTCATTCTATCTTAAGCTAACCCTATGGGGTAGGTTTAACTAGCCAGTTTTCTCAGATGGGCAGATGGGGAAACTGAGGCTTAGAAGCTAAATTACTTGTTCTAAATCACATAGTTATGTGACCCCTGTGCTCAGTGATCACAGTAATATTATGTTGCCCATTTGAGAAGCACCGTCTGTTTTAAACTATTTTCCCAGGGAACCTGGGTGGTTCAGTCAGTTAAGCAGCTGGCTCTTGATTTCAGCTCAGGTCATGATGTCAGGGTCCTGGGATGGAGCCCCAAATCTGGCTCTGCGCTCAGTGGGGAGTCTGCCCGAGCATTCTCTCTCCCTCTCCCCCTCCCCCCACTCTCTCTCTTTCTCACACTCTCTCTCTCTCTGAAATAAATAACCTTTAAAAAAATTAAATAAATTAACTATTTTGCCAACAATGGATATGGCTTGGAAGCTAGACCCTAAGTTACAATGGCTTAGGCATGCACAAAAGAAATGGACACATCCCCACAAATAAAGAATGACCCTTAATCTATGTCACTCAAGCTGCAGCAGACACGCCATAGTCCTGCATCCCAAAAGCACCATTTCAGCCACATGTCAAATGAGAGCTAAGATAAGGAGTTACCTGTCAGAATGAGAAAAAATGTCTGCCTTCAATTAAAGCACAAGTAAAAAGAGAAAGAAAAAGAAGAAGAAGAAAAGGAATTATACCCATTTTATACACCTAAGGAGTCATGGATAATAGGGCCCAGGCTTCTAACTTAAGTGCAGCCATCAACCTGAGAGCCTTCCACCTGTTCTCAGCGAAAATTTCTTTCATGCAGCGTTAGCTACAGGGAGCAGAATGTTTTCATTGTCTGTGCTACAGGGAGCCAGCGAAGAAGTGTCTTCAGGTCCTTACAACTGTTTGGAGCTAAAAAGGCTGGCAGGCAAATCAGAAAGGCTCAAGTCAAGCCTATCATCACTGTACCTAATGACTTCACAAGGCGTGGGACTCTCACCTGCCCCAACTGTCAGACAACAATCCCCAGAGAATGTTCGGATTCCGGAGACACCTCCCCAGAGCCTTGACATAATTTACCGAACATGCTTGAAATGCGTTTTAAATGTTAGCAGATTAAAGGTCCCGGTTCCTAGAATATCTCTGCGAGAATCATCTTCCAATTCCTGGTGGCAGTCTTCCGTGAGGGCCTCCGTCTCACCTACCCAGAGATCCAGCCTGCACGACTGTCGGAGATAATTGGTCTTTCCTTCAGAGGCTCTTTAGATCTATTATAATCATCACGACAGGGGTTGGAGGCCACCGTTCACGTACTCCTATGGCACTGTGTTATCTGCCCTTCACGTGGTTTCCTCGGGCCTGAAGACAAGGCCTCCATTTAGCCTGAGTCTGCACGTCAGCAATTACGGATTCTGATGACTGTACAGAAATTTTCACAGCCCTTCCATCCACCTATGATCTCAGAGGTCCAGCCCCTTGAACAAAAGTGGTAATCTGGTTTACTGTGTCTTAGAAGGAAGGGAGCCGAAACTCTAATGTGGGTTTACTAGAGAGTTTCCCACACAGAAGAACATTCAAAATGAAAAGCAGGTTGTATTTAGGTTTCGTCTGATGCTGATGCCTGTGAGCAGAGTGAGCACCGGAGCTTACCATCACCGTTCCACACACAGCCACGCTCCGTGCCGTGGTGGCTGCCCACACAGAACCCGTTAGTCTGCGGGGCGCACACAGGCCGCTCCACAGCCACCTTCCCAAATGTGGCGTCAGGTGTGTATGAAGAGAAAGTTAAACCTCTGAGGATGGCTTTCCCACTTTTTTTTTTTTTCTCAGAAAAATTATCTTCTTTTCAGGACTGGTATTTTTCATATTATATTTGTCTACTTTTATCACTTTAATTATGCCACTGTAACCCCCGCAGCATAATAAATTAACGATCTAGAATCCAGTCCCAAAAACAATCAAGAATTTTTTAAAAATGAAATGCTCCACTCTCTCCTCACTTTGAAGACGCATCTATTTAACACCAAGACTAGCAAATAACTCCTTAATTACAAAATTTCCTATCTCTGGGGATTTGGGTTTTATAAATGAAACCTTTACGTATTACTCCCTAGCAAAGTGAGAGGACAGAACAAAGTTTACGACAACATGTTGCATTCAACCTCTGTGGGAATGCCTTTTGTAAAACAGAAAAAAAAAAAAAAAAGCCTAAGGATAATATAATGAAATAAGTACCACTTGTAAAACTAATAAATAACACATCAATGTGGGTTCAGAAAACGGGCTTGATTTTTAGTGCTATCAGAACCACCACAAGCGAAATATACAACTCAAAGGAAAGTTCCAAACCAATAAACTTGCAAAGGATCACTTTTTTCTTTCAGCCTTTAGTAAGAGAATGAGTGGGCCAGCATTTTCTAAACTGTCAGTTCCATAAATGTCAACATGTATTTTTTTTTTAAGATTTTATTTATTTATTTGACAGAGAGAGACACAGCGAAAGAGGGAACACAAGCAGGGGGAGTGGGAGAGGGAGAAGCAGGCTTCCCACTGGGCAGGGAGCCCGAAGCGGGGCTCAATCTCACAACCCCAAGATCATGACCTGAGCCGAAGGCAGATGCCTAAGGACTGAGCCACCCAGGCGCCCTGTCAACATGTATTTCTTGGATAAAAGGAGTTCTGGTACTAAATAAGCTGGGGAGGGCTGCATCCTGCACTTCTAAGGTGCCTGAGACCACTGCTGGAACAGAAGAATTCCCTGCCTAAAGGTAGTCTCCCAAATGTGTTTTAAATGAAAATCCCCAGTTCCCACCTCCCCAAATTGTGATTCAGTGAGTCTGTGGAGCCCTGGAATTTGTGATTAAGATGCCAGATTTGGAAACTACTGTGAAAACCCATGTTGGAGATTCACAATGCATATCAGCAAATTAAAGATTACAGAAAAATCCTGCTTCCTTCCTTTGGCCCAATGTTTGCCAAACTCACTTGACATGGAAACGCCTTCTCTCCTCCCAATTTCTCTCCCTCCCCCATAACTGTCAACATTCTCCCACTGAATAAAGTTCAGAAAGCACTAATATAAGGAAATCCAGTGATTCCATAACCCTCATATTCTCAGAATCTCATTTTTATATATACTTGATTAGAAATGGTAAGTGACACTAGTAGACATATTTATAGTAGAAATTTACTGCAAAAGGATGCCCTGGATATATACTGGGTGGTTCATATTCAGAGCTCAGTTTCCCTATCTCCTATACGTACACCTACAGAACTACGCCAAAATAAATAAATAAATAAATAACTTTCAAAAGCAGATTTCCACAATACTTCCAAACCCTCATTTTATAAGCCCTTAGGGCTAGGGATCATTTCTTATTTATTTTTGTATCAGCAACACTTTGCACAGGGTATGAAGTGAATCAGTGTTTGTTGCTGGAGTTGTTAAAATGAAGATTCACACTATTACACTTACTGAACACAGGATTAAAACAGTTTACGAAGACTTTTTTAAACAGCATGAGTTAAAGCACAAATGGTTCATCATTGCCTAAAATCTCAGGCAACAAAAAAAAAAAGTACGAGTACTACAACTTCACATTTTTCCCATCATTTCATGTCACCTGTTGAACATGTATGGTTCACTACTTGCCACCCTGACCCATTCCAAATTAATAACCAATTATACCCTATCAATGAAGGTAGAAGGAAAACTAACACATACCCAGAGGAAGGCTTTTTTGATAGTTTACCCCATATTTGTGAAACATGCGGATTACATGGGGGCAGAGATCCTGTTTTCCTTGCCCAGTGCTTTTCCTCAAGGTGTCCGGTAACCATTTAGAGTACATCCTGTTTTAGACTGTGTGTATGTGTATATATATATATATAAGCAAGCGACCAAAGTTCTCCCACTAGAATGAAGTCCCAAGAGAGGAGGAGTTCTGTTTTATTGACTCATGTAACAGCTCCAGTGGTAGGAGAGAGCCAGCATAGAGCTCCACAAACCATGGGGAAGAGATGAGTGAATTAAGGAATGCCACACTGATCCCATGCACTTGCTGGGGATGTGGTTGCAGGGACCCAGCATCCACCTCCTTGGCCTGCTTTCACCACAGTCCTCTTTTGCTGGCTAATCAAGATTTGAAACTACCAGATCCCCCAATGATGTCCCCAAATATTGAGCCTCCACTGAGACCTCCCAGAGCTTGTGTTCATTCAGGAATGACTTGTGCATTGGTCACCAGTGTTGAATACCTCTATGAAAAATAATGCTTCCAGCACCTGGGTGGCTCAGTTGGTTGGGCATCTACCTTCAGCTCAGATCATGATCCCAGGGTCCTGGGATCAAGTCCCACATCTGTCTCCCTGCTCAGCAGGGAGTCTGCTTCTCCTTCTCACTCTGCCCTTCCTCACTGTGCACTTGTTCTCTTTCTCTCACTGTCAAATAAATAATAAATAAAATCTTTAAAAAAAAAGAGAGAAAAGAAAAACAATGCTTCTACTTTATGGATCTCTCAACTCCAAGAAACTACAATGTCTTCATTCTCTGAGCAAAGGAATTTCTCTCCATAAGCTGGACTTTTTCTTCAGTGAGCTTGTCTACCAGGAGTCTGAGGAGCAAAGGGGAAATAGATAATTAGGGCTAAAATAAACCACCTGAAAAAAAAGGAGGAATCTTCCCTTAGAATTACATACACCCTGAAATACAAATCTCACTGGATTAAAAGTCTCTCCATGTCTTCCTCTCTCCATATATCCCTTATTTTCAAAATACACCACCGTTGTTAAGGACAATACTCATAATGTTAGAGCTGCAAAATTGGGAGAATGCTTATAAATGACTAAGTGAAAGAAGAGGAGGAGGGGAGTGGGGAAAAGACAAAGAGTGGAGGCACAGAAGGCTGTCATCATTCCTGGGGAAATGCGAACTTTTCTTCTGCAACCTCAGAGAGAAGACTGCTTCCTACCTCACCAGCAGGTCACTACAGGATGAGACATTAAGGCTGCCACGTACCTGTCTCTATCTCTGTTTGCCCATTTCTAGAAATCAGTGCCCAATATGGTGATTCCTCTATACTATAGGATCTGATAGGAGTTGGGGTTTGCAAAGTATTTTCAAGGTAAAAGCAAACAATTGCTGTTCACAAAAAAGCATTCCAGCAGTGGCAGATGACTTGGACTAACTCTTTCCCTCCCAGTCACTTCAGGCCAACTTCCATACAGGCAGGAGCTTTCAAACTTAATAAATGCAAACAGAAAAGTAAGGACTATTAGAATCAAGGCACCAGATATTAAAGTTTAATGAGGCTGAGGTCACTTAGGGAAAAGGAACTGCTCGAGAGAAGTCCATTAAGAGTAGTGATGGTACCGGCCAATCTCCTGACTCTGGCCAGAACTCTTTCTTCCACCACATCCCCTACACATCTTACACATCATAGAATTCAAGAAGTCTGAAGACAGGAAGAGATCTGAAAAAGTTTCGATTCACTAGTTGGGCTCGAGCATCCATTTACTGACAACCATGAAGAAGCCACAGGCACTTGCAAAACACTTCACTCCAAATCAAGAAAGAGAACTTGATATTCAGCAATACTGGAAAGCATGGCTTTATTTATTTATTGCTCAACAATGAAACAAAGACTCTCTAGCACTCTGAAATTCCCTCACCACCAGCCCAGCCTCTTTCTGCAAGGTTACCTTCAGCCAGCACACCAGGCAACCTTCCTTTCTGATGCTAATGCCTTTCAAACAACCAAATCCTTTGGTTTTCAAGTTAAATAGCCTAAGGTCACTCAGCTGTAGCAGGCAAAATGAAAGAATTTACATTTAAGGAAATAAATAAATAACCATTATATTCCTTAGAACAAAACAATACACTAAAGGAGAGGAGGGGTTTACCTGAATCTCTGTGTCCCCAGTGTGGAGGAAGAAGAGGGAAACATTTTGAACTTGCAAGCTCTTAGTTTTCTTAATCCATCTATCCTTCCATCCTTCCTTCCTTCCTTCCTACCCACCTGCTTACCTTCAGAATCTTCAGTACTGAAGTCTCAATTCCTCAACAGCTACCTTCTTGGTAGCACAGCTCTATCTTCCCTATGTCCTAGGATTACTTGGAATGATGATTGGTTAATTCCGTCTTTATTCAGATTAAACCCTGGGTCTCTCTTTTCCCAAGGAGCCTGGCTCCTGAGTGGAGAAAGACTGCAATGTGGGAAATCATTGCCTTGAAGCTCCAATGAGGCTATTAAGTAGTTTACTCAGCTGGCACATAGGTCTCACCTACTAACCCCTGACAAGACCTATGATCAAAAGGTTGATTGAAATAGAATGATTCCAAAGAGTGATGTAATCATTTCCCCCCTCAACACAAAGAGAACATGGGTGCCCTGAAATTCCAGCTGCAATTTCCTTTGTATGATTTTTTTCATCATAATTTTGTAGAGACATTAGAAAACAGATCAACAATTTGGTTATGTAATTTGCCAAGACTAACCAAAACAGTTAATTGTGAAGTACTCAAGATGTAAACCATCTCCGATTCAACTGGCTAAGCATGGATAGCTGGGGCATATTTTTGGCATGACATTAAGAGGACCGTTGTGAATAGAAAAACAGACATTTAGATTAGTTTTGTTTTTAATCAAAGTGACTAATAAATATGTATTTTGTATATATTTCTGCAAAAACCAACAGTTCTATTGCTGCCAACAAGCATGTTATCTTATGATGCAGACTGTGTCTGAGAACTGAAACCTCACTCTTTATCAGCTAAATGAGGCCTTCTGTACTTACTGAGCTCCAAGTGGAGTGTCTTGTTTACACTTCCTAAGTAATCTCTTCTTCCTATCCATTTTTGTATTGCTAAATCTGCTTTGTTCAAGAGATAACTGAGAATTGTAGCCTCTACAAAGGGGCCTTCAGGAATCTTTCAGCCTAGCATTGTGCATTCATTTTTTACTCAGAAACCCTTTTTTCACTATCATGTATAATCACTGGAAACCCCTTAGGAAATCCTTTAATCATTTCATCCTCTTTGCATGGTATATGATAAAGGATTTAAATTATAAAGCATTCATTTGAGATCAATACATTATTAAAGATTTTATCATAAAGTTCATTTAATACAATTTTAATAATATTCATTATGTATAAAGACAAATTTCAACCTTTCCCCATTTAGTAAGTGATACATGCTGTTTAATTTACTTTAAATTTATAAGAAAAATAATGATATGCCTAGAATTTAAATTTAAAAGTAATATTATACATATTACAAAGGTGTAGTAATCAAAACAGTATGGCACTGGCACAAAAATAGACGCATGGATCAATAGAACAGAATAGAAAACCCAGAAATTAACCCAAAACTATATGGCCAATTAATCTTCAACAAAGTAGGAAAGAATATCCAATGGGAAAAAGACAGTCTCTTCAACAAATGGTGTTGGGAAAACTTGACAGTAACATGCAAAAGACAGAAACTGAACCACTTTATTACACCATACACAAAAAGAAATTCAAAATGGATTAAAGACCTAAATATGAGACAGGAAACCATTAAAATCCTAGAAGAGAGCACAGGCAGTAACCTCTTTGAAATCAACCATAGCAACTTTCTTCTAGAAATGTCTCCTGAGGCAAGACAAACAAAAGCAAAAATAAACTGCTGGGACGACATCAAAATAAAAAGTGTCTGTACAGTGAAGGAAACAATCAACAAAACTAAAAGGCAACCTACTGAATGAGAGAAGATATTTGCAAATAACATATCCAATAAAGGGTTAGTATCCAAAACATAAAGAACTTGTACATCTCAACACCCAAAAAACAATTAATCCTATTAAAATGGGTAGAAGACATGAACAGACATTTCTCCAAAGAAGAAATACAGATGACCAGAAGATAACATGAAAAGATGCTCAACATCACTCATAATCAGGGAAATGAAAATCAAAACTACAATAAGGTATCACCTCACACCTGTCAAAATGGCTAAAATCAACAACACAAGAAACAACAGGTATTGGTGAGGATGTGGAGAAAAAGGAACACTCATGCACTGTTGATGGGAATGCAAACTGGTGCAGTCACCGTGAAAAACAGTATGGAGATGCCTCAAGAAGTTAAAAATAGAGCTACCCAGGAATTGCACTACTGGGTATTTAACCAAAGAATACAAAAATAATAATTCAAAGGAATACTTGCACCCCTATGTTTATTGTACCATTATATACAATAGCCAAGATATGGAAGCAGACCAAGTGTCCATCGACAGATAAATGGATAAAGAAGACGTTGTATATAAACACAATGGAATATGATTCAGCTGTAAAAAAGAATGAAATCTTGCCATTTGCAATGACATGGATGGAACTAAGAGTACAATGCTAAGCTAAATAAGTCAATCAGAGAAAGACAAATAACATATGATGTCACTCATATGTGGAAGTTAAGAAACAAAACAAACGAGCAATGGGGAAAAAAGAGAACAAGACAAACCAAGAAACGGACTCTTAATTATAGAGAGCAAACTGATGGTTACCAGAGGTGGGGGGAGGGTTCAAATAGGTGATGGAGATCAAGAGTGCATTTGCTGTGATGAGCACTGGGTGATGTATGGAATTGTTGAATCACCATATTGTACACCCAAAACTAATATAACACTGTAAAAAATAATATAAATAGAAATATAATGAAAAAAGAAATATAACTGGTACAAAAATTTAATTGTAAGAAACAGTCCTGAAATAAAAATTAAAAAAACAAAAACAAATGAAACTACATAATAAAAGAGCATATCACATGCTTCATATGAGAATTTTGACCCAGAAAAGTCCATTTCAGTACCTATTTTGACAAAATTACTGGCCTTTAACAACAAGAAAAAAAGTTCAGGAAGGGGATATTTAGGCAGGAACAGCAGTGAATTATAAACAAAAGAAAATTAGGTCATCATTAGGCTCTTTGACAGCAATGCTTCATTATAGACCAAAATGGAGTATTATGTTTCAAATAGTCAATGAAAAAAAAGTTGACCAAGGAGTTAATATCTCACAGAAATTACTTTCAAGTATAAAGTTCACAAACTCTTATCTTAATTCAGGAAATATTGTTACAATGAGATCTTTTCTTTTTAAAGATTTTATTTATTTATTTATTTATTTATTTGTTTGTTTGTTTGAGAGAGAGAGCATGCAAGTGAGCAGGGGAGGAGCAGAGGGAGAGGGACAAGCAGACTCCCCACTGAGCATGGAGCCCAAGTCATATTATATGTCCCACATCAGGCTCCCTGCTCTTGGGAAGTCTGCTTTTCCTCTCTTCAATCAGAAGTCCATTAAGGTTATATATATATATATATATATATATATATATATATATATAAACAAAGTAGATAAAGTATGAGTATAAGAGTTTGGGAACATCATAAACAAAATTAAAAAATTAACTGTTTTCAGTAAATATTTTGGTGGTAGTAGTATTATTACTGCTACTCTGTGTGTGTAATTGAGATATGAGATAAAATAAGTGATTATGAGATAATATGAGAAAAAGTAAGTGATTAATCGTGAAAAAAAGTAACATTATATCAGGTTTATTTTAGGATCAAGCACATATGAACATATACCTTGAGGTTTAACTACACAATATTATTTCAAAAATAAACTAACTTTGTGATCTGATAGGTGAAATGTTTGCATCGTATGCTTAAACAATTTTTTTTTGTAATTTTCATGGTTTCAGGTTTCTATTTGTGCACACATCTTGACAAATAAACTATACAGTGGGTATGAATAATTTTTATTCTCAGTAAATTAAGAGCCTAAGCAGATGGAGGAGACACTGTGTTTTATATTTTTAGCAACTGATATGGGATATGAGAAACCTAATGAACACAGCTTTAGATATCTGTCCAGGACAATCTTGAGGTTATTAGCAGGATTTTCATTTCATGCTCCTTGTTAACATTTGTCTTCCAACATCAATGTTTCATATGTTTCCTCTCTTCAATCAGAAGTCCATTAAGGTTATAAATGAAACTATGTATGTATATGAGTATGCTTGGGCTGCACTAACAAAATGCCATAGGCTGGGTGGCTTGAACAATAGAAATTTATTTCTCACTGTTCTAGAGGATGGGGAGTTCAAGATCAAAGTGCCGGCCATTTCCACTCCTAGTGAGAACTCTCTCCTGGGCTTGTAGACAGCTACAAGCTTTTCACTGTGTCCTCACATGAGGGGAAAGAGATCTCTGGTGTCTCTTCCTCTTTTCACAAGGACACCAGCCCTGTGGAATTTGAGCTCCATGCTTATGAGTTCATTTAACTTTTACCAATCTCTTCACAGGCCCTGTCTCCACAAATAGTCACATCGGGGGTTAGAACTTCAACACATGAATTTGGGGAGTACACTGTCCCTAACTATATGTTTAAGAATAAACATGGGTTTGGGGTGCCTGGTGGCTCAGTCAGTTAAACATCTGACTCTTGATTTGGCTCAGCTCGTGATCTTAAGGTTGTGAGATCGAGCCCCAAGATGGGCTTTGTGCTGGGTGTGGAGTCTGCTTGGGATTCTCTTTCTCCCTCTAACTCGGCCCTTCCCCTGCCTTCCTCTATTAAAAAAAAAAAAAAAAAAGAATAAACATGGGTTAAGTATATAGAATGCTCCAGGCAGCAGCCTTGTGAATAAGTTCTGAGCATGATTATCTGACCTTCCCTAACTACCTCAATGTGCCCAGGAAGCTTTCAACCAGCTGCACTTTAAAGGGAAAAATCTAGTGAAGGAGCTAAAGAGGAGCTCCATTTTACAACTTGGGACAAAAGATTTTGGCCATGTGGCCTGACAGATAACACAGCTAGAAACCAGCGGGGGACCTTAGGACAGTTCAGCCCCAGTTCAGCTCCAAACTCCAGCCCAATCATATTCAATTCTCTGGAGGACTTACGCAGTGTTCTAGAGGGCACATGGTGGTGAAACAAACATCCCAGCAGGGAGTAGCAAGAGGATACCCAGAACAGCATCAGGCTGGAACTCCTCAGAACCCTGAGGAGAATCAGAAACAAAAACGCGAACTCCAATTCCCAGGCCCACAATAAGCAGACACTAAGAACGAATAAACAAGCTTGCAGTCTATACTACCTCTCTATCACTTCTGAAGATTAAAATCTCCTTTCCCTTCTGCCAAACCAGACCAGCACTCTTCCTGGTTTCATACAATGAAGAGTTAGTGACGTTTTTTGGTTTTTTCTTGTTTTTGTTTTTTGTAAATGTAAAAATGATCACATTTGGATTCACTTGACAAAGTTTTATACCAAAAAAGTATGATACCATCTCCATGGTTTTTTTTTTATTTTTAAAAACAATTTTTAAGTAAACTCCACACCACACCTGGTGGTTGAAGTCACAAATCTGATATCAAGGATCATGGTCTACTGACTGAGCTAGCCAGGTACGCCACCATCTCCATCTTTTAATCTCAGAATCTATTAAAAATTATATGATCCAATGACCCTAATTATTAATTAGCCAAGACAACAAAATTCTTATTTCTAGGACTGGACCAAATATCTAACCATTTGCAGTGGTCTTCAGTTTTGAGAACATCATATAACTTCCCCTAAGGTTTTGAGGTTTGAGAAATGATTATTCCAAGGCAATCCTACAGAGCCACTGGAAAAATGCAAAGTAGGAAGAAGCATGCTAAGCTGACAACATTGACATAAACCAATGCTAGGATATGCCAAATGTCCTCTGCACCTTGCTTCCAAGAATTTTATCATGCCAAAATCCATTACAGCCAGTTCTGTTACAACAAAACATATGTGTTCCTAAAAATCTCTATGCTATGCAAATTGTGCAATAAAAACCAAAGGGTGTATAGGAAACATGTGGTTAGGGGTACGGCACTCCAAAAGGATACCAATGTTTTTTTTTTAAAAAGCAGGAGCTTAATAAAAATGGTAGCAGTTTTATACGTGTTAAATGGTTAAGATATACATCAAAACTACAATCGGGGGTGCCTGGGTGGCTCAGTTGGTTGAGCGACTGCCTTCGGCTCAGGTCATAATCCTGGAGCCCTGGGCTTGAGTCCCACATCGGGCTTCCTGCTCTTGGGAAGTCTGCTTCTCCTTCTGACCCTACCCCCTCTTGTGCTCTCTCACTCTCTCTCTCTCAAATAAATAAATAAAATCTTTAAAACAAAACAAAACAAAAAACTATCATCAGTATGGCACTTTAGCTCATCAAAAAACCTAGAGTTTGCCTAGAATTGGGTGCAGAAAGGGATGCATCTTGTGAGTTCTTGTGAAGCATGGTACGAGGGTGATCTGATATTAAACAGAAAGTTGTAACACCAAATGTGGATAGGTACGGCTCATAATACACAGATAAATTAAGTCTACAGGTGACTGGGATGTGTACACGTGTGCATTTTGGGGAGTCCTAAGTGGTTTTGAGCTGGCTGCACTTTTCTGCATTCATCTAATGTTTATCTAGAAAGAAATGGCACAGAAGTAAATGCACCATTTGCTTTATGTTTGTTCTCTAATATATATATATTATATACATTAGTATATAATAAAAATTCTCATTTTCAAAACAAGTGTTATAGCAGAACTGACTCTCCTGAGAGCTGATTAAACTTGTAAAAAAATAAAGACTAAAATTCAGAGATTAGAAATCTAGGAATGATTTAAGGATTATCTATTCTAATTCAAGTCCTTATATTACAGACAATATTAAGAGTATCTTGTTTGAATTTTCTTTTTTAAAAAAACTATTCTTCATTTTTTTTTATTAAGGAAGTATAGTTGACAGTGCATTAGTTTCATGTGTACAATACAGTGATTAGACAACTTACACATTATACAATACTCACCATGATAAGTATAGTTACCATCTGTCACCATACAGTATTGCAGTTTTATTGATTATATTCCCTATGCTGTACTTTTCCCCCACTGTGACCTACTTGTTTTATAATTGGAAGTTTGTACCTCTTAACTTCCTTCACCTATTTCATCCATCCTTCAATCCTCCTTCCTTCTGGCAACCACCAGTTTGTTCTCTGTATTTATGAGTCTGTTTCTGGGTTTTTTTGTGCATGTTTATTTTGTTTTGTTTCTTAGATTCCACATATAAGGGGCACCTGGGTGGCTCAGTTGGTTAAGCATCCCACTCTTCATTTCAGCTAAGGTCATGATCTAGGGGTCATGGGATCAAGCCCTGAGTCGGGTTCTGCACTTAGTAGAGAGTCTTCTTGAGGTTCTCTCTCTCTCCCTCTGCCCTTCCTCCCACTCGTATGCACTCTCTCTCTCAATCTCTCTAAAATAAAGAAATGAATAAAATCTAAAAAAAAAAAAGAATCCACACATAAGTAATATCATGATATTTGTCTTTCACTATCTGACTTATTTCATTTAGCATAATAGTCCCTAGGTCCATTCACGTTGTCACAAATGGCAAGATCTCATTCTTTTTATAGCTGTGTAATATTCCACTGTATAGAATATCATATTGTCTTTATCCATTCATTCATCCATCAACGGACACTTGGGTTGTTTCTGTATCTTGGTTATTGTAAATAATGCTGCAATAAACATAGGGGTACTGAACTCTCTTTTTTAAGGGTCTTGCTCCTGGGGTGCCTGGGTGGCTCAGTTGGTTAAGCGTTCTGCCTTCAGCTCAGGTCATGATCCCCGGGTCCTGGGATCAAGCCTCACATCAGGCTCCTTGCTCAGAGAGGAGCCTGCTTCTCCTTCTCCCTCTCTCTGCTGGTGCTCTCTAGCTCTCTCTCTCTTTTTCTCAAATAAATAAATAAAATCCTTTAAAAAATAAAAATAAAAAAATAAAGGTCTTGCTCCTATAGCTTAGGGAGTAGTAATTTTTCAAGACTCTGTCTAAGGTAGAGAAGATACAAGAGGAAAGAAGCTTTGATAGGAAAAACAAAGGCTTAGGACACAGACCAATTCCAGATCCATGGATATAGTCCCTCATCTGATATGCAATGTCAACCTGAGTACCTTAAGAGCTTTTAGGAGACACGTAATAATCAGTATCCAAGAAGCACATTCCTACTGGTTCAAGTGGAAAATACACCTATCTCAAAAACATACATGTGAGAAGACAATGTTTTCAATCTGTTAATTTCTCCATTATATCATTTTGAGATTTGTAAGTCAGTCATGGGACTGGGGCACACAGTAATTTCTAAGAGTTTTGTCATTAGTATTCCTGCTATAGGACTATTTGCCTGGGTGGTGGAAAATGATTAGAGGGCCCTACTAGCCTTTTTAAGGGTGATTCATTTGCTTTTAGAGTTTTGAAAACATCTGCAAAAGAAGCCCATCCTTTCAAAAAGAAACCTGTTTTTCTCAATATACAACTAGGAAGCATAGAAGTCAGAAAGTACCCCTCTCCAATTTCAACAAAAGAGAAAGAGGAAAAGGGGCGCCTGAGTGGCTCAGTCGTTAAGCGTCTGCCTTCAGCTCAGGTCATGATCCCAGGGTCCTGGGATCGAGCCCCACATCGAGCCCCACATCGGGCTCCCTGCTCGGCGGGAAGCCTGCTTCTCCCTCTCCCACTCCCGCTGCTTGTGTTCCCTCTCTCGCTGTGTCTCTCTCTGTCAAATAAATAAATAAAATCTTTAAAAAAAAAAAAAAAAGAGAAAGAGGAAAAGATTTTGCAGTGTCTTATCCAATGTGGCCTGTTAGAATCTACTTGGAAATCATTTCAGTAATTAACATTCAGTGACTATTACTGAACACCTACCATGTGCCAGGCATGGATACAGACTTCCAGAACAAACTTCCTTGGGGTGGCAGCTAGAGCCTGCATTATTTAAATACTTTACAGGTGAGTCCTTTGAACACCCCCTTTGTTGACAGTCACTGATTTAACACATGAAAAGGTATCACATTTTATGTAAGGGATAAATCCAGTTGAAATTTTATAAAGTTTGGAAAGTGGGAAGAGAAGAGAAATTGCCTATGAAGAAGTATCTGGTGTGTTTTTCTTTCCTTGTTTATTTTTTCTTTGTATTAAGAAGGAGATGCGTGGGATAAAACAGGGGAGGGAGAAACTTTTAAGGTCTCCCTGAGTATGTGCTCATCTGAACTACCTCCTACTGATTTTAAAAAGAATGGAAAGCCATCCTGCTGACACATAAAGAAACCAGGGTGGCGTAATGACAGACACTAGGTAACAGGGGATGTGGGTGACAGATATCTGTGGGAGAGAAACAGAACCTAATCTAGGCCCTACTCTACCTACTCAGTAAGAACCTTTGAGTCAGGGTCAAAGAAATAAAGCTTATTCCCTTCACAGATACCATCTTTCCTCAGTATCCACATGACTTCTTGACTCTTCTCAATATCAAATCACTGAAAAAAATCCAGTTTGTTTTGTTAATATCAGTAGGTTGTTTAAGCAGATGCATCCACATGTCCTTTTGGAAGAAACATGTCCCGCATGCTCTTTGACTCAAATTGTATAAAGTAATAAATAGAATAAACTGGCTTAAATTGGGTATGCAAACATACACCTTTCCCTCACGTATGGCTCATGAGACAGACTGATAAACAGAACCAGATCCCAACACACTGCACACCCTGAACAGAAGCCATAAAAGAAAATACCATTAAAGGGATCTGCCATCTCCAATAAAATACCTCCTACACTCCTACCGAAGAGTCTCCATGAATTATCACCATTAAGAAAATAAAGTGTAATCATTTTTTTCAGTAAAGCTCAGCTGGTTTCCAACTGTATAAATTCCATAGTGATGTACAATCTGTTTTTGAAATTATGCTTCTTAACCAAAGGTAAGTTTTCCCCAGAGATAATGGGCGATTGATATTCTAATTTCAATTACTTTAAGTAGGTAAGTTTAAAAACATAAACTTAAAGTCTACATACATTTTTGGGGAGTCTGGGTGGCTCAGTCGGTTGCGCATCCAACTCTCGATTTTAGCTCAGATCACGATCTCAGGGTTGTAAGATCAAGGCCCTCATCGGGCTCTGCGATCAGTGGGGAATCTGCTTGAGATTCTCTCTCTCCCTCTCCATCTTCCCCTCCCTCCCTCTCTAAAATAAAATAAATAAATCTTTAAAAAAAAGGTCTATATACTTCTATGTAGTTCTTATTACTAAGATTCTTTTGCCTGTAGTTCAGTCAGAACTCTAAACAGATGCAGAAAATTTCCTCTAAACATACATAAAACATGAGGCATACATGGTGACTTATATTTATCAATGTGTATTTATCCATGCTAGAGTAACTGACCAATCAGTGTAAATGTTACTACTCATTTAAATAGTCTCAAACTTTCCTTACTCTGACTACTCAAATGCACTATAATTTTTAATTGGTAAAAATGAAACCTGCTGAATTAAAATAATTTTATCTTGCTTGGGATGATATCATAATTCCTATACCCAAAGTTTGTAGAAATCATTGAAAATATTGACCACATATAGACCACATCTTTTCATTGGTAAATGAAAAAGTTTTAAATGAAAAGAAAGAAACATCATGGAATCAAAAGTTGGGTTTTCTTCCTTGAAGACATGTAAAAAGACATTCCATCAATAACCCTAAGATTGCCAAAATTATTTTTCCTTCAGACATTCAAAAAATCAGAGAGATCTAATAGGATAAGCTACAGAAGTCAAGCGAAAACTCTCATTCCAGTCTTCTCTCAAGAGCCAATTAGCTGAAGCCCTTAGAAATAAGAACAATGTACCAATTCTCTGCAGCCGCAAATTACAGAAGCCCTTACCTTTTAGTCAGAATAACTGACAGATAACAAGCATAATAAACTCAGCAGGCATGCCTGCAATGCCCATTTCTCAGCGGACTCCATCTGCAGCCCCCAAACAACTATGCACAAAACCCCAGCCTGCCTGCTCCATCCTTCACTGTCTGAGATGCTGGCTACCAAGGTAACAAGAGAGGGCAGAAGGAAGCAACAATCTTAAGTTTCTTAAAAACCTTTGTCCTGGAAAAAGAGAGGAGAAAAGAGCAAGGGGTGGGAAGAGGGAAAAAGGGAGAGGAACAGAGTAATTACTTTCACCACGGTGAAGTGGTGTTTGCCTAAAAGTAAATGCACAGCAACTAGCTTTTTAAGTTTCAATGGCTATGCTTGCAAAGCTCCTGAAAGAATCTGGCCCCTACCTCTGCCTCTTGAGAGGAGAAAAGTGTGTGTGTGTGTGTGTGTGTGTGTGTGTGAGAGAGAGAGAGAGAGAGAGAGAGATTGGGAGGGGGAAAAGGAGAATGAGAGCCAAAGAGCCAATGCAGGGACAGGGAAGGGAATGGAAGGGGAGGTGGCTGGAGGGATAGGAGGGAGGTGGAGGGGTGTGGGGGAGAGCACTAGTATGTGACCCACATATGGAATGAGCATTAGAACAATGAGGACAGGACAGCCAAACCAGTGCACTCTGGGGCAGCAGTTTTCAAAACAAGGCTTCACAGCTTTGCAGGAAAGGGGGGTGTGGGGAAACATAACACAAAACAAGCTAATTGAAATAAGCGACTGGATACAAAATGAGCTGGCCAAATCACCAGGAACTGGGACATTGTAGGCTCCTGGATTTCATTTTTATGCAGCTTGTGGATTTTTCCCCCTCCTTCCTAGAAAGCTTTTGGTCCCAGGGGTTTAGAATTCCAGAGGACCCAATTAACACCATACTTGGCTAGCTCGCTGGTATGATCAATATGAAATAAGCTGCCTTTTAGCATCTCCATAAAATAAAACAGCCAGGAAACTGGGTCTGCTGCTTTTTTATTTCCTCTGTAGAGTGACAGCCAAATTGGGGAGGCTAGGGGTGGTGGGAGCCACACGCAGATCAGACATGACGTGAGCGCAGAGAAGGGCACGATGACTTGGTTGAACATATTTTAAAACCTTAAGTATAATAGAGCTCTGAAGTCAATGAAATCATCTCTCCTGTATCCTCAGGTCTTTGATGGCCAGCAGGCTGTTTCTCCTGTGAGGTTTTCTAAGCTTTAACTCACAAGGGACTTTCATGATTGCTGTGTTCTTCCTAACATAATTCAGGTGCTCTAGCATTTGACTCACTCATACACATTTTGGAGAATTTTGCCTGGTAAACCTGACTTGGTTTCCTCCGGTAACTTTCATAACACGTCTTTCTTAAAAATGGTATTCTCTCTAGTTCAAATTTCATGTTATTATCAAACAACTGGGTTGTTTTTTTTTTTCCCAAACCCCAGAGATAAAACAATATCAAAAATGACATTCCTAGATTTAATTATTTCATTAAAAAAAGGGGAGGAACCATTCTCAAGTGGGGTTTCCACCCCGGTAGCTCCTCACTTAACAATATTTTCTTCCTGGTACAACTAGTTCAATTTTTTATTTCGAACCACTTCTACATTCTGTCCTCTGCTTACTCTGGAAACAAATTCAACCAACTTGTGAAAGAAAGAGATGGTGGTAAAACTTTCCAAACACACACACACACACACACGCACACGCACACAGAAAAAACTGTGAAAGTCGGGAAACAAGAGGTCAACTTCAAAATGAGTGCCCTGTTTCTTGTGTTGTAACTCCAAACTTTCTGATTTCAGAAGTGCATGACCAGAAAAATAAATTCAGGACTGGAATAGCTAGATTTACAGCTAGCAAAAAAAAAAAAAAAAAAAAAAAAAAAAAAAAAAAAAAATTCCTCTAATAAAATTACTAAAGATCACATTTCCATAAGAATAAGCTCAATTTAAATTGTTCATAGAGAAAGAGATTGTTAATCCCCCTGTGTTACAAAAGGTCTTAGAGTTAAATCACAGAATATGAAAACCTGTGTTTAAATAATTTATAGGCAATGACACAAGCTGAGGAGGGAAATAAAATTAATAAGTGATAGGAATGAGAGGCTGTCAACACCAACTCCAAATTTCATGCTCCTTGGCTTGATCCTGTATTTTATTTAACACAGATTTCTGCATACGAATAATTGGACTCTTCTTGTGAGGTCTGGTACTTTAAAATTTAAGGCGAAAGAACCTCGGGCTGTTAGCGTATCTGAGGGATATAAGGCAGAGGGGTGAGCTGGTGCCCTCGCTGGGGGGTGGCAGTTGCAAGTGTCAGGAATGTTTACAGCTGCAACTTGAGTCACAGTCTAAGCAATGTTGCTTCCAAGTGTCCCAACGGGTGCTCCTCTGCACAGTGACCTTTTTAGATGTGGCAAAGCAGGTCTTCTGACTAAATGTGCTCCATCTCAGACTGCTTACAAGGATGCTTTCCATTTGCATTTACTTTGGCTTTATTTGATTGTAATTTTGCCTGGCCAGGTAGTGAGCCAAATCAAACAAAGGGAAATTTTGAAAATATTCTAGTCTAGCTTCCCCTTGATGTTGTTTTCTTCTCTGCTGTTTTGAAATAGGAACCGGCATGTAAATGGCTATGTTGTCTCATAAGGGGCTCCCCCGGGCGAAATATTCCCATTAAGTAGAGGCATTAGGTATCCTGTGGGGCCTGAGGCTTAAACCATTTGGAGGGCTCTCTTTAAAAAAAGAATATAAAATTATGAATCCAAAATCCAAGTAGAGAGCTTGGAAGAAGCCCCTGAGAGTGAAGGGGTCTGAAGCATAAGATTCAAGAACTTCACAGTAAATATGCCTGTTATCAATGCCCTTCTTGATAGCACCTCAAGGGTGGGAAGACCCAGGTCTTGGGCAAAAGTGACACTTCCTTCCGCCCACAGCTGAGCTGCACCTTTTCTTATTGGTTGCGATAAGAGGAGAGAGCTCTTTTGAGAAGCTAAAAAATGTAGTCTGAATATTCAAAATGATAACATCAAAGGGAAGTGTCCACCTACTTTAATTTTCTCAGCAAGGTGACTATGTGTGTGCAGAGACAAGATAGGAGGGAGTTAATGAATCCATAATATTCAGGGAAGCTTAAGGTCTCTTAAAGAAAAGAGAGTTTTGCTTTTTTTTTTTTTTTAATAATTTCAAGGCTACAAAAAACAGGTGAAAAACTAGTTCAAAGAGTTTGCATATACTTGTTACGCAGCTTTTCCAGATGTTGACATCTTATACAACCATATGGCAATTCCAGGAAATTAACATTGATGCTATACTATTAACTGATCAACAGACTACTCATTTTTTGCCAACTATCCCAGGATGTCCTTTTGCTGGTCCAGAATCCAGTTCAAGAACCCATGCATTTAATTGTCAGGTCTCCTTAGTCTCCTGTAGTCTGTGACATTTCCTCAATCTTCGTCTTTCATGACCTAACAAGGTGGTCATGGAGAGTACTAGCTAGTTACTTTGTAAAAGGGCTCTCAATTTGGGTTTATCGATGTCTTCTCATGATTAATTCAGGATGTGTATTTTCAGAAAGAATGTCATAGAAGTGATGTTCTCTTTTCTCCTGCATCATAACAACAGGTATATGATATTGGCAAGTCCCATTACTGGTAATATTAGCTTTGATCATTTGGTTAAAGTGATAGTAGCTAGGTTTCTCCACTATACAATTACTATTTTCACTTTTTAACTTAGACATTTCTTGTGGGGAGATAGTTTGGGACTATGCAAATATACTGTTTCTTATCATCCTTTTACCCACGAATTTTAGCACCCATTGATGATTTTTGCCTGTGACAATTACTGCTGTGGTGTTTGCTAGATGGTGATTTTCTCTTTCCGTTATTCCTTTGTGCATTTATTAATTTGAATGCTACTGTAAGAAGGAACTCTCCCTTCTAGAATAGGGGCTTTTAAAAGAAAAAAAATTATAAAAATTAAGTTACCTTCAAATTGACACAGTTGATTTAACTATAAAAGAACACCTCTCTGGGCCAACTGATTTTTTTGATGATGTGAAAATTCTGAACCCTCCTCATGCAACATTCTGGTGGCATTTCAAGATTCTTCAGCAGCTCCACTGCAGTAAAAAAGAGGGCACAATGAACGACAGGACAGAGAAATGCCATCAGTTTCCCTGTAGCAACTATGGCTTATAATGAGAGAACTTTGAAACAAATGGATAATTGTTCTTACAAATGTCTATTGAGCAAACTTAGCCAATATGTACCATTCATGTCTTTTTTTCCAGTCCAGAATTGAATTCAGCAACCCACACTGCACTTAGAGGTGTCATGCCTGGGTTGGTCTCACCCATTGAAAGGATCAGCATGATGCACCTGCCCTGACAAAAAGACCCACAGGATGGCCACTCCTGACACCTCCTATCTGCTGATCAGCTCTCCGTGAACTTGTGACCTCCATGTCCATGCTTCTTCTGGGCCCTGCCTCACCTCACCCCTTCCAGGTCAATGAAAGTCTCAGACTGAGGCTGTCCTCTTAACTTTCATTCTTCAAATAATGTCCTCCCAGTTCGAACAGGGCAGACCTCATCTTTCCCACTGTAGTGTGTCGGGATTACAAGCAGGACTCAGATCCTGGCCATCTTTGCCCCTTCACATCTCCAACCAGCAGGGATAACTGATCTAACATACTAGTTGGAGACTGAAATTTCAGTCATGCAAACTACAGGAATATAAATAAACGCAGCAAAGGGGAAATTCTGTGAGAGCAGAGGGTGGATATTCACTCTAGAAAGAGATGGCCACGCTGTTACCAAGATCAGGGCATGTTCTCAGCTGGTGCCCAAGTCCTCACCAATCCTTTCTCCCCACATCTGTAAAGCAGAGGGACAGGCCCTGAGGCTTGGGGCCTCTATCACACTCTGTTGGAAAGGGCAAGAAAGGGACTAAGAAGCATAACATGGGTTCAGTCACTTCCCGGAGAAGTCATTCTGGAATTGACATCCCAACCCAGGAGGAACCTTGATTTATTATGCAGGAAGAAAGCTGGAGACCGACAAGGGAGCTACCTGGACCCCTTCTGGGCACTGATGGAGACGTGTATATGAGGCATACTCCTCAAGCAGGCAGCCTCAGAGGACCAGAAAACCACCTGGAAAGGATTAAGGAGGGAAAATGTCTTATGGGGAAAAGGTTAGAGATGGCTGGAAAACCACACTACACAGCTCCCTTACTTCCCAGGTAAATAATCTACAAACACCCTTTAAAATCACTAAAACACAAGAGTATAACATCAAATCCCATGGGCTTCCAATTGAAATTTTATATAACCATACAATTGCTAAAGAGAAGCCTGTATTTATTATTTATTATTGGAATCTAAAACCCTCTAAACTATACTTCAAAGGGCTGTCAACATTTACTCAAGGTTTGTACCACCAGGTGTGAAATTTTCATCCAAAATGAAATGATTGTGGGATAAGGTGAATCCAACCCACTCCCTGTTATGATACCATTGTTCCTCTGCCTACCAACCCAAACTATAAATATTTCATAAAGGAAAAAAAATAGAAAGGTAGCACAGTACCTAAGCTCTATTACCGGGAACTTTGAGTTAAACAATAAATTTCTTTTTCTTAAATTTCTTTCTATGGACAGATTTTCAAAGACTACCTAGACTCTGTAAGAGCAAAATACTTAAGCAATGCCTACTACTTGGTTCAATGTATAGGACTCAATTCTTCAAATCCTAGAGTGATCAAGACTATATTAGTCCCTCAAAGCATTAAATATCCAGATGGTATTTTTTTTTTAAGATTTATTTATTTATTTATTTATTTGAGAGAGAGAGAGAAAGGGAGAGACTGTGGGGAGAGGCAGAAGGAGAGGATCTTCAAGCTGACTCCCCGCTGAGTGTGGAGCTGAACTCCGGGCACGATCCCATGACCCATGAGATCATGACCTGAGCTGAAACCAAGAGTCAAACACTTAACCGATTGAGCCACCCAGGCACCCCCAGATGGTACTTATTTTAAGATACTCGCAAAACGTACCCACAAGGGCTAGTATAAGAGATCTAGATCTTCATTCTGACAAATAGGTCAAAAAAAATAAACAAAAAAACCCATCATCATGCAATAAAGAGAGGAAAAAAAGTAGAACACAAAACAATACAATTTAAAAACTAGCACCAACAGATCAATTCTAGTTTAAAAATAAATTTTTACCTCCACATTTATAAATAAATTCTTCAGTAAACTGATTTCCACTTAAAGGGGTTTCCTCATCTGTGCATTAAGAATCAGCAAAAATTTAAAATTACACAGGGGCTCTCGATCCTCCTCATTAATTCACTTTGACCAAGCATCCATGGACACATCACACTATGGTAGAAGCTAAACATCTTTAATCCAAACTGCAAACACTCTAATGAGGCCAGAACACACCCCTGTGACTCATACCCTGTTTAGCTCTACCAACCTATTTTTCCGCAAGCACCCACTCTGTTCATTAGCTCTGCACTAAAACAGAAGTTGACAAAACCTGAATCTGTGCTTATTTCCATAGTTGTTATTAAGTAAACACCATTTTGGTGAATAAAATTAAACGAAACCCACATATGTGAAATGACTTCTTTCCCTTCCCTGAAGTCTTATTAACATAACGCTGCCAGATAATTAATCAACACTATACAATTGTTAAATGATTAATAAAAACAGTGATTATAATAATAAATTCCAACTTGAGACTATTTCTCATTCAAAGTAGGTCTATGAGTTCTGTTTGGATTTTCTTGCCAGCATAAAACAAATGTTTATAAATGTAGAGACTGTTTGTAAATGCAGCGCTTTCTATGCTACTATAGAGGTTAGATAATATTCCACAAAGGGGTGATTTCTACCAATTGGTTTTAGCAATTTTTTCTTCTTTTCCCTAAATTAAACTTAATATACACATAAATGGTGCCAAGACTGAAGGAAAAAAAAACTTAGGAAATAAAACAACCTTTTCAATAACAAGCTTAACATGAAAAAAGGCTAGGTAGATAATTATAATTTACATCTACACAATAAACTGCCAGAGTTTTTCAGCTGACTAAATGCTACTCTAGTTCATTATGTAGCCATGCTACAGACAAAGGCCATTTCTTCCTTAGAACTTCAGTTTCTGTGACATAAAACCACCAGGAGATTTGAATACTATCCAATAGTATTTTAAAACTTCACAGAAAAATACTTCGGCCTTTTGTTAGGCAGTTCGTACCACTAACTGATGATCACCAGTGAAAAACAAGGCAACCATATTTTCTTATGGTGAGAGGATTATGGTATGTACGTATCTATGTATCTGTGTTTGTGTGTGTGTGTATCTCCATCCCCAAAGCAGAGACTAGAGAAGTTCACACAGACATTTCATTAGGATGTGCCAATGGAATTCTAGAAGGTTCCACAGAGTTGGCTGTACACTGAGGGATTTAGTGTTTCTTTGGGCTCTATGGGAAGAGGTGGGGGATTTTGTGGATTCTTGTACTTACAGCTTAACCTAAAATACACGTGTGTGTGCACACACACACAACATACTATGAGGCCCACAAAGATGATCCAGTTATGACATCTGACATTTTAATCGTTGTGATTCCCCGTTCCCCTGTAATCGCAGCACATTATAAGCTCTCTCAGCAGAGGGATACAATAATAATAGCGTAACTGGCTTGTTAAGTTGTTGAGTCCCAAGGCTGAGAACAGTAGGTATAACTGCCCCCACTGAAGAGTGGCACTGGATTCAGCATCCAGCAAAGCTAGTTCTGTACCCCTTACCCCACTGCCCATCTCTAGACTACAGAGAAGAGGGTGGTCAAAGTAAGGATGACTGGTTGGCAGAGAGCTGCAGACCCAGAATTAGGGCAAAGTGAGCAGGGCCTTCTGTACTCACTACACTCAAGTGGTTGGAACCCCAGCATTTCCCAGGCACATGCTTATCCACTACAGTATTCTCTCTCCCCTTGCCATCTATACCCATCCTCTCTCCTCAACTCCATGCCCTTATTCCCTAAGAAGCAGTCAGAGGTCCTTGAGGAAAGAAGAAACTTTTTCTCTTCCTTCTCAAATGTAATTCATATATTAGGGTTGGCCAGCTGACTCAACGGAGATAAACAGCTGAGAAAGACAAAGGCGTTCAAGAAGCCCAACCTTGACACCAGGCTGCCAGCCACCAAAAGCACAGGAGGGGAGGGTTAAGGCCTCCATGATTCAGACAGAACTCACTTTCTGTGGGGCACTTGCTCAGAAAAACTCCACGAACGGTCAGTGGCACAGAGCTGAATGTGGCCAAAGAGAAGCATCATCTGGCTGCCACTATCTTCAAGGAAGCAGAAGAACTCAAGCCCAGAGAGAGAAGAAAACACTCTGAAAAACTGTGAATGGCTCATTTTTTAATAATAAAAACATATGCTTGACCAGAAACACAAACCAGGTAAAAAGGAAATGAAATGTCTTTCATGTATTACACAAATACATACTGAGGCCTTTCTATTGGGTCTGTCACTATTCTGGGTGCAAGTAACCCAGCAGTGAACCAGACAAACAAGATCCCTGCTCTTAGAGAGTGGACATTTGGTAGCAAAAGAAAAAAGCAAATAAGAGAGAGTTTTCACATAGAGATGCATGCTATGAAACAACATAGCTGACAAAGTGATAAAGAGAAACTTGGATAAAGAGAAGGCTCTATTTTATTTTATTTTATTTTAAGGGTTTATTTATTTGAGAGAGACAGAGCAGGGGAAGGGGGAGAGGGAGAGAGAGAATCTCAAGCAGACTCCACGCTGAGCACGGAACCTGAGGGGCTCGATTCCATGACCCTGGGATCACGATCTGAGCTGAAATCAAGAGTCAGATGCTTAACCAACTGAGCCACCCAGGCACCCCAAGAAGGCTCTATTTTAGATAAGGGAGTCAGAGGCCTCTCTGAGACTGAGCTATTAATTCAAAGAGTTAGGAGGACATATTCTAGACAGAGGGCACAGCAATTGCCAAGTCCGCCATAACAGCCTGCTTGCAAGCCTGCAAACTCTCATTAAGCTCCTACTCTTCACAAAAGTGAACAAGACAAATCCTCTGCCTTGGAAGTCCCCACCCCACATGTAGTGGGGAACACTGACCTAGTGACACAGAAAGTGCACACCCAAACTCCCACACAAACACCAATGGGAAGAGTCCACGACAATTTCTAAAAAGTCACCTTCAGACTTGAGTGTGGACTTGATTGAAAAGTTGTATTTTGCTGCAAGAGAAACAACATTCTGGGCATAGGACATACAATGAGCAAAAGAACTTGAAAATGTATGACATGTCTATGAACCACATTTTCACCTTGTAGAAATCACTCTTACAACATTTCAGCATTAATTGTATGGATTTGTTTCATGTTTTCCTGCACTGTTAGAATGTTCGTTCACTGACAACAGGAAACTCTCTTTGAATCCAAATCTTGAACTTCTTGTACAAGACCTAGCACGTAGCACATAGAGTCAGTTAATATCTGTTGAATGAATGGGATGAGGAGCAGAAAGACAGGTTAATGACAGTTTGTGAAGGTTGAAATGGGCCAGGCTATGGAGTTGGACTTCTTTCTGTAGATATGGGGGCCATCAAAGGCTTTACATATCACAACAAATCTTAAGGGTGACAAAAATGAACTTAACCTACCACTGAACCCGGAAGCCTTCCCATATAAAGCCTGTATTTGTAGAGCTGACAGCTGCCGCTGATGTTGTTTCCGTGAAGATGTGGCTTTTTGTTTCCTTCACTGAAGAGACATATATTAATTACAGTGCTTTTTAAGACATGAAACATGGTTTTAAAAGCTTGATAATCACTTCTACTAAAGGTTTCTTGCTGTGATTGTCAAATATAAGTCTTCCCCCATTCCTTGTTATCCACCCCCCCACCCCCGCCATTATCTCACTCCACACTGAATCAAGTCAATCCATATGTATCTATTGTCTACTTCCTCTGTGCACAGCAAGGAGCATTGTGTGAGATAACATATTCTTCACACATCAGAATCATAAAGTAGCCTTAATAGCCTTTGGAAAGGGCAAGAAAGTTTATGGCATTTTCGTCCCTACTTTATTATCTAGTCCAACCCTTTCCCAACTCATCTTAAAAATCTAGTTCAATCCAGGTAACTAAGTTGGCTCCTAGAAGAGCTCACACAATAACCTTGGCTTCCTGGCTTCGGGTCATCAGGGACCACTGTTTGTCCTTCTTGGGTATTTCCAAGGATGCATAACACAAGTAAACACTTCCAAGACTCAATGCATTCCGTCAGGTTGATTAACCCATTCTATACCCCACCATCATAACTACTCTTATTTCTGTCTGTGTACCCAAGTGTACCTCTCCAATCTTTATTCCCTTTTTTAGGCCTCAGCCAGATGTCAGGGGAGTATGTTCATGGAAGCTGGGAAGTCATCTAGGGAGCTGGCCCCCTACAGTGTAGCTCTGTTCACCAGCAGGAACTCTGGCATTGCAACAGATGCAACACTTTGCCAGCCAGAAATAACACAGATGTAGCCACATATCTTCAAGCATACAAGACACCAAGATTAGATAAGTGTCTTCATATTAACAAAAATGGAGCAGAGACAGTGGAAGCCCAGCTGATAAAAATATATTCATTCCTTTCAAAGACCCATCCCACTTACAGAAAGGAGTAAGTTCAGATACAAAGTGGACACTCTGAGGTTACCAATCTCACTCATACCCTGACAAATCCAAAGCACTCCACTTTGTTGGGATTAAAAAATTTTAATCATGTATGCTCTATGGGGTTGTCTGACTTAGAAAAAGAAAATTAGAAGGGATAACTTAATCACTATCTTTAATAGGCTAATGGGTTATCACGAGGAAGATAATGAAAGGTAGCTGTCCAGCTCAAAGACGTTGAACCAAAAATCAAATCATCAGAAAAAGCATGAGACTTCAACAAGTATGGCAAATGTCCCTTACACTATGCTATTTTTAATCCACATTATTTGCTAATGATCTAATGCCACCTCATTTTATAAAACGCTAGTTTGGAAATTAGAAAGCTAAGACACATAAAGGAGACATCACTGTACACAGAGTAACCAGAAACCCATCAAGAGAGGAGGAAACAAAGGAAGGGGACCCGTGGGATGGGACTGTGTATTCTAAGTAAACTAACAAATGAAGAACTTCTGTAACAGCTCTGTAGATTCCCATTTACTTCACCCAGAGTCATTTCCTTAAGCAGAATGCATTTATCTCTCCAAGACAGAAAACCATAATTTAATTAAAGTTAAAATGAAGAACTTAAAGATTTGCTACATTATTAGATCCTTTTGAAAGAGTTAAACGTTCCCATGCTCAGATCTCCTCTCTTCCTGTGCTTCAAGATAAGTGTTGGGAGATTTATGTGCCATGAATTTCCAATTACCCATCTCCACCAGCTGGGCTGTCAATCACCACTTGTCTTATCCTGGATGTCTTCACCACCCCCATTTCCTTGTTGTGCACACAAAAACAAGCTTATTCTTCCAAAAAGAGCTTACCACCAGGCAGGCATATGCTCATTTTTTATGTCCAGCTTCTGCTGGACAGAATTTCTAACTCAAATTACTGCCATCCCATCATCCCAACATGTTCAAATAAAGCAAGCATTGCCACAGTTTGTGAACAATTTAAGATTTCAAAAGAAAATTTACATCATACATCTTTCCAGAGTCCACCGAAGCAGAATTGATGAGCTCTCAAGAGCAATCCACCTCCCCCTTTTGACATCTGGAAGCAGGTGGAAGAATTCTAAATGATAACTACCCTCAAACACAAGCAGAACACAGAAAACAGTATGTTTGCAAATGCATGCTTATATACCAATTTGGAAGAAAAAAAATAAAAGTGGACACTCTCAATTGCTCTTGGCCATAGTTTTTTCTAGAGAATGGACATTTAAAAAGTAACATATCGAAGACTCTTAAAAGGAATCTAAAAGGTCTCATTATCAGTATTGCCATTAAATATCTGAAGAATAAATAACAGTTGTCATTCACTGGTCAGGATTATAGTGTTGAGTCTTGATGGTACACATTCATTTCTTGTGATTGTGTCCAAAGCATATACCTCTTTAGTTGACAAACACTGAGTACTTACTACGTAAAAGGTTCTATATTAGATGTTAAGGGAGACACAAAAATAATACAAAGCCTCTTCTGTAAGAGGTTTGTAGAAATATGTACATAAAGACTTTCAATAAAAGAAAAACTGGCATCAAAATGTCAGCAAAACATCGGAGGAGACAATCTCTTGCATCTGGCTGAAGGACAGGAATTCAAGGAGAGCTTCATGGAAGAGAAGGATTTACCAATGATGTACATCCAGTCAACTACTATTCCAGTGCCATGGACCACCCAGGATTTGGTTGCTCCTCATACTTTGCTTCACTTGTTTCTAGAGAACAGGGCAGAAGCAAGATAACTAAAATTCAAGTTCCAATTTTGTTGCCTATTTGAAGTCTGGGTAATTTTGATGCACATAAAGTCTTTAATTACTAAAACAAAATTTAGAGATCACTTAATACTCACTGCGTTGGGTCAATAAGTGGTCTAAATATTTAGCACAGAAAGCACATTCAAATCCAGGAAAGAAGTCAGCCCTTCTTTCCAGGTTCTGAGCCTGAAGAATGCTATGGCATGGGGACTGTCATTACTCAGGGCAGCATGTGCAACATTGACTATGATGTTAGCTGTGGGTTTGTCCTATGTGCCTTTTATTATGTTGAGATATATTCTTTCTACATGTAATTTGTTGAGTTTTTATCATGAATGGATGTTGAATTTTATCAACTTTTTTCCTGTATCTATTAGGATAACCATAGGATTCTTTTCTTTCATTCTATTAATGTGATGTATCATATTGACTGATTGAGGTATGTTGATCTATCTTTGCATTCCAGAATAAACCCCACTTAACCCACAGTGAATGATACTTTTAATGTGCTGAATTTAGTCTGCTAGTATTTTATTGAGAAATTTGCATCTATACTCATCAGGAATATTGGCCTATAGCTTTCTTTTCTACTAATGTCCTTTTCTGATGTTGGTATCAGATAATGCTGGCCTTGGAAAATGAGTTTGGGAGTGTTCCCTTCTTCTTGATTTTTTTGAAGAGTTTGAGAAGGATTGATGGTAATTCTTCAAATATTTGGTAAAATTTATCAATGAAGCCATCTGGTCCTGGGCTTTTGTTCATTAGAAGATTTTTAATTACTGACTCATTCTCCTTACTAGTAATTGGTCTAATCATATTTTCTAATTCTTTCTGATCCAGTCTTGGTAGTTGCATGTTTCTAAGAATTTTTCCATTTCTTCTAGGTTGTCTAGTTTGTTGTCATATAGTTGTTCATAGTAGCCTCTCTTATGATGGTTTGAATTTCTGTGGTATCAGTTGTAATGTCTCATTTTCATTTATAATTTTGCTGATTTGGACCCCTTCTCCTTTTATTTTGGTTAGCCTAGCTAAGGGTTTATCATTTTTGTTTACCCTTTCAAAGACTCTTAGTTTGGTTAATCTTTTATATTGTCTTTCTGTTCTCTATTTCATTTATTTCTGCTCTAATCTGTATTATTTCCTTTCTTATGCTAACCTTGGGCTGTTTATTCTTCTTTTTCTAGTTCCTAAGGTATACAGTTAGGTCATTTATTTGGGATTTTTCCTTGCTTCTTAATGTAGTCATTTATTACTATGAACTTTCCTTTAAAAACTGCTTTTGCTGCATCCCATAAGGTCTGGTATGTTATATTTACATTTTTGTTTGTTTCAAGAAACACTTTTATTTCTACTTTAGCTTCTTCTTTGATCCATGGGTTGTTCAAAAGAGTATTGTTTAACTTCCATGTGTGGGTGAATTTTCCGGTTTTCCTCTTGTTTTTGATTTTTAGTTTTATGCCATTGCAGTCAGAGAAGACACTTGATATGATTTCATTCTTCTTTTGAATTTACTAAATCTTGTTTTGTGGTCTAACCTATGATATCCTAGAAAATATTCCATGTGCACTTGAGAAGAATGTGTATTCTGCTGCTAGATAGAATGTTATGTGTATGCATGTTAGGTCCATTTGGTCTACAGTATTGTTCAAATCCACTGTTTCCTTATTGATCTGCTGTCTGCATTATCTATCCATTGTTGAGAGTAGGGTATTAAAGTTCCAAACTATTATTGTATTACTGCTTATTTCGCTTTTTAAAGTTTTTGCTTTATGTATTTAGGTGTTCTGATGTTGGGTACATAAACATTTACAAATGCTGTATCTTCTTGATGTATTGACCACTATATCATTATATAATAACCTTTGTCTCTTTTTACCATTTTTAGTTTAAAGTCTATTTTGTCTGATATAAGTATAGCTACCCTTGCTTTTCTTTGGTTACCATTTGTTTGAAATGTCTTTTTCCATCCCTTTACTCTCAGTCTATGTGTGTCTTTAAGGCTAAAGTGAGTCCCTTGTAAGCAGAATATTGTTGGAATTTAATCTTTTTATGTTTAAAGTGATTATTGATAGGTAAGGACTTATTGTTGCCATTGTGTTAAATTTTTCTGGTTGTTCTGTAGATCCATTGTTCTTTGGTTCTTATCCTGCTGTAATTTTTGTGTGTTTTGATGTCTTTGGGTATCAATATGCTTTGACTTCTTTATCATATTCTTCTGTGTAATTACTACAGGATTTTCCCTTCTGAGAAAGCCATGGGGCTCACATAAAATACCTTGAACTTAAAACACCCTATTTTAAACTGATAACAATTTAACTTCAAGAGAATTCATAAACTTTACACTTTTACTTCTCCTCTGCCTCACATTTTGGGTTGCTGCTGTTAAAATTTACATGTTTTTACCTTCTGTATCTAATAACAGATTATTGTAGCTATGGTTATTTTTTTCTATGTTCTTTTTTTAAACTTTTGAGCTAGATCTGTAAATAAATTATGCACCACTATTGCCATATTGCAGAATCTAACTCTGACTATACACTTAACATTGCCAGTGAGATTTACACTACTTTTAAAATATTTTTATGATGTTAGCTAGTGCTCTTTTACTTCCACTCAGAGAATTCCCTTTCGCATTTCTTCTAAGGCAGGTCTAGTGGTAATGAACTTCCTCAGCTTCTGTTTGTTTGGGAGTCTGTATCCCTCCTTCATTTCTGAAGGACAGCTTCACCAGGTATTGAATTCTTAGCTGATGGTTACTTTCTTTCAATATTTTGAATATGTCATCCCATTCTCTCCTGACCTGAAAAGTTTCTGTTGAGAAATCCACCAGTATTCTTATGGGGGTTTCCTTATATATAACTTCTCCCTTTTCTCTTGCTGTTCTTAAAATTATTTGTCTTTGACTTTTGACAACTGAATTATAATGTCTTGGTGCAGCCTTATTTGGGCTCAATCTATTTGGCATCCTTTGGGCCTCATAGAAATGGATGTCCAATTCTCTCCAAACTCAGAAAATTTTCAGGCATTATTTCTTTACATATAATTTCTGTCCCTTTTCTTCCTCTTCTCTTTCTGCAACTCCCATATTGAAAATATTGTTTCTTTTCCTTGTGTCCCATAATTCTGGAGGCTTTTTAAACTGTCTTTTGTTCTTTTTTCTTTTTGTTCTGCTGAGTGTAATGAATTCCTCTGAGGGTTATTCTAATGTCTTATCGTCCAGGTCACCAATTCTTTTTCTGCATAGTTGAGTCTACCTTTGAAACTCTAGTGCATTCTTCAGTTCATTTATTGTATTTTTCAACCCTAGGAGTTCTGTTTTAGTGTTTGTTTACTTGAAGGTTGCAAACCTTGTCAAACCTCTTGTTTTGTTCATGCATTGTTTTCCTAATTTCATTTGGTTTTCTGTGTTTTCTTGTAGTTCATTAAACTTCCTTTAGAGGATTATTTTGAATTCTTTGTCTGATCACCATTTCTTTAGGGTCAGTTATTGGAGCTTTATTAGTTTCCTTTGGTGGTGTCATATTTACCTAAATTTTTGTGATCATTGATTCCTTATGTTGATATTTGTGCAATATGAGTAATCGGACACCTCTTTCACACTTTATAGGTTTGCTTTGGCAGAAACAATTTTTCACCAGTCAGCTTGGTCTGGGTTTCTCAGTGTGTCTGTTGGTAATGTCCTTGGACAGGTGGAACGTGCTACTGTGGTCTATTTTGGGGTGAGGCAACTGTTTGAATTCTGAGGATGGGTTGGGGGGAGTGCACATCTGGCTGAGAACAGCTGGTTGGATAGGACTGCTGGCTTGGTTCCCTACCCAAGTGAGGAAGTAGAATGGGCTCTGCAGTAGGATGGATTCTCTGGTCAGGCTTACTAGATAGTTGGAATTGGGTACTATAATCAGCAATAGTTGGGTCTGTGAATTAGCTTCCCTGCCCTGGCAGGCAACATGATGGGACCCAGAGCTCATATAGCTCACTGTTTGGGAGCCCCATTCAGGCCAGAGTGTGCACTTAATTCCCTGATCAGGTGAGGTCACTGATTTTGCCTTGCAGATAAGGGAAGCCATGAGTTTTGCTCTTTGTTCAAGTGCCACTCTATGTAGGGCTATGAATGGGCAGCTTCCCATGTGCTCTGGTTAGGTTCTCTGGTCAGACAGGCTTAAGGCTGTCTTCAGCAATGAGTGGGGCTACAAATTAGACTCCTTGCCTGGGTGAAATTTCCCAAACAGTCTCTCTGGTTGGAAGGGGATGGGAGCTACAGTTATGGCTATGAATTAATTCCCTTGCTTGGGCATAGCATAGGGACCCACCATGCCTGGTATCAACTTGGCTCTGGGGGTGATCAGCTTTGCCCACCAACCTCTTGGCTGGATCATCACCAGGCCACACAGCTTCCAGTTGTCACCACCCTTTCTGGTGGAAGATAGGGCTGGACGTTGGGGCTGGAAGACACTCTCCACAGGGGGTAGGGCTGTGATTCAGCTCCTTGTCTGGGTAGACAAACCAGGTTGTAGGGCTGGCAAAACTTATTCAAGGATCAGAATCGGGCATATCTGCACCCCACCAAGTTTCTTGGTCAGAGTGAGCCTCCAACTTGGTTCTGCAGATGAGCAAAACCAGTGGTTGGGATTACTACTGGGTACTTCGGGTATGAACCCCATTTGCCAAGACCCACATGCTGGTTGTTATAAGTGCCATCCTCTTGCTCACCCCTCCCCCCTTCTCTGTCACAGTCAGATTCCCAGTGGTTGATCCTGAAGATTCCCCTGCAATCTCCATCATGCAAGATCAGAGTAGTGGCTCCCACAAAGCAAACCCAATGCTGGAAAGCCGGGGTGGTTTTCTCCCTCACCCCCCACCAGGTTCTCTTCCCCCACTGGAGGAGCCAGAGGCTCAGGGGACATCTCTTTGCCTGGTGCTGCACTGGTCTGGGTGAGGGGCAATGTGGTCAATGTGAAGCTGCTTCTCTTACCCTTCTAATGAAGTCTGTCTGGGTGTCTACAGCACAGGGGGTGCTTCAGCCTCCCCGCCATGCTCCAGGATTCTCTCAGTGGTATCACATTCCTGAATACTTATTAGTTGTTCTTGAGATGGGGAATGAAGTCAGGAACAACATACTTCACCATTTCTGTGATATCACTCTCTGGCCATTATTTTTTAATTGTTCAATTAAGAAAACTGATAGCCAATATGTTAAGTAAAAGGGTATACACTGTATATTCAAATTTGATAAGGAAAAAAATTATTTATGCAACATTTTAGTCTCCACTTCAAAATGATAACAGTCATATCAGGGTCAGGTGGTGATGGGGATAATTACAATCTGCCTTATAGTCTCTGAATTTTCAACAAATAATTGAATTACCTTTGAATTAAGAGAAAGAAAAAAAAACACAGGGTAAAGGCTGTTGACTTTCCCAAAGAAAAGACTGATATCCTGCCCAGCAACCTCCCAGCTGCTCCCTCCCTCCTGCAAGAACAGAGAAGAGAGTGAGCCCTCACCCCTCCTCCATGCCCTTACCCTCATCTCTTCTTTCTACCTACACCCTCTCTCAGAAAACCAAAAAGGTCCTGGCAAATCACCTGCCATGGTTCCCAAATTGCTGTTCTCCCCCATCAGTTCAGGTCACTAGAAACTGATTTTACCCAGAAGTGTTCAGGATGTCCCAACCCCATCACTCTGCCCTTCTTAAAATACCTTTGATTTCGGAGTTCAGAAGGAAATGCGCCCCACCCCCCCACCCCACCCCCGTACACAAAGCATGCATCTAACCCACCGCCAAGCATAAAGGAGGCTCTCAAATGTCAGTTCCCTTCCTTCCTACTGCCCACCTCCCACCACTTACACGTACGTCCCCTTTAAATAAAAGTGTCATCTCAGGTGCATAGATATTTGCCATATGTAGTACAGTCTAAAACCTTTTACACAGAGCCACACAGATATGCAAGGACTTAAACTGGATTTGCTTAATAAACACTGTAGCATCTCCATTCTGTGTTTTAAAACTACGCATGCTAATTTCCTAGAAGACAGAAGGCAAGTGTCACACAAATTAAGTTTCCTCACAGACAAAAGCAGCTGTCTCACCTCACTTACCATCCCCATGGTCATGTTCAACAGCCCCAGCTTGAAAACTACCACTGGAGGTATGTTTAAATTTGAAGGAAAATGCAGTTCTGGACATCTGGATTCATTAAAAAATAACCTAACCCCCTCTTCTCCCTAAGGATAATATTGATAAATCCATATAATATAGTCACACCCTTATGCTAGAGATACACACTTGGCATATATCAAAAATTATTCTTCTGTTTATTATTAATCTAAGAATATGTTTAACCAACAGGCTGTACCTTAATTATAGGCCATCGATATGCATTAATAAATAGACTAGTCGGGGTTTCACATCCATGGTTAAATTCTGCCATGTAATAAATGAGAAGGATTAAAAGTTGCACCAAACTTCCCTATGATAGCATCCACACAGGGTATCACTTAGGCAAATTGATATTTTGTTCCAGGCAATAAACTGCAAATATAAAAGCCAACCACGATACTAACTGTCCTCACTTACTCTAGAAAAAATAATTGCCAATTTTCAATTGTATTCTCGCTCCCAGGCTGAATCTTAAAGTGCAACTTGAGCTTGTCATGGAACAAGAAGGAAAATTTGACAGGAGAGGGGACAGAGCATGCCAAGGCCCAGAGTGAGGAAGAGAACTATGGGGTGGAGAACTCGCATGCCTTCGTCATGGCTGGAGTGCACGTGGGAAGAGAAGTGCTGTGCAATCTCTAAAATCCATTTCAGTCCCAAAATCCTCTGATTTTGGTGATCAGAATACACCAGGGTTTTCTCTGTGGCTCAGATCTAGGGAAGCAGAAATAACGTTTGGCCGTCGAAGCAGAATATGCATTTAGAACAAATTTCCTTGTCCAGACAGAGGAAGTATGCACCCCCTATATCCCTGTCCGGGAAAAAGAAAGACTCTAGGTTCCTTTTTCCATCTGGGTTTCTATCTAGCTAATGCTCCTCTCCACCCCCCACCCCCCGCCCCCAGCCTGAAGCACAGAGCTGGGCCCCAAAGCTGAGGGTACAGATTGGACACTGTCCTAACCCTTGGTACTTACTATCCTCACCCTGCCCCCTCTCTACCCTCCTGGCTGGAACTGATTGCCCAAGTGCAAGCATGAGGCCCCCATAAAAACACAGAAGCACCCCCGTGAGAGAGGAAAGATTCCTTCAGTGAATCTTCGGAGGGTCAATCCCTCCAACAGAGCACAGTGGGTCGGACACCTCCTGACTGTCACCCACTAAACCTTTGAACTTAATGAGTTACATAAGCCTTTAAAATTCAGGATCTTCATGTACAAAATGGAGAAAACACTCACCTGCCTCGCAGGCGTGTGTGTATGTGTATGTGTGTGTGAGAGAGAGACAGAGAGAGATAATAAAAAGCATTTAGCAAAGTATAACCCAGAGTAAATGCTCAGGACATGTTAGATATTTTTGCTATGTTTCCTTAAAAAGACAGCTGAGGGGCATCCAGTTTCTCATCTATCTTTGCAAGTCCAAGCCTTTCAAGTGAGTATTTATAAGGTCACTACAGTAATTATGTGAAAATTCTCTGATTAGTTACACAAGAGAAATCACGTTGGTGTTCCGAGGTGGCTGGTGTGCAGCTGAAGAAAGCCATGTAAACTAAATCCATTCCTTCTGCTGGTAAGCTTGGAATATCTCTCATTAAATACTAACACCACAGAAAACAGAACCTTTGGGCCATGAAAAGGCAGATTTTGCTGTAAAGGTTTCACTCATTTATTTGTGTACTGATGGCTTATTATATAAGGAGCCGGTGACACAGGATCAGACAAACAACAGATGATAATCTTTGCTCCCAAGGGGTTTCCATTCTAGGAGAGGGAGAATGAAAAGAAATGAAGATAAAAGCCAAAAATACATGATAATAAGGAGTATAGAAAGAGGGCAGTAAAAGGTGATAGGCAGCACTGTGGGCAGGTAACAATTTTCAATAGGCCATTCAGGCAGGTAAGCCGTCACTGAGAAAGCCACACTTGAATAAATATCTGAAGGAGGTAAGAGAGTGAGAATGTAGACACGTAGAGGGAAGAGCACACCAGGCTGATGGAGCAAACGGGCCTCCAGGGGGAACAGGCGGGTGCACTCAAGGAACAAGAATGAGGGCAGTGTGGCGAGAGTCAACGAGCTAGAGAATAGTACAGATAAAGTCGGAGAAAAACAAGGGACCAAGATTCTGTAGAGTCTTTGTGAAGTTAGGTGCAGAGGAAAAATAGGAGTGGACCAATCTTTAGCAATATCAGTGAATGAAGTGTTAAAAAATAGACCACAGCAAAGAAATGCTGAAGCGAGGAAACCAGTTAATTACATTTGTAATATATTACAACTATATATAATGAACTATTATTTACAACATATTGAGTATGTCTATACCACGGAGACTCTGAGCAGTGCCATCCTTGAGATGAGACAAGGAAGATGGCAGGAGAAGCCAGTGTGTGGGGTGAAGACCCAGAGACCCACCCTGGGCACGTGAAGATGTAGATGCCCTTTACAGATCCCATTTGGGTGTTGAATAAACCACTGAGTATACAAGTCTGGGGCATGAGGGAGAGTCAGGCTAGAGCTCTACATTTAGGATGTCCAGATAGCATTATAAGCCATGTGACTGGAGGAGATCACTATGTGAGCGAGTCTTGTTTCAGAAGAGAAGATGTTCGAGAACTGATCCCAGGGCACTCCCTGGCCAGTGAGAAGGGGGAGCAGGAGACAGTGGCCAGGAAGGCTGAGCAGGACCGTGCAGAGTATGGGAAAGGAACACCAGGATGTCCTTCGATGAAGAATGTGTCTCACGGAAGACAGAAGGAATGATCGGTGGTGTTGAATGCCACCAGCAGCTCAAACAACGAGGGCTGAGTTCTGACCACTGCATATGGCAACGAGGGTCACTGACGACAGAGCCAAGAAAAGTTCCAAAAACCTGACTGGCTTGGAGCTAGGAGAATCTGGATGGAAAGGAAGGGAGGGAAAGGTAAGCGACACTTTCAAGGAGTTTTACTGAAGAAGAGAGCCTAAAATGAGGCAATATCTGCAGGGAGATGTGAAATCAAATGAAGGATGTTTCTTAACGATGAGAGGAATTACAACACACATGCATGCCATTAGGAAGTAATAGAAAGCAGAGAATGATGCAAGAGAGAGACAGTGCAATAGGAGTTTCCACTCAGAATCAAGAGAGCCAGAAATGGGCCCCCAAACCTGAGCCTGGAACAAAACACAGGGAAGAGGCAGGGAAAACGGACTCTCCCTACTTTGACAAGCACAGGAGTCAGACCTGCAGGATTAACCCTTCAAACACTGGAAGTTTCCAGACTGCCAGCCAACCTGTGTGACTAAAACCACCAAAGAGATCAGTCAGAGAACGCAGGCTCTTAGGGGGACCCCAGAAGGGCTATGGATGCTTGTTTCCATGGTCCTGCACCTCTGCCTCAGGGCCTGACCTAGCCCTCTGACTCCTGAGCCCTGCGAGCAAGGCTGAAGCCAACAGCAGATTATTGTTCAGGCTCCAGTAGTTCTGAGATAGAGGTGTCAGCACATTCCCAAGGAACAGAAAAGGAGGCTGTAACCTGGGACACCAACTACCCTCCGCCAAAGAGCTAACCAGGTGTGGTCCAGCAAACCTGGAAAATAAAAAAAAGTGCAGGGCGCCTGGGTGGCTCAGTTGGTTAAGCGACTGCCTTCGGCTCAGGTCATGATCCTGGAGTCCCGGGATCGAGTCCCACATCGGGCTCCCTGCTCAGCAGGGGGTCTGCTTCTCCCTCTGCCCTCTTCCCTCTCGTGCTCTCTGTCTCTCATTCTCTCTCTCGCAAATAAATAAATAAAAAATCTTTAAAAAAAAAAAAAGTGCAAATATCTGATTTATGATATTCATTCCCTAGGAACATTTTTTCGAGACTTCACAGACACATGATGGAATCTTAGACGCTGTAGGTTTGTTTTCGTTTAAACAAGGTTCTCATCTTCATGCAACTCCAAATTTGACGGGTAGAGAAAGGAAGGCAAGCAAGATAGGCAAACATGTGCAGATTTATAATACGGATAAACAAACAGATTGATAAGAATGAACACGTTAAAACACAGAATGCATGAATTCATTCACTTCTTTATGCGCTGCCTTGTTCCAGGAAAGATTTAAAACGAGGTAATGCATACATAAGAGAGCATGCAGAGCGCTAAAGGACAGGAGATGCAAGAAGCGGACTTGGGTACTGATTAGCTTTAGGCTCCAGGGATGCCCTAATCACTCTGGGCCACTGTTTCCTCATCTCCAAAACAGGGGACAGAACCAGAGGATCTCAGGGCCTCCTCTACCCCAATACTCCTTTGACTTCGCAATTCATCTCATTTCCCAAAAGGCATTTCTCAGCCCAGCAGTGACTCTGCTTTACAAATGCATGCCTCCATGCACGCGTCTCTATCTTAGACAACTCATTTGCTCTGCAGCTCATCTGTGCCTGCCAAATGGCTCCACAATCAGGCCACTTTAACAAATGCCCCCGATTCCATTGCCCCCTGGCGCATGTGGGACTTCTGAGCCAACGGACTCTTTCCAAGCGGGCCCCACAAGGCTGGAGAAGCTGAGAGCATGAGTCAATGGTCACAAAAACCAGCAGCTTAGAAAACTCAATTCAACAAGGCAACTCGTGGAGAGCAGGGCTTGCTTCTTAAATAAATGTCATGGCTGCTGGTGGGAAGATTAAAAGAAAGAAGGCATGAGGATGGCTTAGAGAGGAGCACAAGTATTTGGAAGGGTGAAGAGAGATCTTGGCCAATTTGCAAACAATGTGAAATAGGAGATTTAGAAGGTTTGGGATTGGCTTACTATTTCTGCACACAATTCCCCTTCTTAACAGAGGCATTTCTGATTCAAACAGCAAGATAGGAAACCCAGGTCCAAAATAAGAGCTAAATATGGGCTATAGTACACCATATTATAATGTACACTGAGTCGAAAGAGAACAGTTTTAAAGGACCCTTAGTGTTTCTGAACAAGTTTCTCAACCACACTTTACATTTACTACCTTAGCTATCACAGCAGGTTTTCACTCTAAACCACCTAAGTATGTAGATTTTTAAACATCACTTAAATGATCTTCTCCCCAAAGAATTAAATTACCATTTATAGCCTATTCCTCTATTAAAAATTAATGAATTTACTGGCTCCTAGGATGGAGACCTTCATTTGTTTTATAATGAAAAAAGCTTTGATCTGCAATTCTCCAAGGCTGTGATTGTTTTTATTCTTCAGTTCTTCTCATTAAAAATAAATACCTCCATTCTCTAAGATACACCTGCAAAGCACTTAAAACACCCATTTGAACAATAGGAAACCTATTTTTGTCTCCCCACAAAATAATCTACTGTTTAAAGTGCTTCTGTAGTGGGAAAAGCACTCTTCTTCACTACCCAGGCACGATTCTGGGTGGTGAAGGACCAAAATTGAAGGTTTGCAACTAATCAGTATTTACAGAGCAAGCTCAAAGGGCAACTTCTTAAAGCTGAAGATCTGAGCTGTAATCAGAATTCTTCACATATTGTCTTTTGCTCACGAGGGAGTAACAAGCCAACTTGAAGTCACAGTCTGATTCATTGAATACTTCAGGCTACACCCCCTAATGAAGTCCAAACCACCAGGAGCATCTTCTCTAGAACAGATGCCACGAGCCTTAATAGCAAAAGGCAAATGAGTTCTTAGTGCATAACCAAAAAATGGCTGATTTTTTTCTCCCACGCTATTACTATAGTAAAATGCTCACAACCAGGTCCTAGGTGTTTTATGTATCATTAAGACAAGGGAACAGGGAGGCCTTTCGAAATGAACTTATTTTCAGAGACTGTTGCTAATTCAACTGTGGCCATTCAGGAAAGCAGTTACCCCAAAACACATTCTATATTTGAATGACATGACCCATTCCACTCCAGTAACTATTTGTTGATTACACAAAGGACTCCATGAGCAAATGGACTCATAAGTTCCCTCTGTGTGTAGAGGGGAAGTTTTCTCAAAGCTATTTCCAGGATCTGGGCATTCACATTCATGACTCACCGCTAGCTTATCCAGGCTTCGGCGACATGAGATTTAGAATAATCAAAAACCCTGGGCTGATCCTGTCACTGGCGGCGATTGCCTGCCTAGAAGTCGATAAAACAGTCTTGAACCCTGAATTTTTCCAATCCACAGACACCACATACTGAATCTACAATCAATCAGCCGCTGGAATGACAAAGCATCACCAGCAATGTGTATCCCCACTGCCAAAACTGGGGAGCGTTTCCCATTAGGAACACCGTTTCTGATCTAATGCCCCAAGCGAACGGCAAAGGGAAGCAGGCAGTCTCCGGGGAGAGGAGGGGAGTCTCGCTGCTGTTATGTAGCAATTTTCGCCAACACTCTCATCCTGGGGAAGAGCATTAGCAGTGGCACTCAAGAGTGCTGCCAAGCTGTTTGCCCACTGCCTGCCATCCTGCCCACCACACCCATTCTCCTCCGAGGAGGGGAAGGGAAGCAATGTGGAACATTCCAGAAAACAAAACATAGAATCCCCCAAAAAGGTTACGCTGCCATTTCCATCCTCTACTGCCTCAATTAAACACACATACAAAAATACATAAGTGATTAAGAAGATTGTTTTCTTAATTTTGGCACTGAATTGTAAATATGCAAACGACTCCTCTAGGAGACAAAACACTGACATGCACAACAGAACCAGATAGGATTCTTCTGCCAACATGACTGCTTTCCCCAAAGTATAAAGGAAATAATTCCAAATTTGGCTAAGATAGATAATTTCATAAAAACAGCGGGGACCTAACTGCCTGTCCCCAGATGTCACACAGATGATCAGCCACTTGAGTAGATACCGCAAGTGAGCTGCACTGGAGCTGCAAGAAGGGGGTGACCCTCTGAACAGAACATGGTCAGCACTTCTCCATCTGCAGTGTGTCTGCACTTCTACCCGGCACCCTAACTCCTCACATCCCACCACACATAAAAGCTTGGGCAGCATAGTCAATTAATGTCCACCCTCGAAAGCCTAACCATTTGGCAAAATAATAATAATAATAATAATAATAATAATAATAATACCACCACGTTAACAGATAACAGCCTGCCCTTTGTAAAAGCAGTACATGCACACACGTGTGTGCCTAATTAGAAAAACAAAGAGACTGGATGTGTTTTCAGAAGTTGTAATCTTAGCCGTGCCCATGCAACTCATAAACAGAGCCCACAGAGCTGTGTGAAATACTCTACACTCTTCCATTCCTACCCTATTAAAAATGGAAGACACTTCACCAGGCAACCTCAACTTCCCTAAACATTCCCTAATTTGTGTCCCAGAGGTACCCACCAACTCGGTGAGAGTCCACTGCCCTCCTGCTTCTGCTCCCTCCCGCTCCCCCTGCATAAAGAAACCAGGAGGATAATACCTGTAATGTTATTTTCCTAATAGAAAATTCTATCACCCATGGGCTATGAGCATCTAACTCTAATCTAGATGAGATCTCCTGTTTTCTGATGTCCCCGAGGTGAGTAATACTATCTTTGGCTACATTTCAGCAGTTCAGTTCCACTCAGATGATATTTACAGAGGTGCTTCCATGTGCTAGTGCCGCACTCCATCTGGGGAAATGAAGGAGCATCAGCCAGTTGCAGCCATCTGTGGAGAAGACTGACCTGCAGGCATTCCTAAGCGACAGCTGAGGTACTATGCTAAAAGGACGTGGAAAGAGCTAAGGGGTAGAGCAATGAAGTCCTCCTAGCACTCAGCCTCTGCAAAGTTCATCTAAAAAAGTCCAACACAGGTTTGTTCAAACACAGCGTGCCCCGGGATGAACAAACTGAAAACAATACACAGAACCCTAGGGTAAGATGGGCCTATTCCAGGAGCCCTGGCTACATTCCCATCTTAGCCATACCCATCCTGAGCTACGGGAAGGATTTTCCAGGCTCGAATCCTCATAACATGATATTCCCATTCTTCCCCTTACCTTTCTTTACCTTAAACCCAAGAGATGGAACCTTTACAGGTGGTTACAGGCAAAGGCCTGCGAGCAGCAACATCGTGGCCTATTCTTGGGCTTCTCTGCAAAACCCGTATCAGACCCTAACCTCCTTTTTCAACATTATTTCCATGTTCTTACTTTCGTGCACCCCACAGTCCATCCAAAAGGAATCGCTTCTGGAATCACAGAGGCTTTACGCCTTTCCATTTCCATATCATTGATCCGCTGCCTCCAGTGCTGTGATGCCTGCCCCCCCTTTTCTATATGTCTACCCTTCAACGCCAGCTCAAATGCCACCTCCTCTACCATCCTCTCAGAGTTATCCTGTACCTAACTTTCCTACTTACTTATTTATTTATTTACCCACCACACGGCTATTAAAAACCTATCCTGTGCTGTGTTTGGTACTAGGGAGGTAGAGACAAATGAACAGAATTTGCTCCAAGCCCTCAGGGCACTCCCAGAGACATGGAAGTATAGAAATGCAACACAAGAGGATGAGAGATTTCATAAAGTCCCAAAAAACCTTTTGTGTCCCAAAACACAAAACGAAAGAATACCATTTGCTCAGATGGGTCAATAGAGGCTTTAAGGAAGAGGTCTTACCACCCCTTCTAGTCTTTAAGCTACTTTAGGGCAAGGTCTGTATCTAGTTCCTGCCCCTCTGGGTGGACCAGCCCAATAAATAGTCTGAAATAAAGGAATAAAGGCATGGACGAGTGAATGACATATCAAATTCACCCTGTGGCTCTCACTTTATGTAAGGCCATTTTTTTTTTTTTAATATATTATGTTAGTCCCCATACAGTACATCATTAGTTTTTGATGTAGTGTTCCATGATTCATTGTTTGCGTATAACAGCCAGTGCTCCATGCAATACGTGCCCTCCTTAATACCCATCCCCCCACCCTATGCAAAGCTATTTTAACAAAAACTTCCAGAAAGCACCAGGATTCCAATCTCAATGACAAGGGGTAGGAGAAGTACATCACTTAGCTGTTCCTGAATGGAAGGTTAGACCAGAAGCTTATTCAAGTGAATAGGCCATCATTAACCGTAAAAGCTGCAAAAGAAACTGGATTCAACTCTTTTGGGCATTCACTGAACTGCTAGCTAAAAAGTGTGAAACCCAAATCACGAAAACTAATGAGTAGAGAATCTCGGAGGTGTTACAGAGCAAGTGTCCTGATAGAACCAGGCTTACCTGTCATAGCACAGAGGATGCTTTAGAAAATGATTTAAGGTTTAATGCTTGAGGTGGCGGTTTCATGTCAAAAATTTTGACTGATGAACTTTATAATATTCCAACTACATGTCAAGTAGAAAACCTGACTGCCTCTCAACTCAGGGGCAAAGCTTACTACTGATAAGTAAGTCTCAGATTTGATTCTGTTTTAATAGGAATAATATAGTTAGTGGTATGATCTTTTCTGGGGCGATAACACCAAGATATTTCCCAGAGAATTAGTCTAGGTTGTAGACAGAGCACCAAACTGGAATTTGCACACGAGTAGGATTCCAAAGACCAGGTGCCAGCACCAGCCTCGTAACTTAATTGCTATGTGAGTATGGAGAAATCATTCAACCTCTATACCTTAGTTTTCTCATCTATAAAACAAGAATAGGCACCTTGACTGGCTTATTTTGTAGAAGTGAAATCACACTGTAAATTTCAGGCCAATGCAATGGGTAAAAGACAGAGCTGGTTATTTAAGTCCCGTCCAATGCTGAGATTACCTACCTTCACTGCAAAAGTTACTGTTGAACAAGGATTAATTTATATTTTCTAAATAGCCTCATTAGAGTAGGCCAAACAGAATGACTATTCTTGTTCTACAAATGAAGAAACAGAGTAAGAAGCAGAGTTGTACTGGTTCCACCTTCAAAATGTCTCTTTGCAGCACTTTAAGTGGTAAACTCTCACGCTTCACGGATATAATACACATGGCCACCAAATCCAGCCCCTAATCAGTTAACATTAAGGGGATTTCTGCAGATTCCCAAGAGATCTCTGCTCTCCACACCTCCCCGACTCCAGGTCTTCCTTACTACAAATAACCTTTCCCAAGACTTGGCAACATTGCTTTGCTCAATATCCACAGGGATGCACGTGAGTTTCAGTAAAATTCCAAACTGTTTCCTTTGCCATCCCCTTCTTTATGAGCATGGCAAATGACCCCATTACTGTCTTCAAAATTCATTTCATCAGCTCCTGCTTTTCTCACTCTGGCCATTAACATGTCCACCATTTTCTCTACTGTTCTCCAGATCTTATCCATGTTTCAAGACTCAACTCGTGTTTCACAGCCTCTAAGAAGCCACTACACATACAGCTAATGGGAGTCAAGTCTTCTATTCCTCAAACTCCTCCTGGACTCTGTCAAACATTTTATCACTGCACTTACCAAAGTTCATGCTGCATCCTGTCTATGATATTTTCTCTTATATGAGACTGAAAATAATTTTGTGGACGAGAAGCTATGTTTTGTCATCTTTGAGTTATCTGAAGTTCTTTCTGTCATACTTTACAGATAGTAAGCATTTAGGGGCGCCTGGGTGGCTCAGTCGTTAAGTGTCTGCCTTCGGCTCAGTGTCCTGGGATGGAGCCCCGCATCGGGCTCCCTGCCCAGCGGGAAGCCTGCTTCTCCCTCTCCCACTCCCCCTGCTTGTGTTCCCTCTCTCGCTGTCTCTCTCTGTCAAATAAATAAATAAAATCTTTAAAAAAAAAAAAAAAACAAACAAATAGTAATAAGCATTTAGTACCTGTTTGTTGAAGTTACAGAACTGAACTTGTTTATCCTTCAACAATTTATTCCACAAATATTTACTGGCCACCTTATGAGCCAGGCACTGTCATAGGCTCTGAGGATACAGTGTTAACAAAACTAATATTCATCTCTACTATCTGTTGGAGGTTACAATAAAGAAATAAGTAAATAAACTATTTAGTATATCTGATGGTGATGATCACCTTATAGCAAAATAAAATAAAATAAAATAAAATAAAATAAAATAAAATAAAATAAAAACCAGATCTGAGACATGTGCTTTCAATTTCAAATTGACTGGTCAGGGAAGGCCCAAGTGAGAAAAATTCATGAGGCAGAATTGGTGATACAAGGTAACAATCATTTACAGAGTAGCAGCTATGTGCAAAAATATCATCAGGCACTGTTAAATACTGAAATCTAAACAAGACATGCTTCCTATCCTTGAGGATCCTTCCAGTCTCGTAACAGAGAAGGTATGGGCAAAAATAACTAATACACAGCAGGAGACAAGGAGTCCTGCCAAAGAGACTTAAAATCTCTTATCAGACGAGAGACATCAGGAAGAGCTTCAAGGAGCTGATGACATCTGAAACAGACCTGAAAGAAGGGGCATAGTTCAGAGGGTGGGGATGGGAATTTGAAGAGTAGGACCCTTGATATAAAGATGCTAGTTTAAGTTCTAGGAAAAGGAGTGATCCAGACATGCAACCCCTTCTCCCAGGGCTCGGTGCTCCCCGGGTCTCCTGTTATCATACAGCGGCCCAGTGAGTGATTCGAGTGTCTACCTGACTCCAAACGAGGCTTCATTTTTCGTTTATTTATTCATTTACCTTTGATTGAGCACTCACCGCAGAGCAGTTACTGTGCTGGGCACCAACAAAAAGTCATTTAAGACTTACGCCTTTTGAAGACGCATCCCAATCGGTAGTTCATGGAAGATTCCCAGGTGGGGGGGATCCCTGAACCCACTTGCATGTGTCTAATTAGAAATGTTTTCTTGATTGTAAAATACACAGAGCCTTGTGGAAACTTGGAAAACATAAAAAATTATAATATAAAGAAAAAATAAAATAATCCTACCACCTGAAGAGCTTCTATTAATTTTAAGATTATTTCCTTCCAGTGATTTTTTTCTTTTCTTTTCTTTTTTTGTAAGTAATCTCTACTCCCAATGTGGGGCTTGAACTCACAACTTTGAGATAAAGGGTCACATGCTCTACCAACTGAGTGAGGCAGGCAGCCCTCTTTCTAGTGATATTTTGCAATCTCTCTCTTCTCTTTCTTATGACATATAATAAACACTAAAATGTATAAATGATAATATATAGACGTGTTTGTGCTTCATGGGCTTTTAATTTAATATTATCTTACAGATCTTCTCTTACATTATCAAAAATCTATGAAAATATAAATTTAACGGCTATGCAATATTGCATGGTATTTACTAAGCCATTTCTCTATTGGATATTTAAGTTGCTTCAAATACAGTATTTTTGCTATTATAAATAATTGCAATAAACATGTTTACGGATAAATATTTGTTTCATTAAAAGAAACTCTTAGAAGTGGACTTATTAGGTCAAAGAGAACATGCATATTTTCAATAGGCTTGAGTTTTAAAGAACAAATAGAAGTAAACTAATAAGAAAAGGAGGGCAGTGTTGGCACAAGGAAAAGTATGGATGAAGATTCATGGGCAGAGAACAGCACGACAGCTTCCAGGAACTTCAAGTAATTTGGTGAGGCGAGATCAAAGGGGTATGTACGTTGGGGGTGAGGGAGTGGCTGAACCGAGATGAAGCTCAAGAGATGGACAAGAACCAAATCATAAATAGTCTTAGAAGCTGCATTGCAGGGATTTGACTCCATTGTGGAGTTAGTTATGAGAAACTCTGAAATATTTTAAGGAAAAGAGGAACATGATCAAATCTGTGATTTAGAGAGGCCACACTTATGGCAATGACAGATGGGGATACACTGAAGCAGAAAAGAAGCCCTTGAGACCTCCTGTAATAATCCAGGAGCAAAGTAAGAATGGCCCGAAGCAAGGCGACAGTAATGTACAAAAAGGGATACATACAAAGGATATTAAACCACTTGAATGAATACAAAATATGGTGCCTGAATGATTTCAAACACAGTGAAGTACCCCCATCAGGGAGAACTGTAGTTGACTCCTCCTATTTAAGATGGACTGATGTAAGTTCTGGAGGGAATCTACACGTCCTTCGTGTCAAATATGCTCTTTAGGTTCTCCCCAAAAATGTCAACGCTTATCTGTGTTCCCGCTTACTTCTGACAGATGATATGTCCTCAGTACCTTAAAGTTTTGTCTCTAAATAGACCTACGCTTGCCCTTTGTGCACCTATGGAGGGCATGATGGCCTCAGCAGGGTCTAGAGAAGGGAGAGGTTGAGCCACACACTGGGGCGGGTCACACCAAGGACAGGAGGCAGGTGGGCCCTGATGGGTATTTAGACAAACCTGCAGGCCCTAAGGTCATCTTATGCACAGTATAAAGTCTTACATAAAAGATACAGTTGTATGATTTTAAATGGTATTACTTTTCTTTGGATCCATCTCTACACTACTCATGCTAGGATTTCATCTACCTGGTATGCGCATGTCCTCATTCAGACCTATTGTTTTCCTTTCCTCTTCTCCTAGCATTCCTGTGGTTCTTAGAATCCAACACACCCACACACAGAGGAGAGGAAGCCACTCACGATGGAAAACACGCAGGAGTGAACAGGGCACATTTCATCAACAAACACTACTATACTTATCATACTGGAGATAGACTGTCTCCTGAGATGGGCTGGTCTCCAGAAAAAGTCCTTCACTCTATCTCCATATCTTTTCTAATTGGCACTTATGGCTGAATCACTGTATGTTGCAAATTAACTTTGTGCAAACAGGATTCAAAACTAAAGAGTTGAATCACACTTTGTTTTTATTCTTCCATCTATTTTCAGTTTTGCTTATAATTTGCTTATATAGGGAAAATACATATTTATAGATAGATAAACTTTATGAAGTATATACATATGAGTGTATATGTACATATGCACATGTACATGTACTTCATGAAGAATATATAGAGAATATAAGTTTATATGTATTTATTTATATGTATATATAAAATTGTCCACCTACTATAGCTTCTAGCTTCTGTTAGTCAGATGACATGTGTATTTTCTAGATTTAACAACCAAAAAAAAAGATACCCTTAAAATTGAATCTGGGAAATCCAAAGGGACCCAGCAACTTCTAAATGTGCAGAACATCCAAATATATGCTGACCTATCAGGGTTACAATGAAACACAAACATGAGAAATATAGTCAAAACATTTCATGAATGTCCCAACATATTTTTACAGGGAGCAACTCCAATGGAATATCCCAAACATAGCTGTTCTTTAATCCAATAGTTGGTCAATTAATCAAAAAAGGTGAATTAAAGTAAAAAATAATGCCTTAAACATGTAATTTTAACATAAAATACATAAATATGTGTATTCACCAATCATTTGACAAAGGCCAACTCCTGTTTCAGCTCTTGTATACAGCACACATAGGTCATGCCCTGTGATTCCCAGTTAGGCATTCTTTAATATAAATTAAACTTACACAACAACTTCTAGATGTTACAATTTTTTGACAGAGATATTTTGGAAAATATCTTTTCCCCAGCATTTCACTTAAGTTTCCCAGAAACAACTACCTTTACACAGACATTTAACACTAATTTACATAATATTTAATTAAAATATTTAAGTCCAACTGGTATCAGCAAGTTTGAGCACAACCTAAATTTTTTCTTATAAGCACCTAACAGTCAGTGGGAACAGATGTCGGCACACCAAAGAGTAAGCTACCAGCTGCAAACATTCAATGAGTCATGAGCATCAGTCTGACTATTCCACAGTGGGAGGGATTGTCTGTGAACTTAAGTGGCAAATAGAAATTATTTAATAACAAATATGGCTGTCCTATAAGACTAATTAGTTAGTTATGGCTGTAATACTGTTACATAACCACCCAAATCCAATGACATACAAAAATAAGCATCTTATTCCTCATGCTCATGAGTACCCAAGTCAGCTTTGATCAAGACAGGTGAGCACCCCTGATTCAAGCTGTGGGTCAGCTAAGCCTGACTCCTCATTGCAGATTGGGCTGGGTCTGCTCTACACATACCTATCCAGGCACCCAGGCACCAAGAGGAAGTATCCAAGGGGAAGTTCTGCTCATGACAATGGCAAAGCATAAGACACCTTACAAGCCCCTTCTTGAAACATCATGAATGCTAATATCCCACTGGCCAAAGGAAGTCATATGACCATACTAGTCCTCAAGGTAGCACACACCAACCCTGAGGTCAAAATAAGTCATTATGGCCAAGTCTGAGACTAAGAAAATACACTTCTCCTGTGGAGACGAGGGGAGGGAGTGAATATTTTCAGCAATAATCTAATCTATCCCACAGACCAAAGTGAAATACTGACATAGGGTCTTGAATATGTTAAAATTCTGGTTAAAACTGATTTTCAAAGTCACTTTTAGTTCCTTCTATGATGCCACAATTTTGTGGCTACTTTGATAAAAATGTACTGCTAGACTAATTGATAATGTTGATTAGTGTTTCAGATATTGTTTTGTTAAACAGTTTGAGCTAAAGAAAACATTTTTGTTCAGGCCTAGCTGCCCATGCAGATTTGAACATAGAGAACTAGAATTTAGCAGAAAAAAAATATTCCAACATAGAACAGCAAAGTAGCCTCCTTTTCGCATTCAAAACTTGATTTAATGAGATATGGGGTTCTTTTTGAAAACATTGCTACTTTCACATACCTATGACATCATAAACCTATGACAAACTATGCACTCTTAAATTTGGTTCAAATTTTAATTATGAAAATATTCTAAAGAGGAGACAACCAATCCAACTTCTTCATTTTATATGTTAGGAAGGTTACTAAAAAAACTGGCATTGGGGGGCGGAGCAAGATGGTGGAGGAGTAGGAGACCTGGATTTCGTCTCCTCTCAGGAATTCAGCTGGATAGGGATCAAACCATTCTGAACACCTACAAACTCAATAGGAGATCGAAGAAAAGAATAGCAACAACTCTCTGAACAGAAAAGCGACCACTTTCTGGAACGTAGGACGTGCGGAGAAGTGAATCCGAGGTGATATTCGGGAGGATAGATGGAGGGGGAGGGGCCTCCATCGGCCGCTTCTGGCAAGTGATAGAGACGCGGAGCACAAAATCAGAACTTTTAGAAGTCTGCTCCGCTGAGGGACGTCACTCCGGTGGCTAAGCGAGCGGTGGAACCCTCGTGGGACAGTGTGGTCTCAGGACCCTCGGGGTCACAGAAAGACCGGAGGGTGCCTGAGTGTGGCAGAGCTCCCAGGTATGGGAGCGGGGAAGCCGGCTGCAGAGCTGGAGCCCAGGCGCGGGCTCTCAGTTCGGGGTTGTTATAAACCGTGATGCAGGGCACAGTCGGGCCACTGCTCCTCCAGCAGGGACCCAGCAAGCAGCAGATCCAGGGAGACTCACCTTCCTCCCCGGGAGGAGCAGCGCGGGAGCACACCGCAGGGATCTGCTGGGTTTGGAGACTCCACACAGGGTCGGGTGCCAGAGATAGAAACGCGCGGTCACAGGCCGGGTGAGCACGGAGTGCAGCCGGAGACCAGGGAGACGGGAGTGACTGGCGGCTTTTCTCTGGGGGCTCACTGAGGAATGGGGCCCCAAGTTCTCGGCTCCTCCGGGGCGGAGATGGGGAGGCCGCCATTTTCACTCTCGGCATCCAAAGCTGTACTGAAAGCTTGCTGGGAACAAAAGCTCCCGAGAGCAAACCTGAGCAGATTACTTAGCCCGGACCGGGCAAGGGCGGGGCAATTCCGCCTCCGGCAAAGACATTTGGGAACCACGGCAACAGGCCCCTCCCCCAGAAGATCAGCGAGAACAGCCAGCCAAGACCAAGTTTACTGATCAATGAGAACGGCAGAACTCCAGCGCTAGGGGAATACTGCACATAGAATCCATGGCTTTTTTACCATGATTCTGTAGTCTTTCAAAGTTAATTTTTTTTTTGAATTTTTCTTTTTCCCTTTTTCAACCAACATCTTATCAATCCCTTTTTTAAAAAACATTTTTATTTTTCATTTTTAGAGTCATATTCTATCCCTTCATAGTAGTTACCCGTATTTTTGGCGTATATATATAAGTTGTTCTCTCTCTAAAATTTTGAGATAGTTTCTTCTAACAGATCAAAATATACCCTAAGTCTCTAGTGTATGGTTTTTTCCTACTCCCCTGCCTGATCACATTCTCTCCCTTTTTTTTTCTTTTTTTATTAAATCCTCCTCTTTCTTTTTTCAAACAACTTCTTATCAATTCCTTTTATAAAATTTCTTATAATTTTCATCTTTACAGTCATATTCCATCCCTTCATCATATCAACCCTTATTTTTGTACATATATAAGTTTTTCTTTCTTTAAAATTTTGGGAGGCACTTTCTTCTAACAGGCCAAAATACACCCAAAATCTAGTGTGTGGCACCGATCTATGTACCAGCCTGATCATATGGATCATAATCTTTTTTTGTTTGGTTCTGTTTTTGTTTTTATCTTTATATTTTTCTTTTTCTTTTATTTTCTTTTTCTTTATTCTCTCTTTCCCTTTCTATTCCCCCTGCTTGAGGTCTTTCCTGATTTGTTTAGAGTATATTTTCTGGGGACGTTGTTACCCTGTTAGCATTTTGTTCTCTCATTAATCTAGTCTCCTCTGGACAAAATGACAAGATGGAAAAAATCACCTCAACAAAAAGAACAAGAGGTAGTACCGACTGCCAGGGACCTACTCAATACGGACATTAGTATGATGTCGGATCTAGAGTTCAGAATCATCACTTTAAAGATACTAGCTGGGCTTGAAAAAAGCATGGAAGTTATTAGAGAAACCCTTTCTGGAGAAGTAAAAGAACTAAAATCTAACCAAGTCAAAATCAAAAAGGCTATTAAAGAGATGCAATGAAATAGGGGGGCACTAACTGCTAGGATAAATGAGGGAGAAGAAAGAATCACTGATATAGAAGACAAAATGATGGAAAATAAAGAAGCTGAGAAAAAGAGAGATAAACAACTACTAGATCACGAGGGCAGAATTCGAGAGATAAGCGATACCATAAAACGAAACAACATTAGAATAATGGGGATCCCAGAAGAAGAAGAAAGAGAGAGAGGGGCAGAAGGTATATTGGAGCAAATTATAGCAGAGACCTTCCCTAATTTGGGGAAGGAAACAGGCATCAAAATCCAGGAAGCACAGAGAACCCCTCTCAAAATCAATAAAAATAGGTCAACACCCTGACATCTAATAGTAAAACTTACGAGTCTCAGAGACAAAGAGAAAATCCTGAAAGCACCTCGGGAGAAGAGATATGTAACCTACAATGGTAGAAACATTAGATTGGCAACAGACCTATCCACAGAGACCTGGCAGGCCAGAAAGAACTGGCAGGATAGATTCAGAGCACTAAATGAGAAAAATATGCAGCCAAGAATACTATATCCAGCTAGGCTGTCATTGAAAATAGAAGGAGAAATAAAAAGCTTCCAGGACAAACAAAAACAAAAGGAAATTGCAAACACGAAACCAGCCCTACAAGAAATATTGAAAGGGGACCCTCTAAGCAAAGAGAGAGCCTAAAAGTAACAGAGACCAGAAAGGAACACAGACAATATACAGTAACAGTCACCTTACAGGCAATACAATGGCACTAAATTCATATCTTTCAATAGTTTCCCTGAATGTAAATGGGCTAAATGCCCCAATCAAAAGACACAGGCTATCAGATTGGATTAAAAAACAAGACCCATGATATGCTGTCTGCAAGAGACTCATTTTAGACACAAAGGCACACCCAGATTGAAAGTGAGGGGGTGGAAAACCATTTACCATGCTAATGGACACTAAAAGAAAGCTGGGGTGGCAATCCTTATATCAGACAAATTCGATTTTAAACCAAAGACTGTAATAAGAGATGAGGAAGGACACTATATCCTACTTAAAGAGTCTATCCAACAAGAAGATCTAACAGTTGTAAATATCTACGCCCCTAAAATGGGAGCAGCCAGTTATATAAGGCAAATAATAACAAAAGCAAAGAAACACATTGACAACAATACAATAATAGTGGGGGACTTTAACACCCCCCTCACTCAAATGGACAGATCATCTAAGCAAAAGATCAACAAGGAAATAAAGACTTTAAATGACACACTGGACCAAATGGACTTCACAGACATATTCAGAACATTCCATCCCAAAGGACCAGAATACGCATTCTTCTCTAGTGCCCATGGAACATTCTCCAGAATAGATCACATCCTAGGTCATAAATCAGGTCTCAAATGGTACCAAAAGATTGGGATCATTCCCTGCCTATTTTCAAACCACAATGCTTTGAAACTAGAACTCAATCACAAGAGGAAAGTCGGAAAGAACTCAAACACATGGAGGCTAAAGAGCATCCTACTAAAGAATGAATGGGTCAACCAGGAAATTAAAGAAGAATTAAAAAAATTCGTGGAAACCAATGAAAATGAAAACACAACTATTCAAAATCTTTGGGATGCAGCAAAGGCAGTCCTAAGAGGAAAGTATATAGCAATACAAGCCTTTCTCAAGAAACAAGAAAGGTCTCAAGTACACAACCTAACCCTACACCTAAAGGAGCTGGAGAAAGAACAGCAAATAAAGCCTAAACCCAGCAGGAGAAGAGAAATAATAAAGATCAGAGCAGAAATCAATGAAATAGAAACCAAAAGAACAGTAGAACTGATCAACAAAACTAGGAGCTGGTTCTTTGAAAGAATTAACAACATTGATAAACCCCTGGCCAGACTTATCAAAAAGAAAAGAGAAAGGACCCAAATCAACAAAATCATGAATGAAAGAGGAGAGATCACAACCAACACCAAAGAAATACAAACAATTATAAGAACATATTATGAGCAACTCTATGCCAGCAAATTAGATAACCTGGAAGAAATGGATGCATTCCTAGAGATGTGTCAACTACCAAAACTGAACCAGGAAGAAATAGAAAACCTGAACAGATCTATAACCACTAAGGAAATTGAAGCAGTCATCAAAATTCTCCCAACAAACAAAAGCCCAGGGCCAGATGGCTTCCCAGGGGAATTCTACCAAACACTTCAAGAAGAATTAATACCTATTCTTCTGAAACTGTTCCAAAAAATAGAAATGGAAGGAAAACTTCCAAACTCATTTTATGAGGCCACCATAACATTGATCCCCAAACCAGACAAAGACCCCATCAAAAAGGAAAATTACAGACCAATATCCCTGATGAACATGGATGCAAAAATTCTCACCAAAATACTAGCCAGTAGGATCCAACAGTACATTAAAAGGATTATTCACCACGACCAAGTGGGATTTATCCCTGGGCTGCAAGGTTGGTTCAACATCTGCAAATCAATGTGATACAATACCTTAATAAAAGAAAGAACAAGAACCATATGATCCTCTCAATAGATGCAGAAAAAGCATTTGACACAGTACAGCATCCTTTCTTGATCAAAACTCTTCAGAGTATAGGCATAGAGGGTACATACCTCAATATCATAAAAGCCATCTATGAAAAACCTACAGCGAATATCATTCTCAATGGGGAAAAACAGAGAACTTTCCCCCTAAGGTCAGGAACGCGGCAGGGATGTCCACTATCACCACTGCTATTCAACATAGTATTAGAAGTCCTAGCCACAGCAATCAGACAACAAAAAGAAATAAAAGGCATCCAAATCAGCAAAGAAGAAGTCAAACTCTCACTCTTTGCAGATGATATGATACTTTATGTGGAAAACCCAAAAGACTCCACCCCAAAACTGCTAGAACTCATACAGGAATTCAGTAAAGTGGCAGGATATAAAATCATTGCACAGAAGTCAGTGGCATTCCTATACACCAACAACAAGACAGAAGAAAGAGAAATTAAGGAGTTGATCCCATAGACAATTGCACCCAAAACCTTAAGATACCTAGGAATAAATCTAACCAAAGAGGCAAAGAATCTGTACTCAGAAAACTATAAAATACTCATGAAAGAAATTGAGGAAGGCACAAAGAAATGGAAAAAGGTTCCATGCTCATGGATTGGAAGAACAAATATTGTGAAGATGTCAATGCTACCTAGAGCAATCTACACATTCAATGCAATCCCCATCAAAATACCATCCACTTTTTTCAAAGAAATGGAACAAATAATCCTAAAATGTGTATGGAACCAGAAAAGACCCCGCATAGCCAGAGGAATGTTGAAAAAGCAAAGCAAAGCTGGCGGCATCACAATTCCGGACTTCAAGCTCTATTACAAAGCTGTCATCATCAAGACAGTATGGTACTGGCACAAAAACAGACACATAGATCAATGGAACAGAATCGAGAGACCAGAAATGGACCCTCAACTCTGTGGTCAACTAATCTTCGACAAAGCAGGAAAGAATGTCCAATGGAAAAAAGACAGTCTCTTCAACAAATGGTGTTGGGAAAATTGGACAGCCACATGCAGAAGAATGAAACTGGACCATTTCCTTACACCACACCCAAAAATAGACTCAAAATGGTTGAAAGACCTCAATGTGAGACAGGAGTCCATCAAAATCCTAAAGGAGAACACAGGCAGCAACCTCTTCGACCTCAGCTGCAGCAACCTCTTCCTAGAAACATCGCCAAAGGCAAGGGAAGCAAGGGCAAAAATGAACTATTGGGACTTCAGCAAGATAAAAAGATTTTGGAAAGCAAAGGAAACAGTCAACAAAACCAAAAGACAAGTGACAGAATGGGAGAAGATATTTGCAAATGACATATCAGATAAAGGGCTAGTATCCAAAATCTATAAAGAACTCATCAAACTCAACACCCAAAGAACAAAGAATCCAATCAAGAAATGGGCAGAAGACATGAATAGACATTTTTCCAAAGAAGACATCCAAATGGCCAACAGACACATGAAAAAGTGCTCAACATCGCTTGGCATCAGGGAAATCCAAATCAAAACCTCAATGAGATACCACCTCACACCAGTCCGAATGGCTAAAATTAACAAGTCAGGAAATGACAGATGTTGGCGGGGATGCAGAGAAAGGGGAACCCTCCTACACTGTTGGTGGGAATGCAAGCTGGTGCAGCCACTCTGGAAAACAGTATGGAGGTTCCTCAAAATGTTGAAAATAGAGCTACCCTACGATCCAGCAATTGCACTACTGGGTATTTACCCCAAAGATATAAATGTAGGGATTCGAAGGGGTACGTGCACCCCGATGTTTATAGCAGCAATGTCCACAATAGCCAAACTGTGGAAAGAGCCAAGATGTCCATCGACAGATGAATGGATAAAGAAGAGGTGGTATATATATACAATGGAATATTATGCAGCCATCAAAAGGAATGAGATCTTGCCATTTGCAACGACGTGGATGGAACTGGAGGGTATTATGCTGAGCGAAATAAGTCAAACAGAGAAAGACATGTATCATATGACCTCACTGATATGAGGAATTCTTAATCTCAGGAAACAAACAGGGTTGCTGGAGTGGGGGGTGGGGTGGGAGGAATGGGGTGACTGGGTGATAGACACTGGGGAGGGTATGTGCTCTGGTAAGCACTGTGAATTGTGCAAGACTGTTGAATCTCAGATCTGTACCTCTGAAACAAATAATGTAATATATGTTAAGAAGAAAAAAAAGAAGATAGCAGGAGGGGAAGAATGAAGGCGGGGAAATCGGAGGGGGAGACGAACCATGAGAGACGATGGACTCTGAAAAACAAACTGAGGGTTCTAGAGGGGAGGGGGGTGGGAGGATGGGTTAGCCTGGTGATGGGTATTAAAGAGGGCATGTTCTGCATGGAGCACTGGGTGTTATGCACAAACAATGAATCATGGAACACTACATCTAAAACTAATGATGTAATGTATGGTGATTAACATAACAATAAAAAACCAAAAACAAAACAAAACAAAAAAACAAAAAAAAACTGGCATTAGGAAATTTTATAAAAAGGTTGTTATTAATAAGCATAAATGTACATAAATCTCAATTTTAAGAGTTATTATCATCAAAATGAATATTTAAAGGTATTTCTTACTTTACGCTGCACAGGTGCTCCTGAAAAATAAAGCAATCAATTAGTAGATAAATATTAAATTGGTGGCACAGAGGTGCTGTCTTCCAAAGTGAGGAAAAGCAGTGATTTGGGATACATGATGAAGGTCGGAATCAAGTTGGACTTTGGACGATAAAGAGGTTTTGATAAAGTGAAGAATAAGGAAATACATTCTGGAAAAGCTGGGGAAAGGGAGTCATAACTAAATACTATGGATAGAAGAAGCATGGTATATTTGCCAATCAGTGGAACGAGAGATGAACAGGGAGTACTTGTAGGCATTTAGGGGGAAAAAAAGACTGAATACAGAGATTGAGGTCAATCATGGCAGCATTTGAAATCCAGACACAGGAGTTTGAATTTTATATAGTGAGGAAGTTAAATGTTGAGGGGCACCTGGGTGGCTCAGTCGATTAAGCGTCTGGCTCTTGATTTCCGTTTAGGTCATGGTCTCAGGGCTCTGAAATTGAGCCCTGCATCAGGCTCTGCTTAGCAGGGAGTCTACTCCCCTCTCCCGCTCCTCCCCTCCCCCATCCCCGCTCCTGCTCACTCACTCTCTCTTTCTAAAATAAATAAATAAATCTTAAAAAAAAAAAAAAAAGAAAGTTAAATGTTGAAAGTGGCTGAAGGTGAGAAGTTTCATGGATGGATTGCTAGGAAGAAAGGAAGAAGGTAAGTCTTGGGGAGGGCAATGGCCTTAATGTAGCATGAGACAAAGAGAGGAAGGTCTGGTCTAGGATTATAGCACCCTTCCTGGACAGGTGGAGGGATGGGAAGGCTCCTGCTTGCAGGGTGTTGCCCGGAAGACTGGAGCAGCAAGGGCTTAGAAATCATGGCCCATCCTGCAGCACAATTTCCCTCTTATCATGGCTGTGTTTATGCATACTGTATTAAATACCTAACATACGCACTAAGATATGCAAGTAACCTTCACATGGGTGTGCAAATGGCCCCCTGTTTGAAAGATGTCTCTTAACAGTCCCCATTTACCAAGTTTGTCATATGTCTTTCATATGGATCTAAGGGCATCCAACAGCTGTGAAAAGCTCTTTATATTAAACACTCATAAAAGCAAATAGCACAGCAAGATAAACATATTAGAAAGGCTAGACAAATGTGGGTGCTCACAGAGTCATAGGAAAGATCAAGAACTCACTGTTCTGTTTTCCTCTGGGTTTAAAGAAATGAGTAAAATTAGATTGTTAAAATGATATTAAGATCAATATATATTTCTGTCCCTAAACTTATAAAGAAAGCACAGAAATCTAATGAAATAACATAAAGCTTTTCACTAAGTGTAAAATATTTTTAAAAATATATGTCCACTCTTAGCCAAAATATTTCCTAGAAGAACAAGTCCTGTATAGTTTAATTATTTAAGAATACTTTATAACTGACATACCATATTCACAGAAGATAAGATTTGAAAATAAACCCGAAGTGGTCAAGTAAATTAATGTTTCGAAAGTGCTCGAAAATCTGGGTCTCTAACTTTAAAACTAATATTTGCAATCTTTTCATTGCAATTACTTGCAAAACTATTTAATTTCTGAGAAAACCCTCCCTTGTATCAGTAACTCAAAATCAAACATTAGTGACCCTCCAAGTTATTAGAAAATTTTAATTAAAGACCAAATCCAAGGTTTTACAATATTAGGATAATAACAAAAAGAGCTGCTTTGTGAAATAACAGAAAATACATATATTGGTCTCTGCCACTGGTCCCTGGCACAGTGCTCCTACAACCTTTCTAATTTCCTAAGCCATCAGAACACTAAGAATATCTTTGTTTCTAATATTTGGTCTTTGGCCTTGGTTCCTGACACAGAATTCTTAAATCCTTTATAATTTTCTGGGTGATGGGGTGTCTTTTGTTCTAATGAGGCAAATCTTGGTGGGTTCCTGGATGGCTTTGGGCTGGTTACCAAAGAAACCATGATTAGAAGCTTGAAATTTACCACCCCACACCCCCATCCTCCAAGAAGGGAAGAAAGACTGAAGACTGAGTTAATAATTCATCATACCTACGTGATGAAGCCTCCATAAAAATCCCCAGAGCATGGGGTTTGGAGAGCTTCCAGCATGGTGAACACGTGGAGGTTCTGGGAAGATGGTGTACCCAGAGAAGGCACAGGAGCTCCACATCCCTTTCCTACAATCCTGCCTATGCATCCCTTCCATCTGGATGTTCATCTGTATCCTTTATTATCTAATAAACCAGTAAACACAAGTACATAGTTCCCTGAGTTTTCTGAGTCATTCTAACAAATTATGGAACCCAAGGAGGGGGTCATGGGAACCCTGATTTATATAGCCAGTAGGTCAGGACAGGTGACAATCTGAGACTTATAACTGGCATCTGAAGAGTGGACTGTCTTGTGGGACTGAGTCCTTCAACCTATATGAATTGAATTGTAAGACACCCAGCTTGGTGTCGGAGAATGACTTGATGTGTGGAAACCCCACATCTGGTGTCAGAAGTGAAGCAAAGGGCAGTAGTTATATGAGGGTAAAGGAAAGCAGGGAGACTGTTTTTTCCAACTTATGCTTATTTTCCAAAAAAAGAAAGACAAATCTTAATTATGCTCAACAAATTCTCTATCTATAATCATGATCTAGATTATGCCTGTGAAGAAAGGATATTAAAAGAAATGTGAAATTTCAAAAATTTTAGTGCCCAAGAAAGATAATGGGAGTATAACTGATTAAAGTAATAATGGAAGTTTTAGAAATACTGAGACCTGATTTTTTAATAAGGAAGCTGAGAAATACCATCATAATTTTCATTAAATTTTTGATAACAGTAGACATTTCATTATGGGCTATAAAAACCAATGTGTCGAACTATGCACTAACTTGCAACCTGCTGATAGCAGACCCCTCATAAAGTCGGTTTATTATACGAGAAATGTTCTAATAAACATAATCATATTCTACAAATCAAGCAATTTTGTGTGCTAACTTCCATCAGCTCAGAAGAATAATAATGGCTAAAGCAAATGAGGGAATGAAGGCACTGTTTTTTGCCCTCTGTAGAATAACAGGATCTAAGAGATTCAAAGCCCCATGTAAGCATTTACTTATTCCTCAGAAATCTTTTCTGGTTACAGAGCTTTATAATCTTCCCTTAATTTTGTCCTATAGGACTTTCTGTTCTTCCTCCTTCACCATTTTCTAGACCCTCTGACTTTCATTTCATTTTACACAGAGGCTCCATAACAACTTCATTTGCTGGCTTTTAAATTATTTTGATAAAGTGTATGATATTATACAGTTATTACAACTAGGACCGCAAGAAACATTACCAGATCGATATCACCATCTCCCATTAAACGGCGATTCAATGTGTCAGTAATTTCCTTTCATTGCACTTCAAATCCTAAAATACCCAAGATCTTTTTTATTATGTCCTCTACAATCCCTGCAGGCTCAGAATGTTACAGAATCTGGAAGCTGTGGGTGGGGGATGAGCTGGGAGGGAGATGAAGGAGAAGGTCTTAATAGGACTGCTACAAAGATGTTGAAGTAATTTTATTTTTCCCCAAAAGCTGAAATGATTTCAAAGGCAGAAGATACAAGTTCTCTATAAACAAATAAAACATTAATATAAACAAAGAGCATAAAATACACGAGGTAAATGTAGGTAGTATATAATTTGGGAAAACACAACATTGGACATCAGACTCATGACTTCACAGATGCTATTGTTTGGGATGGGATTTATTTAAGTAAAACAGAGGATCAATTTAAATACATACATATATATATGTATATGATAAGTAGTGGTACAGGGGGTACCAAGCAATGGCATGTCAATAGAAGGTGAGGTGTGAAAATCTGATGAACCTGTGGGGTGGGCTTCCCCTGGTTTCCCTGTGACAAACAACACTGGACAAATTGCGGGTCAGATCCCCATCTGGCAGTCACAGAGCAGGTTTGCAGAGGAATGGTTTATTTAGCTCAACAGACCTTACTTTTACAAAAGGTCTAGCAGGCTTCCTTGGCAATCCTTTTCTTAATAAGGTTGTCCAAGGTCATGGACTAGAACAGAAGTGAAGGAGGCCTGGGGATAACCCTTTCTTTCACATTTCAGTCATTTGGAGCACATTATCCAACCCCACAGGACTTGTGCGCCTCAAATAACCTGTCTTCCATGTAGTCCCCCTCTTCATTCTCTCCTACCCCCCCATCCTACATGTGATATCACATCTCCCCACCCCTTAAACATTCACTGCCTTGTGCTTCTTTCTTTCTTCTGGCCTAAATTAGATTCTGCCTCTTATGTTGGTTATTTTCATATTTATTAATTAAGAGCTCCTTGAGCACATGGTCCATGTCTCATCCATCTTCCCAATCACTATCACCACCATTACTGAGTAACTCACAAAACATCACACGTGTATTAGGGACTCAGACAGTAGTTTAGTCATGCCACGGGAATGCAAAGTTTATGCTGGAACAGAGAATCCTTAACTAGAAAGTTGGCACAGACTTACCTGCCAGATTTCTATGCTGCTTGGTGATCTGCAACCAGGTGGATCTCCCGCTGAAGCAAAGCACAATGAACAATAGCAACTTCCCCGCCAATTTCCCCTCCAATGCCTTTTCAGTGGCTTCACTGCTCCTTCCCATCATCACTTCCACATCTGGCATGTGCAGGAATTTAGAACATCAATAAAAGAGCTCTCTTTGATGAATAAGCCACAGATTTTTCCTTCTGCAACCCCAGAGAAGTAAGGTGGAGGACAATGACTGCTCGGGAGAGCTGATCTAAATCGTCATACAGCCATATAACGAAACAGATGCATTCTCATGGTAAACCGCTCCCAACCCAAGAGAGGAGTAAAAGGAATCAGTGTACACTTCTTCCAAGAGTTGTCACTCATGGGTTAAAAAATGGGACAACAGTTTTTCAACACACATAAAGTAAATCTACTTCCAAAATGGGTACCTAGAGGAAGACAGAAAAAGCCAAGTTACATTAAAAAGATTAATGAGATCTGGCAAAATAGTTTCTTCAGATGAATGGAGCAAATCCAATTCACTCAGCTCAGCATATCAAAGGGAACTGTTAACTCTCTCTTTAAAGGATAAATCAAAAGAGCTATAAAAACAAAGAGGCAAACACAGTCAACCAGTGTTTATTGAGCAGCTACTGTGCCAAGCACTGTTCTGGGCCCTGAGGGTACAGCAATGAATACAATAGACATATTCCCTGACCCAAGGACAGGAAGTTCTTGTGATGAAAGATAGAGTAGAGGGGCACCTGGGTGGCTCAGATGGTTAAGCATCTGCCTTCGGCTCAGGTCATGATCCCAGGGTACTGGGATCGAGCCCCACATCCGGCTCCCTGCTCAGCGGGGGGCCTGCTTCTCCCCCTCCCTCTGCTTCTCCCCCTGCTCATATTCTCTCTCTCTCTCTCTCTCTCTGTATCTCTGTGTCTCAAATGAATAAATAAAAAAAAAAGAAAGATAGAGTAGAATACCTAAACATGATCATTTAAAGTATTGAAATGTACATGAAGAAAAGGAAATAGGGCCATCCTAAGGACAAAGAAGTAGAAGCATCAGCAGAGACAAAGGTCATGAGGTAGGACACTTGGGAGGTTTAAGGTTCAGACAGAAGACCGGTGTGTCACAGTAACCAAAGGGACAGTGGAGGGAGATGAAATCAGAGAGATCAACAGGGACCAAGTCACGTGGAACCTTGAGGCTATGGGAAGGAGTTTAAATTTTAGACTACAAGGAGCCACCGGAAGGCCTTAAGCAAGAGAGTGGTATGGCCTGATAAGCACTGGCTCAGGGTGGAAGATGGACTATAAAAGTACAAGACTGGAGACAGGTAGTCCATGCCGGGACTGGAGCCACTGCAACCACCCAGGAGAGAGACACAGATGGCTTGAACAAGACTTGTCACAACAGAGATGGTGAGCAGTGGTTATGTTTGGGATATAGTTTGGAAGTAAAAACAGACAGGACTTGTTAATGTGTTAGATATGGGAAATAATGAAAAGAGAGGAATTGAGGATGACACCTAGTGTTTTAGCCTGAGAGACTGGGTGGATGGTGGTGCCATTTATGAAGATTGGAAAGACGAGTGAAAGCGGGTTTCAGGATGGTGATGGAAAGAACATTAGTTCTCCTTAGACATGTGTGTATATGATACCCCTTAGACATCCAATTGGAGGTCAACTGGATATATAAACTTAAGAGTAATTAACCTATAGATGGTATCAAAACCAATGGACTAGGGCGCCTGGGTGGCTCAGTTGGTTGAGCGACTGCCTTCGGCTCAGGTCATGATCCTGGAGTCCCAGGATCGAGTCCCGCATCGGGCTCCCTGCTCAGCGGGGAGTCTGCTTCTCCCTCTGACCCTCCCCCCTCTCATGCTCTCTCTCTATCCCATTCTCTCTCTCAACTAAATAAATAAAATCTTTAAAAAAAAAAAAACCAGTGGACTAAATGATATCAGTAGAGGTAAGGAAAGAGAATGTAGACAAAGAGAGAAGAGGATCCAAGTTCAAGCCCTGAGATACCCTCAATATTTACAGGTGGGTAGGAGGGTCAATAAAGAACAGAATAAAGTCCTCCTCAGAATGGCCAGTAAGATGGGAGGAAAACCAGGGCAGGATAAAGTAACTGAAGACAAAAAATCAAAGTGTTTCAAGATGAAGAAAGTGGTCATCTATACCAAATGCTGCTGAGAAATCTCATTCCTCTGGCAGCTTAGAATCAACAAGATGTCATCAATCACCTGGAGAAAAAGAGCCTTAATGGAGAAAAAAGTGGCCACAGCCAAAGTAGTAAGTGAACATCTTATTCCTCAGATGGCTCCACCATCAATTATTTCTGAAGTGTCCAAACCAATAATAACTCAACGCATGTTAAAAGAAGTGGACTTTGGGGCACCTGGGTGGCTCAGTCGGTTGGGTGTCTGCCCTCGGCTGGGGTGGTGATCCTGGGGTCCTGGGCTCAAGCCCCTCCACAAGCTCCATGGGGGGCTCTCTGCTTGGCGGGGAGCCTGCTTCTTTCTCTGCCCCTCCCCCTTCCCCTGCTTGTGCTCTCTTGCACTCTCTCTCTCAAATAAATAAATGAAATCTTAAAAAAAAAAAAAAAAGAAGTGGACTTCAACAGATAGCAAGAAGGTGAATTCTCCGGTGGCATTAGAGAATGTAGGGTAGAACACTTCCCGAAGCCCAACTTCCCTGCTGGGTTGCCAAATGGGAGGGGGGTGTGGGGCACAGTGAGTACACTGGAGTCAAGAGAACAGAGTTCGTTCATGGGGGTTTTTTCTGAAAATCATCTTCTCCATTGCTGATATGATGATACTCAACACTAAGTGCCCTTGATATACACATGAATTAGGAAGAAGGTGGGTAAATATTTCATTACCCAAGAGGGCTTGGTACTCTGCACGGGCCCAGTACTGCTATCCCTCCTCTTACCATCACTTCTAACAAGAAATCCACTTCATCTAGTTCCCATTCTCTGACTTCACGCCACGGCTCTTCTGACAAATAACCCAAAGATTAACTGAAGAGCACCAAGTTCTGTTTGTTCAAATGATATGTCCCAGATTCATGTTTTCGTGGCATGTGGATAAAATCAAGAAAATGAAAATACATTAAGGGGATAATTTCCACTCTCATCTAAATATTCTGTGAAAAGAACCAGAAGGGTCTTACCCAGTACACACATGCCTATAGATCTGAACACAGACCAAAATGACTTGAATTCAGGGCACCTTGGCGTGGATGGGGGCTAACCGGCTAGGTGAAAGAGGGTTTCTCGCTCATTAAGACCACACATCTCTCAGCTCCCGCGGCCCTTCTGGAATCTGTCAACATTGCGAGTCCCATCATAACGATAAGGAAATGTTTTTAACTTAACTTATGACCTTCAGTCTAATGAATCCTCTAATTCTACCCGTTCGAACTGTTGAATAATTCAACAGTGTTCTGACCCAAGGCAATTTAAGATATGGTGGTATTTTTGCTGTGAGATGAAGAGGAAAAAAGAGCTGATTCTGCTTCCTGTTCCAGTTCATCATGTTAAAAACACCTGAATATAACCATTTTTTAATTTTTCCCATGCAGAGTAAAAGGCTGAAGTGGAAAAAAAAAATAATGGTTTCAAACCACAGTCTCTCTTTACTGTAACCAAAATCTCCCTTAAAAACATCTTCTCTTTCTTCTCCACTCCTCCCCCTTCCTTATAAGGAAGAAAATTGTAAGTTGGAACACTATTCACCAAGGGGTATAGTTTGTGCATGTTTCTAAATGCCAGAAGTTTCTGAAGCCAAGGGTAACTTATATTTTAGTCAATTCTCTACAAATGCCTGGGGAAATATGTAACACATTAATCAGGGTAACCGCAATTGCATACTTACCATCTGAACGGAAAAGAAATATACACAGAAGAGTGACCAGAGATTAAAATTGAATTAGTGATGGGTCTGAAAGTTCAATTAGCTTCTATGCAAAGAACCAAATTTTTTAAAAAGGGGAGAGGGAATTGTGAAATTATAGTCTCAAGGAAAATCATTTTTACTTTTTAAGAAATCAAGAAAAGGAATGCTATATGAATCTCTTTTACAACTGGCATGTATCTTCAAACTCTTCCAAGTTAAGTAGTATGATGTATTGAAAAGATCACTGCTTCAGGGAGTAAGAGACCTAGGTTCTAGTCCCTTCTCTTTATCACTAACTAGCCGAATGGCCTTAACTTGGGTAGTAGAAAGAGCATGAGCATTGGCACTAGACAGATCCAAATTTAAAAACTCACCTCTGCCTGGTGCTATGTTTCCCTGAGTAAGCTCCTTAACCTCTCTGAATATCAGTTTCCCCACATGTGAAATGGGGATAATAGCTATCACTCGGGGCTAGGATTAAATAAGTTAATGATCTGAAAGTGATGAGCACAGAGCGTGTACCAGGATTTCTTCCTCTTTCCTTTCTTTCTCTGAACTGATTACTGTGTGTGGTGTGTGTGTGTGTGTGTGTGTGTGTGTGTGTGTGTGTGTGTGTGTGTGTGT